>NC_083401.1:36681801-36990551 GCF_020745735.1 Hemiscyllium ocellatum
ATTCTCTTACTGTCACGTGGCTGTCAGGTCAAACAGGTGCAAAGCAACATGATGCCATTTCTATGGAGCTTAGCATCTGCTGCAGTTTAACCTGGAAACCCTTGCTAACGTTTTGTAGCCTGGCTTAACAGCTGCCAGTGAGATTTGCTGAGAGCTTGCTTCAGTAGTTGCCAGTTTAGACTAAATGTGAAGAGTGGGGATGGCAGTGAGTTGCTGGCTGCTGGCCCTACCTGTCCCCCAGGGGAAGCTCTTACAAAATACACAGTTACAGACTTTATGGAAAGTGAAGTCCTAACAAGAGCTGTAAAGTAAAAGTAGAAGCAATAAAACTGGGGACTTGAGGAGAAACAAAAGCTCCTTGTATCGTAGCTACCACCCGCACCGCCGCTCCCACTGACACAACCGATGTTAACGCTTTTCATAGAAAATGGATAAATTCTAACTGCAGAGTGGATTGAGTGGCACACTGCTCCACCACTGTTCTGGTTTTGCCCCTGGTGCCAGTCTTTAAGGTTTTGATCTCCACAAATTAATACCATTTTGCATCCAAGTTATTCACTAATGTATCCCTTTTAAAATATTGTTCACTGAATGAGGACTGGGGCCCTGGCCAGAGGATGATGGTAGTGACCCATTGAAGACTGGATGAGGCTTGAAGCTGAAATTTGGAGATCCAGGTGGGTAAGTTAATCACGAGCCAGTTCCTTTCATAACTGAATCCATACTGAAAATTTACCTCTAATTTCCACACGCACAGAAGATCGTTTTGTTCATTTAATGGAATGACATTGTGTCAACCACTGTTTGAGTCCACTGGCCCAAATCTACAAATTGTTGTTGCCATTTTAACCTCAAGTGGAAATGGGAACCAAGTCCAGAACATGAGAATTAGGACTAGGTCATTGACCCTTCAACCCTGTTGCACATTTCAATAAGATGCTGATCAACTCCAGCTTCCTACACTATTGCTCATTACTTAATTCTTTTAGTTCTCAGAGATCTGTTGGCTTATGTCCTCAATATCCTCAATAATGGAGCACTGTGGGTTGAGAATTCTAAAGATTCACAAGAATCTTGAGTCAAGAGATTTATCCTCAGTTCAGCCCCGAATGATTCTTTATTCTGAGACGATAACCTTGTGTTCTCAAAATACCAGTCTAAGGACACTGTTTTATCAACATTCAGCCTGCCAAGCTACTTAAGAATTTTATATATTCCAATAATTTGTTCAATAATGGGCAAAGAAAAGATGTGCAGTTGTGCTGAAGGTCCTTACCCTAAATGGCACTTCCTAGATTTCACCCGAAACATCGATTTTCCTGCTCCTCAGATGCTGCCTGACCTACTGTGCTTTTCCAGCATCACTGTAATCTTGACTCTAATCTCCAGCATCTGCAGTGCCCACCTCTGCCTTTGTTCCCTGAGTGTTTTTTGCTGGACACCAGAACGCTTGTTACAATATGATCGAGGACCACAGTTAGCAATGGTGAAACCAGGAAACTAGGCCATTCCTTAATAACTTGAAGCTTTTGAAGAATCACTTGTTGCATAATTTAGGGGGCAGTTAAATCAAAATTATCTATACTGAGAAAGATTCAAAAGGTCTCATATTCCAAAATGGATTAAGTATTTGCAGTAGAAGGTAAAAGTATCATACTAGTGGAATGAACAACTTTTTTTTTTAAACAAAATATGAAATGCTGGAAAGGCACATTGGGTCAATTACTATCTAGAAAGATGAGGGTATAATCTTTTGGGTTGTACCCTTCACCAGAATTGAAGGATAAAATATGAACAGCCATTTTAGTAAAGGTTATAAAAATAGAGATCCCTAGCTTCTGCCACCTTTCACAGGAAGTGAATAAAGTCCTGATGGTCATGGAAGTCTCTGGACAGCAGCTGGAAGGCTTGGAGCTTGTTGCCATAACTGCAGCCTACCATAGTTTGTTCTCCAGTCACCTCTGTACATGTTAGATGTAAAATGCCATTCAATGTTCTGAGCATGGGTTAAAAGTGCAACTTTTCCCCAAATTCCATTTTTCTATTATATAAACCAATTATTGAGGTTGCAAATATGGAGTATCAATATGGAGTATTGATACTACGAAAGCATTTTGTGCCTGGGAAAAGCTAAAGTGTAATAGTACCTATTTGATTGTTAAATAATTTAAGAACTATTATTGCCAGAGGTTACAGGCCACACAAGCGGTGGAGGAAATGAAAGTTTGTGGATGTAGGCTTTGATACTATCTTTGATAGTATCAAGCTTCTCATCCAGGGAAGTGGGAAGTATTTTACCTTCACACTCCTGCGTTGTGCCATGTAGGTGGGGGTCAGGCTTTCGGGAGTCAGGAGGTGAGTTACCCACTGAACGATTCGTAGCCTCTGACCTATTCTTGTAGTCACTGTATTTATGTGGTTTGTCCAGTTCTGTTCAATGGTGACCCTCAAGATGTTAGAGACATAGCATCATTGAGATCTAGAGCACAGAAACAGCCTACAGCCTGTTGTGTGGGTACTGGTCAAAAACAGCTGCCTAAGTCTTCTAATCTCATTTTTCAACACTTGGCATTGCAAGTGCACATCTAAATACAGAGGAACCTCGATTATCCAAATATCGGATTATCCAGCAAGATTGCAAGGTCCCGAAGCTTGGCCTGAACTGTGTTATCTGGCATTCGATAAACCGAATAAAATACTCCCGTCCACATCCTTTGGATAATTGAGGTTCCTCTGTACGTCTTAAATGTTGTAAGGGTTTCTGTGTCTACCACCCTTACCGGCGGTGAGTCCCAGATCCCCACCACGCTCTGGGTGAAAAACATTTTCCCCGCATCTGCTCTAAACCTCCTGCCCTTTACCTTAAATCTATGCCCTCGGTCACTGATCCCTCCATCAGGGGGAAAAGTTTCTTCCTGTCGACCCTATCCATGCCCTACTAATGTTATCCATCTCAGTCATGTCCCTCGCAATCTCCTCTGCTCCAAGGAAAACAACCTCTGTCTGTCTAATCTGTCTTCAAATCCAAAACTCTCCAGCCTAGGCAACATCCTGGTAAATCTCGTCTGCACCCTCTCCAGGACTACCACCCCTCTTCTATAAAGTGGTATTCCAGAACTATACACAGTACTCTGGCTGTGACCTAACTAATGTTTTATGCAGTTGATAGTGGAAGCAGATTAAATCATAACTGGAACTGGGAATTAGATAAATAATTGAAAAGTAAAAGTGTTTCAGGACTATGTGAAGAGGGCAAGGGAGTGAACTCTTTGGATTGTTCTTTGAAAAAGCTGCTTCAGACACATTGGGCTGAATGGCCTTGTCGTGTTCTAACATATTCTGCTAAATATTTTTTATTCGCTGTCTTAAATAGTCACAAAAAGAAATAGTTGGAGTACAAGACACAAACTAAGAATTACGATTAAGTAGCAGACCACCAGGATACAGCTACTGGATTACGAAACTTGACGTTTTCCCTGTTCATCATTATGTTATCATCCTGTACAATCCTTTAAAGCAACCAGATTATAAAACCAGAAACCACTCGGTGTTTCAACCATTCACCAGAAACCACAACCAACTGGATCTTGAGGGTGATCAGGCCTTTGGCCAATCAGATCGAAGAAGCAGAATACGTTCATTTCCCACATCAGATCTCCTGAGTGCCACCTCTGATAAATTCTGTCCACCTTCACATTTAGTGTCAGAAATAGATTATTCCATTCATTTTACCTCAAGCTTTTACCTACATGTGCCATCACAGCCCTCTGTAGTTCGGTTTATGATTCCAGAGCATTACATTTTGTCACTGCCCTATCTGTTTAGTCCATAGGTTGCAAATGCTGTGTGATATGAATTTCTGGAAATCAGCCCAACCTTTGTCTTTTCCTATTTTAAACAATTGACCTGATCTCGCAAGGCAGTGTAATGTAATTGTATACCACTTGCTAATCTCTGGTCTCTCCTCGTAATCCAGCAATCTGAATGAGTCTGAGCTCCAATCTATCCCACAGCACAGCCTTCTGTCAGAAACTTAACTTGGAAACTTTAGAAGCGTGTTTTGCCTGTTACATGTACAGATCTTCGACTGACAGGGAGAGAAAAATACACCTAAGGTGTTGCCAGTTCTTCAATGTTCATTTAGTGCAATGATTAAAATCCACTGAGGCCCTGTGGAAAAAGCTACTGAAAAATGTTCAGCTGGTTACGATGGCAACTCTCTGGTACGGTACGTTTGGTGAAATGAGGCCAATCTTTGTTCTAGTGATAAATGATGCTGAGTGAATGCATTCTCAGTTGGGGGTCACTTGTGAATAAATCTGAACCCTTCCAGTCTTCAGCAATGGTTCTTTTTTTAGGAGAGTGCTAATCAGCAGATCTGTCGAAATCCAGCTAGCTTGCACGTTCCTGTGTCTTGCTAGATGTGTGGAAAGGTTTTTTTTATATATATCTGCACCAAGATTAACTTCCTCTCCTCCCTCATTTGTAATGAAATCTTTCCAGGATACTGTTAGATTAAAGGCATTGTTCAGGTTATTTACATCCGGCCAGTCTGCATTATACACAGATTAGCCACAGACACTTAAAGCTGCAAAGCAGAGAATGGGACAGGATTTAGAGTCAGCAGAGCTGTGAAATAAAGAGTTTAACCCTGTTAGGGATTCTCCAAAATCACGTAATGCCAGTACAAAGCACACAGGCCAATGTGCTGCAAAAGCCTGACAACACAATGTTGTGTTCTTTAAACAGAGGCTAGTCGCAAAATACTTTGTGGATCACTCCTCTCGGGAATGTTATTTTAATAGACTTTTCCTCTGAATCCCTGCTTTCTGTATACTGTGTAAGCACTGACTACTGTCTAATATATTGTACATGATAAGATTAAAAAACCTGCATTTGTATAGCACTTTTCCTAAACTTGTGGCGCCTCATGTGTTTTACAGCCAATTAAATACTTAGAACATAGAACAGTACAGCACAGTACATGCCCTTCAGCCCTCAATGTTGTGCTGACTTTTTATCCTACTCTAAGATCAAACTAACCTACATACACTTAATTTTACTATTATCCATGTGCCAATCCAAGCTTTGCTTAAATGTCTCTAATGTATCTTACTCAACTACCACTGCTGGCAGTGCATTCCACTTACCCACCACTCTCTGTGTAAAGAACCTACCTCTGACATCTCACCTAAACTTTCCTCCAGTCACTTTAAATTATTTCCCTTGTGATAGCCATTTCTGCCCTGGGAAAATGCCCATCTCTATCTATGCCTCTCATGATCTTGTACACCTCTATCAAGTCACCTCTCATCCTTCTTTGCTCCAGAGGTCCACATCGACCCTCCAAAGAGTAACCCACCCAGACTCATTTCTCTCTGACTAATGCATCTAACACTATGGGCAATTTAGCATGGCTAGTTCACCTGACATGAACATCTTTGGTCAGTGGGAGGAAACCCACGCAGACACAGGGAGAATGTGCAAACTCCACACAGACAGTTGCCTGAGGCTGGAGTCAAATCTGGGTCCCTGGCGCTGTGAGGCAGTAGTGCTAACCACTGAGCCACCGTGCAGCCCTCCCTCTGTTCTGCACTATGTGTGTCTGTTTAGTTGACAGCTCAAGTCTCTATCGGTTCACTTGACTCCACAACTCTGTGGTTCGGATAGTATGAGGCTATTCTTCAAGTATGAATCAAAATATATCAGCTGACTATTTGAGCCAAGGTGAGGGAGGGGAGGCCAGTGCAACCCTTGACCTTTGACTCATGGACATTTACATAGAGTGCTTGCCAGAAGGTGTTATTGGAATGGCAACCATGGATGAAACCCAGGCTTGGAAGAAATTTCTGGCTGGTACATATGAGTGATTGAGTCATAGAGATGTACAGCTCAGAGATAGACCCTTCGATCCAACTCACCCACACCGACCAAATATTCTACATTAATCTTGTCCCATTTGCCAACATTGGGCCCATATCCCTCTAAACCTCTCTTATTCATACTCATCCAGATGCCTTTTTAAATGTTGCAATTGTACCCACCTCCATCACTTCGTCTGGCAGTTCGTTCCATACACTCACCACCCTCTGCATGACAAAGGGGATCCTTACAGGCCTTTTAAGGAGCAGGACAAAATGAAAACTGAAACTAAGATGTCCTTAATGTGGCAATGGAGCATTTCACTATATTAAAAGAGCTATACAAATGCAATTAGTTGTTGTTGTAGTGCTGAGCAGTACTTTTGTCAGTTGAAACTGGAGGCAGCCATTCATTCACCCTGCTTAGTTTTGATCTTCTTTCTGTTTAATTTGTTCTTTACTTGAGATGTTTCTTTATTTGACGTCAGGCCCTCTGCGCCTGTGTCCAAATGGTACACAACAATTGACTCAAATTTTCCCCTCGTTCAGCTGGATTGGAAGCTGATGTCAATGTCAATGCCTTGTGGTGTCGGACACACCGTCTTCGTTTGAGCGAATTCTTTTCTGCATGTTTCCCTAGCATTGCTGAGATTTTTTTTAAACAGATCCAGTCAAACTCATGGATCTGCAGAGACACAAGTTCTAGCCAAGATATATTCCTGGCTCGTTTTGAGAACAGTCAACCATGGGGGTGTGGGGATAGTTCCAAGAAACAAAGCCTCTGCTCTCCTAGACTCACAAGGTACTATAAACACATTCCCTGTCCAAAAGCCAAGGTTACACTCAGAACTGGGATGATATTTTTGTCTTTGAGTTTTATTTGCAGTGGAAATCAGGTAGCAGCTTTTAATTAAGTAACAGGCTCTTAATTCCTACCAATCACAGTTTTGTAAATGATCTTTTCTACTTTAAATAAAAGCGCTGCTTTATGGAAGGCAACTTGAGCCCTGGCCTGTGCTTTGCAGCATTCATATTGGCTCATTACAATCATCTGGCTGACAGCCTTTTTCTCCATTCTAATCCATTGGCTATCCCAGTGTTAATGTTAATGTTAACTATCATGGTGTTCCTAGCAAGCAACACCAAATCCGAAATAGACAATTTTAGTAAACTTAGTAAAGTAAAAGATTCCAAATTTCAAACAAGGTTAATGTGGCTGCTTTGTGTACAGTCCCAAGAAAAGGGTCCAGTTTCCATGGTAACTAATACAACAGTAGGTGACTCCATTCATTATCTACCCCAACTGGCGGGTCTCCTCCAGGTTGACTGATGTTTTACTCCATTGTACATTGTGCAGAGTGTAAACTTTCCTACAAGTATAAACAAATCAGAAAGACTTCATTGGTTGTGAAGCATTTTAGAGCATTCTAGGGTCATGAAAGGTGCTATATAAATGCAAGTTTCCTTTCCCTTTGAAGGACAGCATTTTCCTCACAGAAGATTGAACAATTGTGGGGCTTTCCCTGAGTTCTCTGCCCCTTCAGAGGCTTCATTGTCTAAGGATACAGGGTAAACCATTTAGGTCTGAGATGAGGAGACATTTCTTTCAACAAGAGAATGATAAGCCTGTAAAATTCACGACCGCTATTCACTATAGATGGCACTTGATGGCAAAAAAGTGTATAATTTCAAGAAGGAGTTGGATATACCTGGGGGCTAAAGGGATCAAATGGTGTGGGGGAAAAGCAGGAACAGGTCATCGTATTGGACGATCAGCCATGATCATAATTAATAGTGAGACAGACTCAAAGGACTGAATGGTCTACTCTTATTGCTATGTTCCTAACTTCATATGCCTGTGAGGGATCTCCAAATACTTAAAGCACGTGGTCCCTTCTTGGTGGTTTATGATGGTATTAATGGGAGGGAGGAGAGTATAGGGTGTGGCATAAATTCCATACTGAACCAGGGCTTGTAGGGACAGAGCAGGTTATCATGCTGTTTTTCCTTGCTATTTATCAGATTGCTTAGCAACCATACCCAGGATTTATCTTTGGGAAATACTAGACAAGGACCATTGGGGAAGATTAAGTGATAGACAAGAGTGAGAATCCCCCCCAATATAGTGTTGAATTGTGATTTGGGTACCCTGAGAAAACAATTCTGCTGTTTTTGAGTTGGTGAGCAAATGTTTAGATAAATGACTAAACACTTGGCGTCCCCTTGGCATGTATTACATAAAACAAATTCTGGTTGTTATAACCATTGTTTTAGTGAAGCCGTCAGTCACTCAACATGAATATTGTGGACATTTTGATCATTTCTGCTGTTCCAAATGACTCGGATCCGTTAGTCTGCAATAATATTGATATGGACTCCCACATGATACATTGTGAAGGACTCCGTGATCTAAGCGAGATGTTTCCATAGCCTGTTATAATCATTTGAGGCAAAATCTTATCACAGAACAGCTGCTTATCTAATCTAGACTTCTCCTGGATAACCAAGATGACCAGTGAACAATGCAATATTTGCCTGGCACAACTTGAAGATCCATCTTCAACAACAGCAGAATTGCAAAGATAAGATAAGCTGGGAAATTCTTCAAGGGCAGGGTGCAGCCCTGGGTTACTGCCCTGTACTTTCACCTTTGAGTTATGAATCAAGCCAGGACTGTTGGGATAAAAGTCTCCTCTGATGACTATGAAGGCCCCACATGGGATGCTTTTGGTCTCAAATTTGTTCCTGACAGATACGGGTCCCACAGCATAGAAATCCTGGTAGCTGGTTTCGCATTCTGCAGCCCATGAGCTTTCACACCATTAAAGTCGAGTCCATGAATATAAAAGCAAGTCGTACTGAACCTCTCATCAGAGAAGCAATTTAATTTTTTTTTCCATTTCAAAAATATACTTTATTGATTGAAGTATCTCTACATAAATGGTTACTGAAGCAGTTAGCTCTGTATTTTAGCAACGAAGAAACAAACAAATATGTATTTTGACACTTATCTAACAAAACAAATTCAAGGCATTTCTTACTTGTGCAAGATTAGATTTGCATATATTTTGAGGTACCAGGAGGGCCCAATAACTGCACAGACTCCCATTTAACTTAGAGTCATAGAGATGTACAGCATAGAAACAGACTCTTCACTCCAACTCGTCCATGCCAACCAGATATCCTAACCTAATCTGGTCTCATTTGCCAGCATTTGGCCCATATCCCTCTAAAATCTTCCTATTCACATATCCATCCAGATGCCTTTTAAATGATGCAATTGTACCAGCCTCCACCACTTCCTCTGGCAACTCATTCCACACACGCACCACCCTCTGCGTGAAAAAGTTGCCCCTTAGGTCTCCTTTATTCTTTCCCCTCTCACCCTAAACCCTTTAGTTCTGGACTCCCCCATCCCAGGGAAAAGACTTTGTCTATTTACCCTATCCATGCCCCTCATGATTTTATAAACCTCTATAAGGTCACCCCCTCAGCCTTCAATGCTCCAGAGAAAACAGCTCCAGCCTATTCAGCTTCTCCCTATAGCTCAAATCCTCCAACCCTGGCACCATCCTTGTAAAGTTTTTCTGAACCCTTTCAAGATTCACAACATCCTTTTGATAGGAAGGAGACCAGAATTGCACACAATATTCTAGAAGTGACCTAACCAATGTCCTGTACAGCCACAACATGAACTCCCAACTCCTATATTCAATGCTCTGACCAATAAAGGAAAGCATAGAACATAGAACAGTACAGCACAGAACAGGCCCTTCAGCCCACGATGTTGTGCCAACCATTGATCCTCATGTATGCACCCTCAAATTTCTGTGACCATATGCATGCCCAGGAGTCTCTTAAATGTCCCCAATGACCCTGCTTCCACAACTGCTGCTGGCAACGCATTCCATGCTCTCACATCTTTCTGTGTAAAGAACCCGCCTCTGACATCCCCTCTATACTTTCCTCCAACCAGCTTAAAACTATGACCCCTCGTGTTAGTCATTTCTGCCCTGGGAAATAGTCTCTGGCTATCGACTCTATCTATGCCTCTCATTATCTTGTATACCTCAATTAGGTCCCCTCTTCTCCTCCTTTTCTCCAATGAAAATTGTCTGAGCTCAGTCAACCTCTCTTCATAAGATAAGTCCTCTAGTCCAGGCAGCATCCTCGTAAACCTCCTCTGAACCCTCTCCAAAGCATCCACATCTTTCCTATAATAGGGTGACCACAACTGGATGCAGTATTCCAAGTGCGGTTTAACCAAAATTTTATAGAGCTGCAAAAAGATCTCACGACTCTTAAACTCAATCCCCCTGTTAATGAAAGCCAAAGCACCATATGCTTTCTTAACAACCCTGTCCACTTGGGTGGCCATTTTAAGGGATCTATGTACCTGCACACCAAGATCTCTGTTCCTCCACACTGCCAAGAATCCTATCCTTAATCCTGTACTCAGCTTTCAAATTCGACTTTCCAAAATGCATCACCTCGCATTTATCCAGGTTGAACTCCATCTGTCACCTCTCAGCCCATCTCTGCATCCTGTCAATGTCACGCTGCAGCCTACAACAGTCCTCTATACTGTCAACGACACCTCCAACCTTTGTGTCATCTGCAAACTTGCTGACCCATCCTTCAATCCCCTCATCCAAGTCATTAATAAAAATTACAAACCTGAGATTGACTATCTTGGGACAGAGCCTGAAACTGTTAGGCTTAGCGACTCACTGTGCTGTTTGTGTGTGGACTTTGTATGAGGACATGTATACACCTAGGATTTCTTGTGGGTTTGCACACTAAACACCTTCTTCACTATCCTATCTACCTGTCACTCTACTTTCAAGGAGCTATGAACCTACACTCCAAAGTCTCATTATTCAGCAACACTCCCCAAAACTTTACCATTAAGTGTATAAGTCCTGCTCTGATTTGCTTTTCCAAAATGCAACAACTTTCACAAAATGATCTCAGAAATTTAGTGTCATCTTTCCTTATGGCTGTGTGTTAAGTGTTGTTTCTGTACCTCTGTCAGTGGATCGTCTTTGAGGTTTGACTCTGGCAACTTTTTATTCTTGATGATTTTTAACATCTATTTCTCTCTGTCTTAGCCTTTACTAAAAGGGTTGTGTATTTGCTGAGATACCTCACAAATGGTTGTTGTTCATTCAGAAGTCGTGGCCTTGAGCATCAATGAGATATTTGACTACTGGATGTGTCATAGCAGAGTCCCTTCCTATCCTGGGTGGCTGGGATAGAGGCCCTGTCAACATGTTGCTCCCCCCAGCTCCTCTCCGAGGCCTCTCTGGGAGCCTGAGATTGACTAACTTGGGACAGAGTCTGAAACTGTTTGGCTTAGCGACTCACTGTGCTGTTTGTGTGTGGACTTTGTCTAAGGACATGAATACACCTAGGATTTCTTGTGGGTTTGCTTAAAATCAGTACAGCAGGCTCAGGCGTGACAAATAGGCCCCAGGGAAATATTCCCTTCCACCCAGCCCCACCTAAATTTGAGTCATCACGTTCAGGAGAGGAGGTTAGGAAATGTGACATGAACAAAAGCAGTGAGGGAAAGGAACCTGCAAGAACCAGATGGTGAAAAGAAGTTTAGTTTATCATCATAAATTCATTACACTTAATGCCACGTTGTGTAAATATAACATAAACAAGGACAGAAGAATGTTCCTTAAATATCCAGTGTTTAAAAGAACATAGAGCTCAGTCCAAAACTGCAGATTGCTTTCTGGTGATCCCAATCTGCTCATGAAATCCCAGGTGATTATGTTATTGTAAAATGAATGAAAAGCAATTTCAAATTGCTTGTGGTATCAAACAGAATACTCTCATTTTCTACTCGCTTAATGGAACAGAAAACCAATAATCAAGGCCATTCGAGAAAAGACAAGGTGTGTGTGTGTGTGTGTGTGTGTATGCGCGTGTGGACAGGGGAATCCCAGGATGAAGAGCCTGATTATTTCAGCTAATTTCCTGCTATTCCCCTTGTAACACTTTCACTGAGGAGTTACAGAACAGAAGACATTGGCACATGGAAGAGGAAGATGTAGTACTTCCATCGAAGTGGCAGCTGCTTGTTGAATACCCTGAGCTTTTGGTGATAGCCAGCCACTTATGCCTAAGGCCTCCATTCTGCACCACAAGCACTCAGCTCCTTTGCAGAGTGTCTGGTGGAGGGCAGGCATCACTTTGTGAAAGGCTGCCTTTTACAAATCAACACAAGTCATTTCTTTACACAGTGATGGCTTCAGTTTAGCTTTTGTTGATCTGTGGAAGAATGCTGGACTGCATGTTAACTGTTCAGTGAGTTTTTTCAGTGAGACCCTGATCTGTACAGGCTGACAAGGTCTCATCTTTATAATCTCCAAACTGATTTCAGTACCTGGGTACAGTGGGCTACCGTGTAGATGGAATGCTGTTGTATTGGGGAGGATAAATATCTGTATATGCATATGTCTGTATGCATCTGTGTGTGCATTATTCTGTATGCTGAACTATATTACCCAGACATTTAAATAGCTTGACAGTTTATTCAAATCACCTATACTGTGTATTCAAAAAGAATGGGTACCCAATGAACACAGTCTGCCGATTTCTCGGCAACGAATCTAAACAAACAGACAAAATGTGGCCAGAACACATAGTCACTCTCCTCTACATCAAAGACATCTTGGAAATGACTGCCAGACTACTCAGACCCCTTGGCATCATGCTAGCCCACAAACCCACCAACACGCTAAAACAACTGCTAATGTCTCCTATACAGACAACAAGCAAAACTAATATCATTTACAAAACACAATGCAAGAACTGTAACAGACACTACGTTGGATAATCAGGCAGAAAACTACCCACCAGGATACCTGAACATCAACTAGCCACAAAAAGACATGACTCACTCTCATTAGTATCCTTATGTACAGATAAGGAAGGACACGACTTCGACTGGGACAACACATCCATCCTCAGAGAGACACATGAGAATTCCTAGAAACATGCATTCCAACTGGAACTCTATTAACAAACACATTGATTTGGATCCCATTTACCACCCCCTGAGAAAAAGAACAGGAAATAACATCACCAACCCAAGGACACCTAAACACATAAATCGAAAGCGGACCATGCCATCAGTGCTTCATCTGGAGGCTCACTGACGATGTTACCTAGTATGGTGATGAAATATCTGAAAACAAATCTTCCAGCTCAACGAGCAAACCTACATCCAGAACTTGACAGTGCACCTTGCCAAATTTAGCACATCAATAAAAACCTCTTGACCGGATTCTATAAACACCCAGTATATTTGGTATGATTGCAAGGAACAACCAGTGTCTCTGAAAGTGGGAAAATAATGATGGAGAAGTAGAAAGTGTCTAACATCTGGAGGAAAACAAAATCGCAGAGATATGCAAGGGAAGCAAGGGAATGGGATAACCAGGCAGCTCTTCAAAGGAGTCAATAGACTTGATGGGCTGTATGGCTTTCTTCTGTGCTTTATTATCTTGGAATTCTATCAAATCAGTTTGTTTCATCTGCAATTAAAAACAAACAATTACATTAACAGCTTCTCTCATTCCCTTGCTGCTGTGAAGTTGTTAACACATGCTTGCTTCTAGATCCATAGGCACCAAGATCCCCACAGTGTTTTGTTTATGTTTATTCAGCATGTGTGACAGTGAGTTAACCAGTGACAGTCTTCACCCTCAAGTCTGATCACATCGTAGTGGGTAGGTCACTACAACATTGACAACTTTGCTGCAAAATCCTGCTCCTCACGATGGTCCAAGACTGATTTGTGGTATTCTAATTGTCACCCTGACTATGTTTGAGCAATTCTGTTCACTGTCCTGTTCTATTTATTGTACAAGGCCATTGGAGAACCCGTAGTTTACAGGATAGCACAAGACAATTAAACTGTTGTCTTTCATTTTCTACAGTAAGCAGGGCTCAACAACAGAGGCTGTAATTGACACAATCCCCAGAAAGTCAGGCTGATTCTAAATACAGTAGCATCCACACTTTCTCAGCACCATTAATTGAGAGGAGACACCAGATTCTGTGATAATGATCTTCCATGAAATGGAAACAGGCCCGGAGAAGGTGTCTTGGAAATGAGTAGACTTGGACTGGAGCTGGGTGTTAGACATGCCTCCCACAGCTTTTTAAAGTGGATGGCTGCTGTCAATGAAAGTGCTCTTGGTATCGGTGTTTTTGACAGCATTTCAGAACACAGTGGGTGACTGCAGAGTGCACCATGTTTTCGAAGTGGGTACAATTGGTCCTTTGCATGGTTTCAGCAGGTGGTGGCAGCTGTGTCTGTTTCTTTCAACAAGTCTCATTCCGCTTCTCTCAGCTCATGCCTTGACCCTGGATTTTGACTTTATTTACTCTGCGAGTGCAGTGTGCACAGAAATCAAACCACTTTACAGCTGTGTTAAAATCATCGTGTGAATACACCCCTAAAGGAGGGGGCAGAGGGATTTACTTCCCGCAACATGGAATTTTGATTCAGAACAAACACCAACACCACCCCCCACCTTTTCCTCCGCTACATCGATGACTGTATCGGCGCTGCCTCGTGCTCCCACGAGGAGGTTGAACAGTTCATCCACTTTACTAACACCTTCCGCCCCGACCTCAAATTTACCTGGGCGGACTCCACACCAATTCAACTGAAGTCTACTCCACCGTTTGATAACATCCTTGTTGATTTGATTGCAGCCTGAACTCCACTGTTCCTGTCTGACCCCAATACCTTTGCCTCTCCCATCAATCAAGTGTCTATCCAAATTAGCCTTTTCTTAAATTAAGGTCCTTTTGTCCAGTAGACAATGTCAAGCACAACATTCTAAAACATTATTTGCACATTTATATTGTAACTAAATATAGAGAGTGATAGATTTACATGTTGGTAAATCAGGAAACTTAAATTTGACAAAATCCATGGAAGTATACGAACAATTTGTCTATTGCAAGTCCATTTGGAAAATCAAAGAACTCCTACCACATACCAAGTTGCACTGCCAATGTATCAGTGCAGAATCATAGAAATGATCCTGTCTTCACCTCTCTTTGAGGAAGAGAATTTTACAGGCCAGCAATCCACTGAGAGAAAAGACAAGCTCTTTTTATCTCTGTCATAAATGGGAGACAGATTCTTCTGCGCAGATTGAGTTCTGGCCTTTGCTGATAACAATGGTGAGGTGTTGCTGAGGATTCAATTACTCGTAGTCACTAATAGAGGTGTTGGTCCAGCCCAGCACTCTGAGGGGAACCAACAACAACTTTCCCATGAGGAAGGCAAGATAGGGCCATTCCCGCACTTGTCATGAACAACACTCCATTGAGTAGCCAAAAGGAGCCTTGACAGATGTCTGAAAGCAGGCCATGTGCCTCTTGAAAACCAAAACATCAGTCCTTCGCTGAGCTTGGGGCAATTGCCAAGGAGGTATTTGGTTTGTTTTATGATGATGCTTGGTCAACCACCAACCTCCCTGCACTGCATGCTATAGAGAATAGACCTTTGCATTTTGTCATAACAGAGAATACCTGAAGGGGCGGAGCTTGCAATCAACCAACTGGCAATGTCCTTTCTCTGGATTAGTGGTGCTGGAAGAGCACAGCAGTTCAGGCAGCATCCAACGAGCAGCGAAATCCAGGCAGCATCCAACGAGCAGCGAAATGTCCTTTCTGCCAGTCCACCTTCTTCTGATCATTCAATAATTTGTCATTTATCAATTCCCACATCCTAACGACTGAATTCTGTTGTAACTCTGGATAAGATGTGAATCACAGCAGAGACAGTCTCAGCCTGTACACTCCCAGCAACACTGACAGCAGTGTAACCCATGGTGTAACCCAACTTAGTTGTATCACTGGAATTATGTCAGACACAGTTAGACACATTGCCGCATCAGGTGACCAGAGGATTGTTGCAAACTTTGAGTATCTTCAAGGACAGGCATGATATAGAGTGCATGGAGAGGTGGAATGGTTCAAGAAGATTCGTTCAGACATTCAAACCCAGGGAGTTCCAGATAGCAGCATTTACAGTGGAACACTGACCGTCAGGGACACATTGCAGCTTGTGAGGCCTGTTTTATGTGCTGTGGAATCAACTGCCACCAGCTCAGGGTGGGGGTGGAGTGCTGTCGTCAATCCTCCTTTCTACTTTTTCAAACAGCAAAAAAAATCGAAAGGTCAATGTGAACTAACAACAGAAATTTATCAAAATGTCATTAGCAGCAATCCTTGTCATTACCAGAAACCTCCATTCTATACTGGATGTGGGTATCACTGGCTGGGCAGCATTTATTGCCTGCCCTGAGATGCCGTGGTGACGGTGGTGGTGAGCTGCCTTCTTGAACTGCTGCAGTTCATTTGATGTAAGCATACCCACAATCTCCTTAAAACAGGGAATCCCAGGATTTTGACCCAGTGACCATGAAGAAATGGTGATATATTTCTGAATCAGGATAGTGAGTGACCTGGAGGGGAACTTGCAGGTGTTGTCCACATGTATCTGCTGCCCTTGTCCCGATAGTGGATTTGACAGGTTCTATCTAAAGGGCATTGGTGAATTTCTGCAGTATTTCTTTGTAGATAGTACGCACTGTTGCTCCTGAGCATCAGTGGTGGAGATGTTTGTAGATGTGGTGCCAATCTGGTGGGCTGCTTTGCACTGGATTATTTCAAGCTTCTTGAGTGTCTTTGGCACAGCACCCATCCAGGCAAGTGGGGAGTATTCGACTCACTCCCGACTGGTCTTTTATAAATGCTGGGCAGGCTTTTGGGAGTCACATGGTGAGGTATTCACTCAAGGATTCCTAGCCTTTGACTTGGCCATGTAAACATAACAGTGTTTATGTCATTAGTCCGGTCCAGTTCTGGTCAATGGTAACCCCAGTGATGGTAATACTGTTGAATGTAACAGATTGAAGGTTAGATTCTGTTGTGTTGGAGGTGTGATGCAAAAGTGATCTTTTTGGGTTTATGGCTTATTTTCTGAACATTGGAAGAGGATGAGCCAATTGTAAGTCTTGACAAGAACACACACCTGTCTTAACAGGATGTATCTTGCAACATTTTAGCAATAGCTATGAGTCTGATTGGTTAATCAGAGTTAACTATCAGAGACAGGGATGACATATCAGTCCCCATCTCAGCCTGAATCCCCTTGCCCCCTCAAGACTGTGACATCATCAGATTAGGTGGACCTTCATGCAACCTCCAATGTTAACTTTTTCAGAACTGTTACCTTATTCAACATGGCATTTTCCAATTGAACCCACAGGACATTACCCAATAGACAATGACAGGCTTAAGTCCACAAAGTGTAGTATAGTTCTTACTGCAAATTATGTACCAATTCCCCCAGACCAAGGTAACAACCTTTTGTAGATGTACATTTGTTAAATATGGATTTTAATCTGGCATGACTTCATCAAAGCTAAATAACGCCATCTCTCACACCATTTGATACTGGGTCTGTTCTTTTGGTGCTGCTAACATTGTGACTCTTTTCTTGACCTCTCTGTAACCTCACGGTGCTCTGAGCACACCAGCTGCTATGTGGAGGCAGCTGCTATTCATCTTAATAGAAACAAAAGGCAGTCGAAGGGAATTAGTAAAAAACTAGCATTTTCCAAACTTGCCTTTGCGTCTGTGATAATATTATTTCCTAGACACTGTTGTGCAGGCTGAGAAGAATAATTTTCTCACTTGTTCTTGTAAAGTCTTGTTTAGGAGATAGAGCATTATTTGCATTACTTTGAAGAGACACCAATGCTCTTTGTAAACTATTTCTCCTTGCATTATCAGGGCTTTGCACCATATTGCATTTTAATGTTTCCTCCCTTTCCCGCTGAAAAACTCACAGAGGATTAACATGACAACTCATGCTCAGTCATGTTGACATCTGCTGTATCTACCTGCAGCCTGAGGCATTGGACAATAACAATCAGTCATCCTTGCTGATGTATCTTGTGCCCTCCCTTCCCTAGAGTCATTGCAGCCAGCTTTAGTGCCTCAAGTGTCCTCAGTTCACCTGTAAAAACTAGAAACAAACCTGGCTTAATCCAAGTCTGTGGCCCACATTGACTCTGTCTCAATATTTCTCGGGTAAGGGAGCAAGCTGTCTTCCAGAACTCCATCCCACACTTCCCTTAATGCAGGACTTATTGCTACTCTGTAGGAGAGAACTGAAAGTTGAAATACTGAAGTAACTGTTTAAGATGACTTCTACCATCTGGGACAGTCCTCCAGCGTTGTTTTCCTATTGTGATGCCATTTGAGGCAACTGACCTGGAAGGATAAGGACATCACTAGCAAGGGAACACTACCTTGACTTGGACTTCTCTCACCATTCCCTCATTGAAAATCCTGGAATGCACTTCCTAACAGCATTGTGGGTCTACCTGCGCGCGTAGCGCACACACACATACACACGCAGTTAGGAACAGGCAATGAATGAAGGCTCAACCAATGACACCAACATTCAATGGATGAATAAAGAAAATTAACACAATGGGCAGATTCATATTTACAGGAGATTTCTATTAGCAACAGCTGTTACATAGGCAGGCTTGTGCGGAGCCCAAACACTGACATTGGCCGGTTGGTATGCTGTTAATGTTTTGCAATGCATTCTGATTAGTTTGGTGTGAAGAAGTGAGAGACGAAGTTTGCACTGTTTTACAGTGAACAGCACAACACCAGGACTTGGCTGGGTGTCCCTTGGTTTGTTGGGGTTATCCGGAACTCCCTTACTGTGCCTCTCTATGGTTTAATACCCACCTTGCCAGTTTAAAGGCTGAGTGCTTCCACATAGGTCTCACTGCCCTGGTTTGGGGAGGATGGGCTGGATACTGCTGCCAACAGTACAGTCTGTGCTAGCTGCATTCTGGCACCAGTTTAACAGTGCAATCAACATGTTTTAGAACTTGAGTCAATGCATTAAAAAGAGGTGGGAGGAGATTAGGGAAATAAAAACCCACACCAAATCACAAAACGATGGATGAAGAATCCGAGCTGATCTCTGCTCTGTCTTTCCTGGTTCAAGGGTTCAGTCAATTAGTCCAATGGGGTTTCTACAGGGGCGCTACAAGTAAAAGCTCTTTATTTGTTTAAGGTCTATTATCTCTGAGGTACAGATTCCAGTACACTTCAGCACCTCATTCATCAACTCTTTCTTTTAATTCACTCTGGGGTGTGGGCGTCACTGGTTAGGCCAGCAATCATTGCACACACCTAATTATCTTCAACATTAAAGGTGTTAAAATGTCATTTCATTGAGGGCAGTCTAGGCCTGATTTCATTCACCCCCCCCCCACCATGCTCATTTGGGCATATCCAGTAGGGCATGCCACCTGGTTCATTTCCCCCATCTCAAGACTATGGAGGCCAATTCGTATTGTCCCCTTGCACTTAATAATAGACCCATGGCACTTCACAGGAACATTATTAAATAGAGTGTAGCACCAGAATACATGGGGAGAGGTTAGGACAAGGGATCTGATTTACCATGCTGATTCCTGGAATGGCTGGACTTACATATGAGGAGAGATTGACTAGGTTAGGATTGTTTTCACTGGAGTTCAGATTAATGATCTCATAGAGACTTATAAAATTCTAACAGGACTAGACAGCGTAGAGGCGGGGAGGTTGTTCCTGAAGGTGGGTGTTTCCAGAATCAAGGGTGACACTGTGAGGATTCAGGTAGATTATTTAGGATGGAGATGAGGAGACATTTTCTTCCCCAAAGAATGGTGAGCCTGTGGAATTCATTATCATGGGAAGTAGTTGATGCCAAAACATTGAATGTATTCAAGAGGCGGCTGGGGGAGAATGGGATCTAAGGTTAAGAGGAGAAAGCAGGATTAGGCTATTGAGTTGGACGATCAGCCATGATCGTGATGAATGTGGAGCAGGCTCGAAAGGTCGAATGGCCTTCTCCTGCTCCTATCTTCTATGTTTCTACGAAACAGACAAACATGGAAGAAATCAGTTCTAAGGAAGAATCATACCAAACTCAAAACATTAATTCCGTTTCTCTGTCTGTAGATACTTCCTGACCTGGGAGTTTCCAAGGCAACTTATACTCTTTTTGTTGTTGGAGAATTCCAAAGTTTTGAAACTTGGCTGCCAGACACAGTCACCAGGTCTCATGTGATGTACAAGAGGCCAGAACTAGATGAGCGCAGATATCTTGGAAGATTATAGGGACAAAAGACTTACACAGATAGGGAAAGGAAAGACCATGGAGGCATATGACCATAAGGTTGATCAAATTTGAGATATAAAATATATGAAGAGGAGAAGGCCATTCAGCCCTTTGAGCCACCTGCACCATTCAATATGATCATCGCTGATCATCCAACTCAGTAACCTGTTCTGGCTTTTGCCCTATTTCCTTTCCTTTAATTCAAGGAACTACTGTATATCTAACTCCTTATTGAAAACATTCAATGTTCTGGCCTCAATCACGTTCTGCTGCAGAGAACTTCACAAGTTTACCACTCTCCGGATGAGTAAATCTCTCCTTATCTCAGTCCTAAATGGCCTACCCCATATCATCAGACTGTGACCCCTGCACAGACTCCTTGATCATCACAAACATCCTTTTCGTGTTTACCCTGTATAGTCCCGTTAATTTGTTACAGGTTTTAATGGGATCCCTCTCATTCTTCCAAACACCAGTGACTATAGTCTTAACCAATCCAGTTTCTCTTCATTTGTCAGTCTTGCCATCCCAGGAATCAGTCTGGTGCACCATCGTTGTACTCCATCTATAACCAGAATATCCTTCCTCAGATAAGAAAACCAAAGCTGCACAAAGTACTCCAGGTGTGGTCTCGCCAAGGCCCAATTGCAGCAAGACTTCCCTGTTCCTCTACTCAAATCCTCCTCACTGTGAAGCCAACATATTATTTGCCTTCTTCACTGCCCTACTGTATCTGCATTCTTACTGTCAGCAACTGGTGTATGAGGATCCAGGTCTCATTGCACCTCCCCCCTTTCCCAATATATCACCATTTAGATAATAATCTGCCTTGACAGTTATCCCACATTATACTTTATCTGCCATACACTTGCCCACTCACTCAACTTGTCCAAATTACACTGAAGCGTTCCTGCATTGTCCTCACATCTCATTCTCCCACCCAGCTTTGTGTTGTTTACAAACTTGAAGATATTACATTTAATTCCCTCATTTAACTCATGGATATATATTGTGAGTAGCTGGGGTCAAAACACTGATCCCTGTAGTTTCCCACTAGTAATGTGTGTGACCATTGCTGGAACAGGAGCCAATGTAAATGATTGAGTACAGCGAGGATGGGTGAAACAGTCCTTGATGCCATATTTGGATACATATTGAACTGAGCTCAGATTTGCTGAGGTTTGGAGATGGCAGGCCAGCCATTTGAGGTTGGAATTGTTGGGTTTAGAGGTGACAAAAAGTGTAACTGAGGATTTCAGCAGGAAAGGAGATGAGGCAAAGGAGGAGATGGTGATGTTCTGGGTGAGGCAGAGGTTGTAATGTTGTAAGCTTCATCCAGAGTAAGCATTATACTAAGGCTGTCATCTGGTCTCAGTCTCAGCGAGTGGCCAGAGAGAGAAATGGTGTCAGTGGCTGGGAAACAAGGTTCACAGTGTAGACAATGGCAATGGTCTTGCCCATTGGAAATAATTTCCATTAAGCTGGTATTGGATGTTGGACCCATGGTACAACAAATCGGCTGCAGTGGAAGCGCAGAGTATGTTGTCTTGATATAAAGTTGGGTACTATCAGTAAACACATGGAATCTGATACTGTGAATGGTGTCTCCAAGTAGACTAAGGATTGTACCAAGGAACATCCTTCTGTGTAAGCTTAAATGCCTGTACTGGACCACCATGAAGCTAAATCCCAGAGTTTTGGATGATTAGTATTGTGTGGGAAAAAAGGCATTTCCCTAAATGGAATCACTTTAAGTTAGCTGGGAATTTAGCAGGCTAGCATCTCAGTCCTGGTACTTGCATGTACAATAGTTCATATTAGATTATTATTAGATTCCCTACAGTGTGGAAACGTGCCCTTCAGCCCAACAAATCCACACTAACCCTCCAAAGAATAACCCACCCAGACCCATTTCCCTCTGACTAATGCACTTAACACTTTGGGTGATTTAGCATGGCCAATTCACCTAACCTGCACATCTTTGGACTGTGGGAGGAATCCGGAGCACCCGGAGGAAACCCACACAGACACAGGGAGAATGTTCAAACTCCACACAGACAGTTCCCCAAGGCTGGAATTGAACCCTGGCACTGTGAGGCAGCAGCGCTAACCACTAAGCCACCATTACCTTGAATAATGGTTTGTAATTACCTCGAAGCCAATGTGAAAGGAGGCTATGTACCACACAACCATTGATTTAGAGAAGTTAGGAATATGTTTGTCAAATTGAACCAGCTACCAGGTTTGTGTTTTAGCACTTGGTGCATCAGAATGTAGTGGGCCAACTATCCTGGACTTAGCTCACCATCACAACAATAGCATTTATCAAAGTCAAGGGAGAAAAGGAGAAATGGGGTGCAGGGAATCAATGAACCTTTGTACAGAACAAAATGAACAGAAAGTACACAGTGTTCACCAAAACAGCTGAGGAAACTGGAACCAGCGCAAGAAAAATGTGACCTCAGCAACTTAAGATTCTAGTCCTTGATGCTTCGCCTTCCCAATGCCAATCCCAAGTCTTCCCCTTTCACACACAAAAAAACGCTGTCAAACTGTGTGGAGCTACACAGATTTGCATGGTGCAGGATGAAATCGTCTGCGTTTTCTTGAACCCTTGGCTCTGCCAATTGCTGTCAGAATGACGAATGATCCTGGGCACAGGCTGGTGAATTGCTTCAGCTGCCTGTTGGGATTAAGAGGGCTCATTTGAAATTTTTTTAAAAAATTGTTTTCCTAATATACCAGTATTCTGGTAAATAAAAAATATTTGAGTGTGCCTCGTCTCATAGAATTGCAGCCTTTCAGGACAGCACTTATTGCTGTTAGGAAAATACATACAAAATGCAACAGCTTGGTGTTTGCTATGTATAGGAGATTGTGCCTGAATGAAAGGCTGCTTTATGTTACCTCTCTGCCTTATTTGTTTTCCTTTGTCTAGGCATATTCCTGAGTTTTTGGATTGTATCAGCATGTGGGCCAAAATATACAGTTTGGTGATTACATGTTGACAGTTGTATCCATTGCTGTTTTCCTTCGAACTATTTAATGTTGCTTAAGCACATATAATGGCTTTAGTTTCTTCCTGGTGCTACAAGAAAAGAAGGAATAGAAGTAATATTCCTCACTGAGTCCTGCTCCATCATTCAGTAAAGTGATAGCTGATCTGATCTTGACTCCTACTTTCCCAATGACCCTAGATCCCCCCCCCCCCCCCCCCCCCCCGCAATAACCCCAAAACCGATCTCAACTTTAAATATATTCAAAGACTCAGCATCCTCTGATCTCTGGGGAAGAGAATAAAAAAGGTCACGACTCTCAAAGAAGATATGTGTCACCATCCCTGTGTAAAATGGGAGCTTTCTTATTCTGAAACAGCAGTCCCGAGATACAGATTCTCCAACAACAGGAAAAGTTTGCTTGACATCTTTGTTACTCCCTCAGTATCTTGTCAATAAGATCATCTCTCATTCTTCATTTGGACCAACGTGCTCCATCTTTCCTCATAAGACAGCCTCTTCATTTCAGGAATCAATGCTGTGAAGCTTCACTGACCTGCCTCCAATGCAAATATATCCCTCACAAAGTAAGGAGACAAAATTGTACACACTTGTCCAGATCTAATCTTACCAATGCCCTGTACAGTTTAGGAAGAGTTCCCACATTAATACTCCATCCCCTTTGTAATGCAGGTCAACATTCTCTTTGCCTTCCTAATCTACTTGTTGGACATGTATGTTAGCTTTCAGTGGTTCATGTACAAGAACGTTCAGGTCCCTCTGTGCCACAACATTCTGCAGCCTCTATCTATTGAAATAAAAATCTACTTTTTCATTCCTCCTATAAAGTGGACAATCTCCCATTTTCCCACATTATACCAGTTGTTGTACACTCTCTTTCCCGTTGCAGACTCTTTGGGCAGGATTTTCCCACAGGTTTTGGGAAATCGCAGTGGAGATCCCAAGTCTACAGTTTGCAGATGGCAAACTGGGCAAGTATTTGCCCAGAGGTAATCTCCTCTAATTGGCTGTTTCTGTGCCTGCCATGGGACCTCAATTCCAGGGTCAATGGGAGAAGTGGGAGCTGCTGAGGCAGGTAGCTGACTGGACGGGCACCTTCGAAGGTGAAAACTAATGAACTATTTCAGGGGTTGGATGGGGAACTCTGGATTGTTGAGCCCTGGGAATGTCCTTTCTGTCTAGCCAACATCAGGAATTGATCCATTCCAACACAATTCCTCCTTATTTACTGACCTTCCAGACTGCACCATAGCAGGGCAAAGAAAGTAATCCCCTGGGTGCTCCCATAACTTGCTTTCCCATATATCTTTGTATCATTAGCAATATTGGCTGTAATATGTGTATTCCCTGCAGCAAAAATCATTACTGTAGATTGTAAATAGTTGAGACTGCAGCACTGAACCATGCGATACTCCTATACTTACAATTTGACAACCTGAAATTGACCCATTTTTTCTGACTCTGCTTTCTGTTCGTTAACCAGTTCTCTAGCCATGCTAATATATCACTCACAAAGCTTCTACTTTGTGCATCAAGGTATAATGTGAAAAGTATAGCAATTCCAAGTATATCCACACATTTGTCTTTATCCACCCTGCTTGTTACATTCTCAAAGAATCCTAATAAGTTCGTGAAACACAAAAACTTTATTGACTTTACCTGACTGCATCATTATTTTCTAGACGTTCTGTATCTACCTCTTTCGCAATGGATTCCAATGACAGCAGTCAGGCAAACTGAACTACAGTTTCTTACTTTGTATCTCACTCCTCACTTGAGTAGACATGTTATAATTAGTTTACCAATCTCAGGAAATCTGGAAGATTAGAACCAAGTCCACCTGGACTGTCTCACTAGAAGCACTGCCAGATTAAGAGAGAATATATTGGTACCACTAAGTGTTATTTGTTTTGATAAACAGTTTGAGTTGCTGTAATGTGGATGGTATCTTTTCAAGTTGGTTTGGGTGCACAAATTGGCAACGTGCAATCTATCTCTCAGCCCCCTTGGGGTTGCCCCCCGCAATTCCTGATGAAGGACTTATGCCCAAAACGTTGATTGTCCTACTCCTTGCATGCTGCCTGACCTGCTGTACTTTTCCAACACCCCACTCTCGACTCTGAGCTCCAGCATCTGCAGACCTCACTTTCTTGGAGTTGATTATAACCCTATTGCGAATCTTCTTCCGAGGATGCCTACCTTGAAGAAGTTCTCCTCCTCTCTCTACAAAGAGCTCAGTGAGATCTTCTCTCACTGTACTTCCCAAGTCCTCTCCTTTGCTCTGAAGCAGACTCCAACTTCTTGACCTGTCCATTTTCCTTCCCACCTATCCGCTCCACTCACCTCTCTGACCTATCACCTTCGCCCCCACCGTTATCTACTTAGCACATTACCAGCTACCTTACCCCTAGCCCTAGCCCCACCCCCTCCCAATTATCTCTCAGCTCCCCCCGGCCCACAAGCCTAATTCCTGATGAAGGGCTTATGCCTGAAACGTCAATTCTTCTGCTCCTCGGGTGCTGCCTGACCTGCTGTGCTTTTCCAGCACCACTCTCTTGATGGTGCAATCTCATACTGATGGACGGCAATAATGCAGTCTAATCCGTATGATGGAAGCTTACAGCAAGCGGCTTTCCAGGTTCACAAGACAGCAATAGCCAACTGCTCCTCACACTGAATTAACGTTCATGGGAAAAATGTAAACCAGGTTTGTTGCTGCCTACCAGCTATCATAAAGCACAGGATTAACAGACCACTGTGACTTAGCAGATGTGATTTCTACAGGAGATGCTTATTTTGCTCTTTATAGCAAATTAATTAATTGCTGTTTTCCTCTCCTGACTCTACAATTCTCAGTTTCTCCCATTTAATTTCCATTTGACCCCTAAAAAAATTGAAACAAGTCAGTAAGGATCTTTCACCTGAAGTCTGGACAAAGAATTCTTGCAGATGTACGTTTGACTCCTATTCCTCAAATCTCTCAGATTTAAAATTCCCACCCTCAGTTTCTGGCCTTGCTCCTCCATAATCCTGTGGAAATGCTGCTACCCACCAGTTTTGGCCTCGTGTCCAACCTTTACTGCCTTCATCAGTAGTAACCATGCCATCAACCATCCAGGATAATATTGACAAACTGGTTCCCAAGATGCTCCCATTTTAACACCTAAAAATTTAACATATCATGAACTAACAACAAAAACAAAACTGCATAAAGCAGCACAGTAACTTCAGTGAAAGTTAATGTTTTCAAAGTACTTGGTAAAATTGTAATTATTTTATGTACACACCACCCCATTATGACATCTGAACTGCTCCAACTCAAGGACCATGGCCCGGATGCAGAAGATGTAAGGGGGTCAGAGTCTTGATGTGCTTATTGTTGGAGCTTAGATTGTTCCACAGCAATAAGATGAAGGTGGCTATGCTCAGACAAGCTGAAGCTCAGCAATAGAGGCATCAGCCCCAGTTTCATGGTTGGGGATAGACTTCAAAATTCAGGGAAGCTGTTATAGCAGGAATCTCTGAAGCAGAGAGAGAGGGAGAGAGAGACTGAGATGTGCTGGACAGGGACAAGGCTGGATTCTGGGTCAACGCTGGTGCAGGGCACAGGAGGAGGAACCTTTGACCCCATTCATTCTTCTGCAACCCCAGTGGGGGTTCTGCCATACAGTTAGGGTGGGCTCTGACCTCTGCAACACCCTCTCAAACTGGGCACCACCTTCTGTTCCTTTGAGATATTTCTTAAGAAGCCTCGTAATGTCTGAGATCATAGTCACATCTTCTATCAGGTGTCTTTTTAATTTGTTTTGGAGTTAAGATGTGCACCCTCGGAATATTCCTCTGGCCATAACTTTGAGCTATAATGTGTGACTATAATTGTTTATTGTGTAAGTGGAGGGACAACTAAACATGAGTTGTAACAGTGTGTTTATGCAACAGTTGTGGGCGAAAATATCCTGTATAATTGGTGATAATAACCAGAAAGGTGCTGGGAAGTTAAATGGAGATTGTAACTTTTGCAGTGCCAATTAGTTATTTGGTCATACTAGCTTACCTTCACCCACAGAAAATCTTAAATCACAGCAATAATTTATTTCAATCAGATATTGAGTGTTGGTTCGCTCAGTTGAGTAGACAGCTGGTTTGAGTGCAGAGTGATGTCAACGCTGCAGTTTCAATTGTTGAGGTCTTATCCTGTGCCTGAGGTACGGTGACCTTTAGACTATACTCCCCACAACACTAAAGCTCAACCAACAAAATGTCAAGGGGCACAAAAGTCAAGCTCACAACCAAAAAAGTACTAATATGAAAAATTCATACAAGCACGGCACACCTCCTCCCTCCTCCCATCCCTTATCATCTGCCAACAACAACCCCAACCCAATTATTGTTTTTTGCCATTTTGCATGATTAATAGGTTTGATATCTTCTGACCTCAGTGTTTGCTTATAGGATTGTGGGATAGTATATCTTGTGGGGTCGTGTGTCATGTGGGGTCGTGTGTCGTGTGGGGGAGTGCGTCGTGTGGGGGAGTGTGTCATGTGGGGGAGTGTGTCATGTGGGGGAGTGTGTCTTGTGTGGGGGAGTGCGTTGTGTGGGGGAGTGCGTCATGTGGGGGAGTGTGTCGTGTGGGGGAGTGTGTCATGTGGGGGAGTGTGTCGTGTGGGGGAGTGCGTCATATGGGGGAGTGTGTCATGTGGGGGAAGGCATCATGTGGGGGAGTGTGTCGTGTGGGGGAGTGTGTCATGTGGGGGAGTGTGTCGTGTGGGGGAGTGTGTCATATGGGGGAGTGTGTCATGTGGGGGAAGGCATCATGTGGGAGAGTGTGTCGTGTGGGGGAGTGTGTCGTGTGGGGGAGTGTGTCGTGTGGGGGAGTGTGTCATGTGGGGGAGTGCGTCATGTGGGGGAGTACATCATGTGGGAGAGTGCGTCATGTGGGAGAGTGCATTATGTGGGAGAGTGCGTCATGTGGGAGAGTGTGTCATAGGGGAGTGTGTCTTGTGTGGGAGAGTGCGTCGTGTGGGGGAATGCGTCGTGTGGGGGAATGCGTCGTGTGGGGGAGTGCGTCATGTGGGGGAGTGCGTCGTGTGGGGGAGTGCGTCGTGTGGGGGAGTGTGTCGTGTGGGGGAGTGCGTCATATGGGGGAGTGTGTCATGTGGGGGAAGGCATCATGTGGGGGAGTGTGTCGTGTGGGGGAGTGTGTCGTGTGGGGGAGTGTGTCATATGGGGGAGTGTGTCATGTGGGGGAAGGCATCATGTGGGAGAGTGTGTCGTGTGGGGGAGTGTGTCGTGTGGGGGAGTGTGTCGTGTGGGGAGTGCGTCATGTGGGGGAGTGCGTCATGTGGGGGAGTACATCATGTGGGAGAGTGCGTCATGTGGGAGAGTGCATTATGTGGGAGAGTGCGTCATGTGGGAGAGTGTGTCATAGGGGAGTGTGTCTTGTGTGGGAGAGTGCGTCGTGTGGGGGAATGCGTCATGTGGGGGAGTGCGTCATGTGGGGGAGTGTGTCGTGTGGGGGAGTGTGTCGTGTGGGGGAGTGTGTCGTGTGGGGGAGTGCGTCGTGTGGGGGAGTGCGTCGTGTGGGGGAGTGCGTCGTGTGGGGGAGTGCGTCGTGTGGGGGAGTGCGTCGTGTGGGGGAGTACATCATGTGGGGGAGTACGTCATGTGGGAGAGTGCGTCATGTGGGAGAGTGTGTCATAGGGGAGTGTGTCTTGTGTGGGGGAGTGCGTCATGCAGGGGAGTGTGTCGTGTGGGGGAGTGTGTCTTGTGGGGGAGTGTGTCTTGTGGAGGAGTGCGTCATGTGGAGGAGTGCGTCATGTGGAGGAGTGCGTCATGTGGAGGAGTGTGTCTTGTTGGGGGAGTGTGTCTTGTTGGGGGGGTGCGTCATGTGGGAGAGTGTGTCGTGTGGGGGAGTGCGTCGTGTGGGGGAGTGCGTCGTGTGGGGGAGTGCGTCGTGTGGGGGAGTGCGTCGTGTGGGGGAGTGCGTCGTGTGGGGGAGTACATCATGTGGGGGAGTACGTCATGTGGGAGAGTGCGTCATGTGGGAGAGTGTGTCATAGGGGAGTGTGTCTTGTGTGGGGGAGTGCGTCATGCAGGGGAGTGTGTCGTGTGGGGGAGTGTGTCTTGTGGGGGAGTGTGTCTTGTGGAGGAGTGCGTCATGTGGAGGAGTGCGTCATGTGGAGGAGTGCGTCATGTGGGGGAGTGTGTCTTGTTGGGGGAGTGTGTCTTGTTGGGGGGGTGCGTCATGTGGGAGAGTGCGTCGTGTGGGGGAGAGTGTCTTGTTGGGGAGTGTGTCTTGTTGGGGGAATGTGTCGTGTGGGGGAGTGTGTCATTTGGGGGAGTGTGTCGTGTGGGGGAGTGTGTCGTGTGGGGAAGAGTGTCTTGTTGGGGAGAATGTCTTGTTGGGAGAATGTGTCGTGTGGGGGAGTGTGTCTTGTTGGGGAGTGTGTCTTGTTGGGGAGTGTATCTTGTTGGGGAGTGTATCTTGTTGGGGAGTGTGTCTTATTGGGGAGTGTGTCGTGTGGGGGAGTGCGTCTTGTGTGGGGGAGTGCGTCTTGTGTGGGAGAGTGTGTCATGTGGGGGAGCGTGTCATGTGGGGGAGCATGTCATGTGGGAGAGTGTGTCATGTGGGAGAGTGTGTCATGTTGGGAAGTGTGTCTTGTGGGTTTGTCTTTCTGCAAATGTAGGAAGAGTCTCTGGCAGTTGGCTCAGGAATGAACCTTATGGAGAACCTGATAATGATTGGTTGAAGGCAGGACGGATGTTTTGGGAAGAGATGACCTTTGTGATCAAAGGCAGAAACAAGTGGGAAAGTTAAACTTTTCATGAACCCTGTTTTGAGACTTTGTCACTCTCTCCCCACAGGCACAGATTCCTTGGGAAGCCAACACAACATTCCGAAAGAGTCTGTTTTCAGCAATGGGGACACACTGGATCTGACTTGCAATTCCCAAGGCTCCTCAGTAGCTACAGTGTGGTTAAAAGATGGACTTCGAATTCTGCCCAACAACAGAACCCAAGTCGGACAGAGAGTGCTGAAAGTCATCAATATTTCGTATGATGACTCTGGAGTTTATTCCTGCAAACTCTGGGGCACCAATGAGATCCTGAGAAATTTCACAATAAAAGTCACAGGTGAGTACTCACTCTCAGATCAGAGTTGTACTTGTGCTAAGTCTGTCGAACTGAGAGATAGAGAGCAACTCTTATCCAGGGTTGGCTGCCCAATGCAGGTTGTAGGTTTTCCTTTGTATCTCTGGCTTGAGAAAAATGAACACTGGGTACCTTGCTGTAGCGGTTATGTAACAGAGCTAATATTCCAGAGTAAAAAATGAGGTCTGCAGATGCTGGAGATCACAGTTGAAAATGTGTTGCTGGTTAAAGCACAGCAGGTTAGGCAGCATCCAAGGAATAGGAAATTCGACGTTTCGGGCATAAGCCCTTCTTCAGGAATATTCCAGAGGTCTAGATGAGCAATCCCGAGAATATGAATTCCAACCCATCCACTGCAATGTGAGGAGTCTGGAGAGTGAGGTAGTTGGATGGCAATGAGAGCCCGGCTGTTTCATTAATATCCGATAGGAACATTGGATGCCAACTGTAGCCAAGCTGTGTGTTTCGTGACCGCCAGCGAACCAGCTTACTCTTGAATGGCCTCAAAAGTGACCTAATGGGGCACTCTTGGGATGGGCACTTAAATATTGGCTTTGCCAGCAATACCAGACATGTCAAGAATGAATAAAGCAACAAAAATAAGTGGAAATGTCAGAAGACAATATTATGATACCTGAGGACTGACCCTCAGGGTGAGATGTCAGATCTGGTTGAACCACACCGCAGAAACAATTACTCAAAACAACAGTGAAATACAACCACACATTGGAAGGGAAAGAAACCCCCACCTCTCAGGATTACTGGCCCATAGTAATTATTGTGCTGTGTCATCTCATTGGAAATTATGAATGAAGGTTCAGATGGGAAGTTTACTGACGTCGAAATGCTTCCTTTTCGAGTATCAATTATTGAAATATTAGCTTATAGTGGGGCCTCATTCAGTCTCGTTTAGGCAATTTCTTTCAAATTTGAAAGACAGCGAAGCCAAGCTCCTTACTCCATAACTGTGAGATGCAAAAAGAAAGTGAAATTATTGCGAGGGAAGAAAAAGGGAGAACGGATATCGACAGTGCTTTGATGTGTCAGCTTTCACAAGGCCTTAGTTACTGCCCCCAGGTAAACTGTAGGAGAACATTAGCCTAACCAGTAAACACACACACCCTGGGGAGGTGTCCATTGCAACTTTACATCAAATGTTTTCAGGCAGGCATGAAGAAATAATTAAGAGGCCATATTATTTTGTAATCAAATACCTTGGAAGCTGTTTATCTGATTGACAATGAGAACCGCAAAGAATATGTAATGAAGGCAGAAATATACTGCAACAGGATCATGCTAAAAAAAGCTTAATGGGAAATCTTCACATTGAAGTGTAGATGATGTTGCTCTGCAATATATTTAACAATAATTTTCTAAGAAATTCGCTTTCTATGCCATCCCAAATACATAGAGTGTGCTAAATCACATGGACTGCTTTTGAGTGCAATCCTGGATAGGAAATGAATGGTGGCCTTGCCAGTGATGTTAAATCTCAGAAATTACGAAAAGACAAAGCTATTGAAGGCTTGCTGGAATACCAATCAGGAAGGGGTACAACTTTTTCCTCCTTATTCTTATAGTTTTACAAACGTTAGTCAAATAAGGTAATCACAATCTGATCTTTTGCAGTTAGCTTGTCTCAACTAGTTCAGTCTTTTTGGGAGATGGAGATTAGGGTCTTGCATCTGAGCCAGGGACACTGGATTCAATTCCCTCTTCAGTTCACGGTTGCCAAGAAAGGTTGGTAACATGGCCAGATAGGTATCCAATTGTAAATCCTTCTAACATTTACCAACGGCAGGAAGCAAGAGTGGGTGAGATACCTGCTCAGCCACGTGGGGGGAAACAGTCCTTTACCATCATTGTGCATAGCTCCAGTCGACAATACATCATGTAAAATTATATGTTACCATAGCAACTTGGATTCCTTGGTGATGGTGGTTGTGGGTGGGGTGGAGGCGGAAATGTGTGGGGGGGGGGTGTCTGTTAGTGGCACTTAATTGACTAGACAGTGGGCATGGATCAGGCTGGTGGCAACAGCACAGGGTTGATTCACTGTTCAGGCTGGGATGAAACCAGCCATCCCACAGTGACAATCGTGGTGCTGTTAGTCAGGCCAGCCTCTGGGCAGAAAACTGAAGAATAACTGATTCTCAGTCAGTTTGAAGGTGAGGGATGATTTTTTATGATCAGGAGGATGAACGATGTCTCTCTCTGGTGGAAGAGGATTTCTTTCCCATGCTAGCAGTTCACAGACATGAGAGCCATATGTTACTACATCAGGAGTAGCATGGATTAGATCCAATGTAAAATCACTCCAGCTCTTTCCAACACATTAATCCTGAAGTGCCCCTCTCTGGTAAGTCCATTTATTTTTAAAGTTTTGATTTGTTCTCTTGATCAAGCTGATATTGGCAAAGAAAAGGTGGAATATCAGAACTGCCTGTTCCAACATTTGATTAGCTCAATTGGAAAACACTTGCACCTTTGACAACCTCACAACAGCCCGAGTACTTTACAGCCGGAGCAGTGCGTTTATAATGAAGCCACTGTTCACACGAAGGAAATGGTCTGTCTGGGAAACAAAAACATTGTGCAACAAATGACAATTTGTCTGGAGCCATTTAAAAAAAAATAGAATAGCCTTTGGTCTCTCAGTGGTTAGCACTGCAACCTCACAGCGCCAGGGACTTGGGTTTGATTCCAGCGTCAGGTGACTGTGTGCAGTTTGCACATTCTCCCCGTGTATGTGTGGGTTTCCTCCATGTGGTCCACTTCCCTCCCACAGCTCAAAGATGTGCAGGTTCAGTGGATTGACCATGGGGAATGCAGATTTGGGGGGAGTAGGTCTGGGTGGTATACCTGATGTGCCTAATGGCCTGCTTCCATACTGCAGGCATTGTATGATGACTCAAGTTGGGTTCTGCAAGTGAACAGTACTACCCTAGCAGTGTTTGGCTCCAGAGAGTACCATTTTTAACTTGATGAATGGGCAGTAACCCATTCAAGCAGAACACCCACACCAACTGACATTCATTCTATTGAAATCGATAGAATATAGCACGGGGCTCTTGTGGTGCAGTGGTAGTGTCCCTACCTTGAGACTAAGAGACCCGGGTTCAAGTTCCACCTACTCCAGCGGTATGTAATAATGTCATTGAACAGATTAATTAGAAAAATATCTAAAATATAGATCCTGTGGGATATATAGAGGGTGAGTGATCCATTCTGGCAAGTGACTAGCAAACTTGAACATTATTCCTTATGAATTAGCAATAACAATATTGCTAAGGCAATGGCAGACGGATTCTTGACTATCAAGGGTGAAAAATTAATAGGGGTGTGCTGCAGGGATGTAGAGTTGAGTTGAAATCAGTTCAGCCATGACCTTGTTGAATCTTTGAGCAGGCTGGAGGGGCCAAATGGTCTCCTCTTTTTTCTTGTTTGTAGGTAACTAAAGCTTGCATTTTGAATATTCTCTTTGATCACAATAAAGATGAACTTCCTCTGAGTGGGGAATGATGTTGAGCAGTAGCACATAATTTAATTCGGAATGATTAATAGAGAGGACAGGAGGTTCTTAAGGAATCTGTTTACAAGTGAGTACATAAGGCATTTACAGGATGTACTAGAGAGCTGGACCAATATTACTGACAGCCACATTCCAGATGATGGTGTGAAGGAGGATAGAATTCCATTGGACACAATGAAAGGGCACAGGCTATGACAGGAAGCTACAAAAGTACCATTGGGTAAGATCCTGAATGGATTCAACAAATGGTCTCATAAATAAAAGCATCTGGGACCTCCATGGTAATGAGTGTAGGCTCTGACCAGATTTTGAAATTAGGAACAGTAGGTTTGATTGTTTTTAAAGAATGATGTAGTCTTTAGGTACAGGGATAGTGAACACTTCACAATGACTTCGCTCAATGTTATTTCCAGGGTTGGCATGCAAATAGATGATATTATTTTTACCCTTGTTTTTTACCCCTAGTTTTACTTCAGTCATTCATTTTTTGAGTCTTTATGTTGAAAATAATTCCACGGGAACCCATTTTCTTTCTTTGCTTCAGTCACAAGGTAACTTCTAATTTGTGAGACTTGACATGGTGAATTGGCAGATTCAAGCAACATTATCATTGCATTAACAGAGCTGAGAGATCACAAGTAATGCCAATTATGCCCTCAATCAATATTGACATGCTTTCATTTCCAGCTGGGCCATTGGACAACAATCAGGGGCAGAGACCTTTAACAGTTTAGCTTTCGCTGACACAGGAATAGCAGGTCCCTTAGGCCCACATCGACAGAGATGAGTTCTCTCCACACAGACAGAGACACATGTAATCTGGGCAGATCAGCCACTCATTGGATAAATATACTGGAAGAACAATATTGAATTGTAAGGAATCCTTTTAGGCCTAGGTTGGCCAAGTGCAAATTCTTATCATAACCAAATAGCCACCTTCAACCTGATAACAAACTGTAGGTTTGCCCTGAGACACAAAGGAGGCATTCAGGCACTGAAGGCATTTCGGAGAAGAGCATTGATCCCTGATATCAAAGGTTTGAGAAATGAGAGCAAAATTTAGCACTTTCTCTTTGGAAAGAAAGTGTTTGGGAGATATTGTGCACAAACATGAGATGGTTAAGAGGATTTTATTTTGGATTGTTTCACAATGTAGTCCAAGAAAGACTCTAAGCAGTAAATGGTAAATCCAGGATCACTCAGAATCACAGAATTGTTGCAGTATAGAAGGAGGCTGTTGTGGTGCTGTAGTAGTGTTCCTACCTCTGCGCTAGGAGACACAGGTTCAAGACCTACCAGAGGCCTTGTGATGACATCTCCAAACAGGTTGAGTAGAAGGAAGTATCCAGGAGCCCATTGATACCTGCCTGGCTGTGTGAATGAGAGTCTCATTCAATGCTATTCTCTTGCCATCTCCTTTCCTGAACGTGCCTTCACCCACACTCTCAGGCCAGATCCTAGCCACTCACTACATGTAAAGACTTCTCTCATATCGGTTTTGCTTCTTTTCCCAATTATTTTAAATCTGTGCCCCCTCATCCTTTGATGAGTGGAATCATAAAGTAACATTCCGATAGATTGCTTTCTCACACATGCGTTCTAAATCCGCATGGACTGCCAGCTGGTTAAGTGAAGGTCAAAGTCCTAGATTAATTGAACAATCATTCGAATACTGCAGTGAATGGAATTTAGATATCATCATAGATGTTGAGACTATAATTGACCTTCCTTGTCTGTTATTATCTTGCATTTGTGACCCTTCAAAAATTCACTGAATTGAGGAAATTATGGAATTGTAAGCTGCTGTTTTTCATAACTCATTCTCTTAATAGTTGCACATGCAGATTTTCACACAGTCCCTTGCTTTCTCTAATGGAATGGTCCTTTAATTGAGTCTTACATCATGATCTGAGGGCATTAAGCTCCCTGCAAAGGGTGGTGACTTAAGCAATTGTTTTAAGCTCCAATTTATGACCAGGTATATTGAGGAACCCCGTGTTTCTATTTGTCTCAGTTGTTAATGACTGATTGCAAGTTGATTGAACTCCAGTAGTGAATATTGAAACCATCTGGAATGGTGGCATTCCAGGTATTTGGATTAATCCTTTGCTTGGAATCTTGCTTTTGCTCATAAAACTGAACCCTGGATTGCACGTGACTCCTTCCTAACAGATCTGTATCCATTCACAGAGCTGACACCCCTTCCTACTCAGACTGTCTTCCCATATTTCTAGACCTACAGCCCCTTCTCTAGAAATACATTCACTGTCATCCATTTACACAATGACTTGATGCAAAGCAACACTGTTCTTCAAACAAGGGACAAAACAGTAATCAGGCTAGACCATGATCTGCTGCACTTTAACGTGCTGTGTGAGTTAAGCAGCTGCTTTCAATTGAAATAACGTGCACATTGCCAGCAGGTATTTCTGGAGTTGATCAAGTGACTGATGAAAGAGAGTTCTCCGCATGAAAGAATTTTCATCCGTGTTCTGCTCCATTAAAGTGTGCACCTGTCAGACAAATGCAGTTGAAGTTCATTAATGCAAACTTGTGAAAGATTGCAAATATATTTGTTTTATCAGGAGTGACTGTATCAAGATCTGTGCTGATTAGTGGCATCTCTGAGTGCAACAAACAAACTCTACAAGTTCAGTAGCAAAGGGTATCATCCAAGACAGGTTAACCCTGACTCAGTGCTAGCTTCAACCTTCACTTGGATTAGAAGGTTGTGTTGTCCCAGTACAGGAACTTTAGTAGTTGTTTCAGGAACACATTTCAGTAGCACTGTTGGAGGTGCATTGACACTGCTAAAATATTTAATTGGCTGTGACGGGTTGTAAGGTTGTAAAAGAGGTTATATACATTCAATTTCTTTCCTTATCATTGAAAGCTTTTTGACTACATGCACATTGCTGTTGGCTGGTAGAATCAAAGACACTACATTGGTTTCCAGTCTGTGCTGAATTTAAACATGGTTCAGTGCTTTCATTGGCTTCAGTACTACTTGGCGAGAGGGAGAAAAAGTCAGTGAGCTTTGTATTGCTGATGACTGGAAGGGTTTGTGTTGTTGTTGTTGGGAGATCGATCTGCATCAGCTGTGATGCTCAGTACAGTTAAGAAAGAACCCGCCCTCAAACGTCTGGGTTAGTGACAGGAAGAGACTCCACTAACTCTGTATCTTCCACCCCCCCCCCCGACCCACACACACAAACTGCTGTGGTTCAAGAAGGCAACTCACTATTACTTCTTCAAGGGCAATTACGAATAGGCAATAAATGTTTCTTGACCACTTTCCATTTCTTTGAAATGCTTCTTAAAATTTATTCCCTTGATCAAGTGGGTCACCTGTTCTAATATCTCCTTACGTAGCTCGATAATATGTCCAAGATGCTAAATGGTGCAAGTATAATAAATGTATACTTAATAAATAGTGTACATTTATTAAGTACACTGTATAAATTAGTTGGTGTTGAGAATTAAATACAAGCTATCATTTTTGCTAATTTAAGAGTATAGTTTCTGTTCTCTAAAGTTTTTAATACCCCATTAATTCATTCATGGGATGTAAGCTTTGCTGCATGGGCCAGCATTTATTGTCCATCCCTTGTTATCCTTAAGAAGTTGGTGATCTTCTGTGTGGAGGTTCTTTTTGACAAACTGAATGTAAGACTCTCCCACCCCTGTCCCCACCCCCGTTGCCGACCAGCACATGGTGGAACACTGAGGAGTTGCCGAATGAAGCAATCTTTGAGCAGATGCTTATCACCAGGTGCAGACTCACGGGGAAAAGGAAAGCAACTGGAGAAAGGAAACACAAAATGGAACATTCACAGCAGTGGCTGTCAGCACCTGAGAAGGCGAGAGACGGATGAACATTTGGAGCTGGAGTTCTTTCAGTTCAGAATGTTGGCATGAATACACCAACCCAAACAGAGCCAGTGTGTGAGCATCGATTGCAAGGCCAATGTTTGTTGTCTGTCCCTAATTGCCCTTGACTCATGTAAAACTGGACTCACGAAATCTGAACCAGAAAGCGGACATGCTGCAACCACTTAGCACACCTTCTGCGGTGAGTGAAACAGGATTGAAACCACACTGCATTTTCTCAGCCCTGTGTTGGAAAACTGCAGGGTCAAGGCTGGGGAGTCGCACTGAGATCACTCCTTGATGCATTCCTGCTGCTGGGAAACATTTATCTAAGCAGCCCCGGGATCTGGGTAATTACTGGAAGTGTACGGCAGGCAGCCATTTTACATGCAATACTTCTGTTGGTAGCAGTCTAGAGGACTTGTCAAAATTATGCATGTGCTGCTACCTTCATGTAGAGACAAAAAAACCCTGAGGCTGGCTGAGGATCATTGTAGATGTGGGCTCCATACCTCAGTGATGAGGTTGCTGAATCATAGAATCCCTACAGTGTGAAAGCAGGCCATTTGGCCCACCGTGTCCAAACCGGCCCTCCAAAGGGCATTCTATCCATAATATATCTGGAGGTCTCCCTCTCCCAGTGCCCAACCCAACCCCCCCAGCTGACAACTCACTGATGTCGGTTGAGGGACGAAGATTGGCAAGGTTTCCAGTTCTTTTTTCAAAATAGTGCCATAAATCCTCCTGAATCATTGCATCATCCAAAGCATGGCATTTCTGACTCCATCTGCACTACATTGGAACTCCAGTGTGTACACCACATATTACTCAAACTTTGGAGTGGGTTTTGAGTCCACAAGCTTCTGGCTCAGGACCATCGCTATAACTATTTGTTTTGGAAATTGGATTCAAAATTAGGACAGTTTTGGATGCGATTGCCCCAAACAGATTTCATCTGGGACTTTACCGAGAAGACTTTTTACTGAGTTTGCTTGGAACCTAGATCACAGAAGGGGAAGACCAGTGTCTCAACCTACAGTATTTTATTCATTCATAGGGCGATGGTACCTCTGGCTAGGCCAGCATTTATTGCCCATCTCTAATTGCCCAGGGACAGTTAAGAGTCAACCTTATTGCTGTTGGTCTGGAGTTATATGTGGGCCAGACCAGGTAAGAACAGCAGTTCCCTTGCTTAAAAGACAATAGTGAACCAGATGTTTTTTTTTGACAATCACGAACAGTTCCATGGTCATCATTCAGCTCTTAATTCCAGATTTTTTTTAACTGAGTTCAACTTCCATCTTCTGAGGTGGGATTTGAGCCAGGATCCTGAGAACGTTCCCTAGATTTCTGCATTAATCATCTAACACTCGTACCATTGAACATCGCCTCCCCCCACTCCCATTATCTTGCAGAGAGCTTTCATTTGATATTTTCCAGGCCATCAACTTTGGTTGCAATAGCAGCAGGAAATTACCAATCACTTACCAATTACGTTCATGATGTGGAAAATGAAAATAAATGATCATTCGCGAGCAAGGCCTGTCATTCACAGTTACCGTGGAAAATGTGGACAGCCTCATGAAACTCAATCTCCTGTAATATCTGTAGAGCAGCCAGAATCTCATCCGATTCAAACATAATTTAGTTCATTTAGTCACTGAGCCAGTATAAACAGGACGCAGTTCCCCAGAGATCAGTAAAAATGGCGGAATCGGGGGTAATGAAAACAGAATTTGATTTGCTGTATCCAGATTCAAGTATGTCTTAGGTTCCATTTGCTCGACATTTGCCAAAGCCTGCTGAGTTAACGTTGACTGCATGAGGCAGAGACAGAAGTGGTGCTAAATGCACAGGTCCACTTGTGTAGGTTTCCATCCCTCACACATGGGCTTTTGTTATCAAACTGGGGTGACCAGTCACTCCTGCGCTTAATTGTTAAAAATCACACAACACCAGGTTATAGTCCAACAGGTTTAATCGGAAGCGCACTAGCTTTGTACACCCCAATCCAACACCGGCATCTCCAAATCATGAGCTTAATTGTGTCCTCGTTCGTGCTTATATCTCTCATCGGGTTTGCTCGGCTGAAGTGCTAATCGGATTCCCCCATCCCCGACAGTGAAATCGATCATAGTGCCCACCAGGTCAGTTGACCCAGCATTGAGCTGGGACTGACTCTGTGAATGAGAGATTCTGTGGAGGATTTGATTCTCTAAAAACATGGTCAAAGTGATTTTCTTCACTGAAAACCCCAATTCATGCTGAATTGGGATGCAAACAGGACATGGGAAACTGGCCAGAGCCAGATTTAACAGATCTGGGTAACTGTATCTAAAGGCAGGAACTGTTTAGGTGTGCAGCATACGCACAGAGCTTCACTGTTTTGGCATCACCAGACATTTCTCTTCAAGAATAACTTCTAACTTCCACAGTTCCTACACTCATGTAAAAAAACTGCGGTCTGAATAATAAATGAAAATACTTTACATACTGAAGACTCTGTACCCATTAAATTTTACGCAGGCTGAACTCACTGAAGCTTTTTGCATTATGGCTGTAGGCTGAAGCCCCACCTCAGTAACTCAAGAACGTTACCTCAGCATATATGATCATAAGACATTGGAACAAGAGCAGGTGTAGGCCATTCAGCCCATTAATCTGCTTCTTCATTAAATCCACCTTAGTGCCCCATCAGTCTACTCTCATCATCAGTCAAGTTATGGATGATGTCATCAACAGTGCTGTCAAGCAGCGCTTGCTCAGCAATAACCTGCTCAGTGATGCCCAGTTTGGGTTTCACCAGGGCCACTCAGCCCCTTGATTCAAACATGGACAAAAGAGCTAAATTCTAGAGGTGAGATGGGAGTGACAGCTCTTGACATCAAGGCTGCATTCAACTGAGTGTGACATCAAGGAGCCCTGGCAAAACTGGAATTAATGGGTTTCAGGGGGCAAACTCGCCAGTGGATAGAGTCACATCTAGCACTTAAAAACATAGTTGTGGTTGTTGAAGGTTAGTTATCTCAGGTCCAGAATGTCTCTGCAGGAGTTTCTTAGGATACTGTCCTAGGCCCAATCATCTTCAGCTGCTTCTTCAATGACCATCCCACCATTATAACGTCCGAAGTGGGGATGTTCGTTGATGATTACACAATGTTCAGCACCATTCATGACTCCTCCTATACTGAAGCAGTCCATGTTCAACTGCAACAAAAATAGTATAATATCAAGGCTTGGGCTGACAAGTAGCAAATGACATTAGCATGACACAAGTGGCATTTACCATCCAAACAAGAGAGAATTTTACCATCACACCTTGACATTACTGGCATTGCCATCACTGAAACTCTCACTATCAATATCGTGTGGTTTATCAGTGACCACAAACTGAACTGGATTTGCCATATAAATGCAATGGCTACAAAAGTAGATCGGAGTATGAAATACTTCCCACTTGTCTAGATAAGTATAGTCCCAACAACACTCCAAGGAGATTTACACTGTCCAGGACAAAGTAGCAAGCTTGATTGGCACCACATCCACCACTTTCAACTTGCTTTCCCTCCGCCACCTCCTCAGCCATTAACATAGGTTGTAAGTATTTGGGTCGAAGGACTATGGCACCCCACTTGCTACACCTTACCAATCCATCTTATCCCATTTCTCCCAGCTCTATTGTGTTAACTGATACCTGAGACAGAGAGTGTTGAGGCATTGCAGTTGTGCTTTGTGCTCCTGATATAGAGTTGAGAGACTGAGCTATTCCAGGTGTCTAAACCACCTGTACCTGTGTGTGACCAGTTAAGACCAGATTGGGTTGACTTGCCACCTCCATAGTTCAGGATTAATTGAGCATAAACGCCCACTAAATTGGGGTAATAGAAGGAGCTGCTGGTGCTGAGCAACATAATTCAACATAATTCAAAATTTCAGGAGATTCCCAATAAAAGAACATATTTGTTGAGTAACTCATCTGGGACAGAATGCTGCCATTGATTCATTTCAATAATTGGGCATTAAACTTATACTTTCTCTGGATATTTCTCACTTTGTTATTCTCTCTGCCATGCTGCTTTGATCTTAATGGATAATTCTGCTTTGTTATAGTTATCTCAGGGAGGTAGCTAGAACATGGAGATTTGCTAGAGCTGCTCGGGAGGATTTAAACTAGTACGGTGAGGGTGGTTGGGACCCAGGGAGATAATGAGGAAAGAGATCAATCTGAGACTGGTACAGTTGAGAACAGCAGTGAGTCAAACAGTCAGGACAGGCAAGGACAAGGTAGGACTAATAAATTAAACTGCATTTATTTCAATGCAAGGGGCCTAACAGGGAAGGCAGGTTAATTCAGGGCATGGTTAGGAACTAGGATATCACAGCAATTACAGAAACATGGCTCAGGGATGGGCAGGACTGGCAGCTTAATGTTCCAGGATACAAATGCTCCAGGAAGGATAGAAAGGGAGGCAACAGAGGAGGGGAGTGGCGTTTTTGATAAGGGATAACATTACAGCTGTGCTAAGGGCAGATATTCCCGGAAATACATCCAGGGAAGTTATTTCCGTGGAACTGAGAAATAAGAAAGGGATGGTCACCTTATTGGGATTGTATTATAGACCCCCTAATAGTCAGAGGGAAATTGAGAAACCAGTTTGTCAGGAGATCTCAGCAATCTGTAAAAATAATAGGGTGGTTATGGTAGGGGATTTTAACTTTCCAAACATAGACTGGGACTGCCATAGTGTTAACGGTCTAGATGGAGAAGAATTTGTTAAATGTGTACAAGAAAATGTTCTGATTCAGTATGTGAATGTACCTACTAGACAAGGTGCAAAACTTGAACTACTGTTGAGAAATAAGGCAGGGCAGGTGACTAAGGTGTCAGTGGAGGAGCACTTTGGGGCCAGTGACCATAATTCTATTAGTTTTAAAATAGTGATGGAAAAGATCTAAAAATTGAAATTCTAAATTGGAGAAAGGCCAATTTTGACAGTATTAGGCAAGAACTTTCAAAAGCTAATTGGGGGCTGATGTTCGCAGGTAAAGGGACAGCTGGAAAATGGGAAGCCTTCAGAAATGTGATAAAGAGAGTCCAGAGAAAGTATATTCCTGTCAGGGTGAAAGGGGAGGTTGGTAGGTATAGGGAATGCTGGACGACTAAAGAAATTGGGGGTTTGGTTAAGAAAAAGAAGGAAGCATATGTAAGGTATCGTCAGGATAGATCGAGTGAATCCTCAGAAGAGTATAAAGGCAGTAGGAGTATACTTAAAGAGGGAAATCAGGAGGGCAAAATGGGGACATGAGATAGCTTTGGCAAATAGAATTAAGGTGAATCCAAAGGGCTTTTACAAATACATTAAGGACAAAAGGGTAACTAGGGAGAGAATAGGGCCCCTCAAAGATCAGCAAGGCAGCCTTTGTGTGGAGCCACAGAAAATGGGGGAGATACTAAACGAGTATTTTGCATCAGTATTTACTGTGGAAAAGGATATGGAAGATATAGAAAGTAGCAAAATAGATGGTGACACCTTGCAAAATATGCATAATACAGAGGAGGAAGTGCTGGATGTCTTGAAACGGTTAAATAGGTTGGGGCTGTTTTCCCTGGAGCGTTGGAGACTAAGGGGTGATATTATAGAGGTTTACAAAATTATGAGGGGCATGGATAAGATAAATAGACAAAGTCCTTTCCCTGGGGTTAGGGAGTCCAGAACTAGAGGGCATAGGTTTTGGGTGAGAAGGGAAAGATACAAAAGAGACCTAAGGGGCAACTTTTTCACGCAGAGGGTGGTATGTGTTAGGAATGAACTGCCAGAGGAAGTGGTGGAGGCTGGTACAATTGCAACATCTAAAAGACATTTGGATGGGTATATGAATAGGAAGGTAAAAACAAGGACTGCAGATGCTGGAAACCAGATTCTAGATTAGAGTGGTGCTGGAAAAGCACAGCAATTCAGGCAGCATCCAAGGAGCAGGAAAATCGATGTTTCGGGCAAAAGCCCTTCATCAGGAATAGAGGGCTTTTGCCCGAAACATCAATTTTCCTGCTCCTCGGATGCTGCCTGACCTGCTGCGCTTTTCCGCACCACTCTAATCTAGAATATGAATAGGAAGGGTTTGGAGGGTCATGGGCCGGGTGCTGGCAGGTGGGACAAGATTGGGTTGGCATATCTGGCCGGTGTGGACGGGTTGGACCGAAGGGTCTGTTTCCGCGCTGTACATCTCTATGACTCTATGACTCTATCTCAGTCCTGGCTGACTCATTTACAGTATGCAACTGGTTTACACAATGACCATAAATGTGGCATTACACTGATGGGAGGTTTATTTTGTCTTTTAGATTCTTTGTCTTCGGGTGATGATGAAGATGATGATGACGGATCTGAAGATGCAGGTACCTTGTCAATGTTGGAGAAAATTCATTTGTTTTCCCTCCTCCCAAAGTTAGGAATTTAAAGAAAAGCAGAGAAGATTTGACAGGCATTTTTCTCCCAGTAAATGGGGTGAAAATTAGTCATTCAACTGCTGATGTTGTGGAATATTGGTGGCGTGTCCCATTTGGTGATTTAACAACTACCACTGTACTTTGTGACATTGTCAGCTGCTAAGATATTGCAGTGAGCAAACCATCATAAAACCTGGGGAACCTCGATTATCCGAACGTGATGGGCGGGCAGTATTTCATTCGGATAATCAATTATTCGGTTGATTAATTAAATGCCTTTGCTCTGGGGCTCAGAGTTTTAAAAGTCTGTTCCTCGTTCAGGAGATTGCAGCAGCACATCGCGCACGAGACTCTGCCCCCCCCCCCAACACTGTCCCCCGTCCCCAACACCAGCCCCCATGCAATACTCCCCCGCCCCCAACCCCGTCCGACACTGCCCCCCCGCACCCAACACTGCCTCCCACCCCCAAACCTGTCCGACACCGCCCCCCGTCCCCAACACTGATGCCCCACCCCCAACCCCATCCAACACTGCCCCTCCGCCCCCCACCCCAACGCCCCCGCCCACAACCCCAACCGACACTGCCCCAACCCCAACGCCCCTGTCTCAACACCGCGCCCCCGCCCGCCACCCAACTCCTTACACGCCCGCCCTCTCTCTGGGGCAGCTGGATTGCACACCAACAAGACTGCTGCTGCTGCTGCCTTTGTGGGGGTAAGTCTCCAAATAGCATTCTAGATCAGAGACAATGTTAGAGAGATTATCTGGGAATGGAGGGGGGGGGGGTTTAGGGTACACCGGTCTGTGGAACTCCAGGGAAAGTGAGAGGGCAGGCAGTCAGTCATTTGGAGACGGTGCCTGTGTAATCACTGTAAGCAAAAGACGCGATCACTGTTGGAAACACGTCTTGGATGTAATGTTTCTAACAGGAGATCTCCTTCGGATAATCCAATTTTTGGATAATTGGTATTCGGATAACTGGTATTCGGATAACTGAGGTTCCTCTGTATGTGGCTTACTCATGGGAAATGCAGGGTTACAGAGATGGGGGAGGTGAGTCTGCCTCAGGATGCTCTCGCGTGGACTCGATAGGCCCAATGACCTGCCCCCACACTGTGGGGACTCTATGATTCTAGTAAGTCTCCCACTGGGTACAGCTGCACTTGTAGAAAAATGTTGTAAAATTAGAAATTCAAGTGCTTTGCTTCTGTTTATATACAGTAGAGCCTCGATTATCCGAATTTCGGATTATCCGAACAAGAACTCAATGTCCTAATGCTAACGGCATTAGGCAACTCGCATTATGGCGTGCATTGCCTGCTAACCAAGAAATGCTTGATAACCAGCACTCAAGTTACCACTTGTTTCCAGTTATCCGAACAATCAATTATCCAAACAAAATACTTCCCCCTCCCATCTCATTCGGATAATCGAGGTACGACTATATATTCAAAATCTTATTGACTGTATATCAATAACATGGTCTTGTCATTAAGCACCTGTACAAGCTACAGTGACTGACTAATGAAAATGTACTTGTTAAATTCAGTCTGTACAGTTCTTCAGCATCCTTACTGTTGATCTACTTGACAAATGGGTGTGGATTTTAGTAATGTCTAGTGTTTGACAGTTGGAATAAGGTGTAAGCAACCAGGGTTCTGATAATTGAACGAGTAAAAAATGAGGTCTGCAGATGCTGGAGATCACAGCTGCAAATGTGTTGCTGGTCAAAGCACAGCAGGTTAGGCAGCATCTCAGGAATAGAGAATTCGACGTTTCGAGCATAAGCCCTTGGAGACACAGAGAGAAAAGGAGGGAGGTGACAGAGGGAGAAAGAGGGGGAAAGAGGTAGGTGACAGCGAAAGGAGGGGAAAGGAGCATGATCAAGTAAATACATGAACAGATAATGTTGGCGCAACTAAGAATCAACTGTGAGAATGTTCATGGAATAAATGCCCAGCTTGCACATGTAAGATGGTAATTTGGGACGTCATGGAAGGTTGTAGGAATCGCATCCCACTGAACGTTAGTATGCTCACTTGGAGAAAGTAAAAGCTATGCTGATGTTCTGTGTAAAATCTGTGGCTGTCCTCCAGATCATTCAATTGAAGCAGATCCGGTGAACTCGTAAAATCAAGACTTGCTTTAATTTAGTGATTTTTTTTACGTCTTTAGCAATTAAAGTACTTCAGGTAATTCAGAATTGTGCAGTTCCTGTTATACGCAAGAAAGTAATGTCTAGCAAGCAATAATGAGATACTCAGCAGACTAATGCGTTTTTAATTAGCAGTGCTTGATATTACAATGAGGGAATGGATGATGTGATACTACGTCTGGGAATTCGAAGATGTACCTGAACCACTGGGACAAGCAGAGGGGATTTAGCACAGACAAACACAGCATTCCCTCAGTCCAGTAGGAAAGCTCCAAGTTCAAATTAGTAGGAATGGGGCTTTAACCCACATCGTGATGCACTAGTGTGATTTTGTCTATACAAATCCCCATCAGAATTAAATGTGATACATAATGTTGGCATTTGAAGACCCCAATGTATGAGATTGTTAAAGCAGGAAAGATGCTCTTTCAGAAATGCTGGATTAAATTCAGGGGAGTTCCATATGGTGTATGTGAAACTTCCTGCAAAAAGATCTACAAGTGTGTCCTACTGCTTGGGTTGGTGGACACTAATAATAGCTAGCTCTCCAACTAACCAAACAGTGACCTCCTCCTGAATGTTTGGTGATTTAACAGGACCTAGAATTTAATGGGAATGTCTTTGCTCTTTACACTGACAATTCTTTGACAGTACCTGGATCGCAGCCTCTCACCCCTGTAACACAAATACAAAAAAGGATTATTTCCATGTGAAAGCAGGTGTTGCAGACAACAAAGAATAACTGTGAATTTTGTTTTAGTGTTATTTAAAGACACTGTCATGTTGCTGCTTGAAGTCGAGGCTAGAGATGCTCAGATCTGCTAGGTTTGTGATTCCTGTGTGGTGATGGGAACTCTTGAAAAGTCTTTAGAAAGCAGAGGACATCTTCCACACCCTTGACCCCTGCTCTTACGAATCACCTTTAGAAAAAAATGTGTCTTGTCACGTGTACCAAGATACAGTGAAAGGTATTGTTTTGTGTACAGTCAGCTAGTACCACACAAAGTCTGCGTGTCTGCGTGGGATTCCTCCGGGTGATCCGGTTTCCTCCCACAGTCCAAAGATGTGCAGGTTAGGTGAATTGGCCATGCTAAATTGCCCGTAGTATTAGGTGAAGGGGTAAATGTAGGGGTATGGGTGGGTTGCGCTTCGGCGGGTCGGTGTGGACTTGTTGGGCCAAAGGGCCTGTTTCCACACTGTAAGTAATCTAATCTAATCTAAAAGTGCATCAGGAAGCAGAACAGCGTGCAAAATAGTACAGCTGCAGAAAAGGTGCACAGAGAGAGATCAGAATTAACATTTGAGAGGTCTGTTCAAAAGACACATAACAGTGGGGAAGAAGCTGTTCTTGAATTTGTAAGGGTGGAAGAGAGCATAACTGGGATGGGAGGGGTACAAGATTACATTGGTTGCTTTCCCAAAGCAGTGGGAAGTATCGATGGAATCAATGGTTGGAAGGCTGGAAGAGCAGGAGATTCTGCAGCCAATTTGTGCGAAGCAAGTTTCCACAACACAAAGTACATTCGTGACCAAGTAGTCTGCTTTTGGGTGAGTGTTAACGAAGAGCTAACATATCAGATTTACATCACTGTTATTTCTCCATTAGTGAAATGATAATTTCCTATGTGTACTCGATGGGTAGCCAACCCTTGGCGTTATACCCTATCCGAAAAACAAGGTACTTTCAAAAAAAATTAGCTCTGTAGATTCATCTAATGAGAAGCTGTGCGAGGGTGTCCCAGTAGGACCAAGGCTCAGTCTTTGGTATGGGTTTACAGGACGGTATTGAGGTACTGCTTTGATCTCAAACTGTCTGAAAGAGGAAATTTATTCAGGGTTTAATCCATTGCTGAGCCTTACAGGAGAGTGCAAATATGGATATCAGTTGAGGACAGGATAAGACTCTTGCATCAATGAATAAATAGCCTACTGATGCTCCAGGTTCTGGTTAATGTACAAACAGTAACATCTTGGACAAGGTACTGGAGGATGGACTGTAACTTGTACACCTCTTCACCTCCCCCCATCCCCTGTTAAGGAGTGACATTGTCCATGAGCTGCTTCCTGAGTGACAACACCAACGTTGTCTCCCTCTTCTGCAGAAACCTGAGCTGAGCTGGGATCTTTGAATGCGCTACTTCTTTCACCAGAGCAATCAGCCCATAATTTAGCAGAATCTGTGGCGTGAGTGAGTTCTGTGTGTATTTCATACCACTGCTTCTCCACGAGTTAAGGATCTCTGTTTCTTGTGAAGGAGTCTCTGTATTCAGTGGTCTCATTGGGAGTTGTGACCTTATTTATTTCCTCAGTATATAATGTTGTGCATTAAAATTCAACAAGCAACTATTAAAATGTGCCCTTTATCTTACGGTGCAGTGCCATTTTGGCATTAGTACAAGCAGGAGCAGGAATGTCATCAGGGCAGAGATTATTTAAGAATTCGCTTTCCGGTCTGTAATATTGGTGCGGAATCAGACATATACAAAGAGTGATGGAGATTGGCTAAGTTATTTTTACTGGTGACAGTGGGTCCCTTTTCTGAGACCTGGTGGCAATTCCTGTGTTAAAGCTGCTGGAGTGATTGAGGTCAGGTTCCCAGAGAGCTGGCTTGCTGGTGACGTTTCTGATGTCAGGCTAATAACAACACTGAGACACGGCTGAGGGGGACAACCTGCATCAGATGGGGTGCCAGTGATCCCCAAATTGGCTCTCAGACTTGAACAATAACCACTTACACCACTAGTCACCCAGGAACATCCTCCATTGGTAGTGGGTCTTTAGCTGGCATGAGGTTCTGGGAAAGGTAAGGGCCTATCACTGACCTCAGGCTCCCATCCATGCCTCCGTCCCTGAATGTGTGAGAGGCACAGTTGAGTGAAAATATCTCTTCCTGATATATACTCAATGCTGGATAAGTGTGTGTATATGCATAGCTGGGGAAGGCAGCAACCAGGCTGTAATTCCATTCTCTATAAAATGGCCCCTTGGAATGAACCAGATCACAGAACAATTCAGTATCTTTAAGCAGGGACGTGAGAAAAGAAGGGAGAAGGATTTGAGACCTGACTAATTTAAAATGAATAGAACAAGATTGATTGTCCCTGTGTTAACTTTGAGAAAATCTGAGAGCCATTCAGCTTCCTGTGTATGGTAAAGCTGATTATAAATGCACAAGACCCGAGTCGTTGTGTTGTCAATCTGTGGAACCTGCTCACGCGGGAGAAACCTAATTTCTTCCTTCTCCCCTTCCTTTGGCCCTGGAGCACTGCAGTAGGTTGCTCCATCTTCACTGTACAGTTTCCCAGAACCTCATGCAAGCTGAAGCCTGGAGATCCGAAGCAAGTCCTTTCTGGTCTCGGCAGCTCTGCTGACTGGTGAACTCACAATGAGTCTGTCACTTATCAAACAGACCGACAGAAGCCTCCTCACCACGGGGCTTGAGAAAACAGCCGTGTAACCAGATACTTGGGATGCTGCAATCCAGTCCCATTTTGCAACATTTGTGGGTGCTGTCTTTTTATTTGTTCATTCACCTGGTGTGGGCATTGCTGGCTGGGCCAGCATTTACTGCCCATCTCTTATTGCCCAGAGGGCAGTTAAGAGTCAACCCCATTACTATAGATCTGAGTAGGTGGGCCTGACCAGGTAAGGACAGTAGATTCCCTTCCCTGAAGGGTATCTGTGAACCAGATGGGTATTTTGTATGGAAATCTGGCAGTGTTTAGGTGGTTGTTAGGTTTTCCAGATTTTGCAATGAGTTTAATTTCCACCATCAGCCATGTTGGGATTCAATCCCATGTCAACAGAGTTCTGGATTACTAGTCCAGTGACATTATCACTACGTCACCAGCTGTCCTAATGCTGCTTTAAAGATGCTGCTAACAGCTGGCACTATGCCCCACACCCACCCTGTGTAAGATGAATGTAACACTACAGGGACTCCTCGTAGCTCACTTCTAAACTGGCTCCTTTTTGATTGTATGAGCCACTTCCAGCAGCAATGGTACCACTTCCTTGTTTCCATTGCACATACACATACATTCCACTGCCTGCAGCCTGCCTCAGTCAGTTGTACGAGTCAGCCCTTGGTTGTTTAGCTAGTCCTTGCTGTAATGATTCAGGGAGAAGAGCCCTACACCGGCTCTTACAGGGAGCACTTTTCCTGGGATAGAGAAAGTCTCCAGCATTACGAGGACATGACAAACATGTTTATCATAGAATCCCTACAGTGTCAGTCCACATCGACTCTGAAGAGTAACCAACCCAGAACCATTCCCCTTACCGTATGTTTACCCCTGACTACTGCACCTAATCTACACATCCCTAACACTATGGCAATTTAGCATGGCCAATTTACCTAACCTGAACATCTTTGGACTGTGGGAGGAAACCAGAGCACCCAGAGGAAACCCACGCAGACACTGGGAGAATGTCCAAACTCCACATGGACAGTTGCCTGAGGCAGGAACCGAACCCGGGTCCCTGGCGCTATGAAGCAGCATTGCTAACCACTGAGCATCTGTGCCGCCCCACTGTTTACTTGAAATATTCAGCAGAACACACGTAGGGGACAAGCATAGGCACTCTGAACCAGGAGTCCCAAAGCTGAGCCAACAAGGGGTTACTTCGAAATAGTGCAGGACATGCATCGGGAGAGTCATGCCTCTTCAGTCAGAAGAATGATCTTCCTTTGGGGAAGCACGCATTTGCTAAGGCACATCCAAGCTAGCAATGTCTGAGCAGAGCTGTCTGAGTCCACTGCAGGGAAGGAAAAGGAGTTTCATGCAAAGATGTGTCTGCGGCAATGTATAATCTCAACTCACAGTACCTCCTTTCTAAATGGCACACAATGCATCGCATATAGCGTTAATGTAACTACCGTGTTTAATATTTGGAAGCAGAGGGAATGTCATTGCAGTGGGGATTAGATTTGCACAGTTAGAGTGAAGAGCCAAAATAGGCAGGCAGGAAACCTCACTACCTTTAAAAAGTACATGGATGAGCACTTGAAATGACATAACATTCGAGGCAATGGGCCAAGGTGGGATAGTGTTGATAAAGTTGATGCAGACTCAATGGGTGCTTGTTTTGCGCTGTATGACTCTGTGACATGGTGAGTGCATTGTTCAGCTCTTCCAGAACAAAGAATGATCAGTCCTGCACAGGTTTCCAGAAAGGTAATGTGATGCCTGTAATTGAGAACAGTGTTATGAGAAAATGTGCTCTTGTGGCATAGTGTTTAATCCTCAGTATAAATCTACCTCGTGACCATCACTGGCTCTATCACAGGATATCAGCATTTTAAAGAAGGGATTAGTATAAATTAGAGCCAATTTGCTGCGTTAGGAAGCAAGACAACCACTAATCCAGTCCAAACAAATCCACTCCTCGCAAAAAAAAGTCCATTTCTAAGCCTGTTAAACTTGGTTTGAATGCACATCAAAATTTCCCATTGTGCACGCTGGAAAAAAATTCCAATTATGCAGTTAATTCTGGTCAAAACAATGTGGTTAAACATGGTATCATTGGCAAATGACAAAGTAAACAAAAACAGAGCTGACAATTTTTATTTAAGTGTGGCACCTTACAGATGTATCCAGCTCCTCGGCAACTGAAAGATATTTAGATTAGATTACTTACAGTGTGGAAACAGGCCCTTCGGCCCAACAAGTCCACACCGACCCGCCGAAGCGCAACCCACCCATACCCCTACATTTACCCCTTACCTAACACTACGGGCAATTTAGCATGGCCAATTCACCTGACCCGCACATCTTTGGACTGAGGGAGGAAACCGGAGCACCCGGAGGAAACCCACGCAGACACGGGGAGAACGTGCAAACTCCACACAGTGAATCGCCTGAGGCGGGAATTGAACCCGGATCTCTGCCTGATTTCTCAACATAGCAGCAGTGGTTGCTTTTCCAAAGCAGTCCTTTGGTTGTGAGGGATGCTATGGAAATGCAGTTCAGTCTAGGAAACGATAGAGGTAAGTGCATCAAGAAGTGTGGGAACAGGAACAAAGTAGGGTTCTTTAAAATCGAAGGGTGGGTGGGAGGTAGCAAAACAAAGCTGTGGACAGGGATTTCCAGAGGACAACAGAGTTGATGGTCGAACCTTGTGTCAGACAAGTGGAGGGAGGATACTGGATAATGGGGATATTCAGCTGGAGAAAATCAATGGAGAAAAGCAGGAATGTGGAGTTGAGGCTGAAGTGAAATCAGCCATGATTGTGTTAAATGGCAGAGCAGGCTGAAGGGGCTGAATTGCCAACACCTGTTCCGAGATCTTATGTTCACAGCATTGACAGGGATGATGATTCGAGTTTCTGGAGCATGAGAGCTTATGTAGTTTGGCAAGGACAGTCCGGATAGGAGTGAACATAATCGAGGAATTCCAACTATGTTCTACTTTATGCAGTCAGGAGGCTAACGAAGAACATGGGTAATAAGCTAAGACTTGAGACAATGAAGATATGGACTCAAGACTCAGCAGCACTGCATAGATTAGTCAAGTTTCAGGAGTAGAAACAAGTGGTTTTGTTAACAGTTTGGGTAAGACGCAGGGAGTAATTGGGTACCTGTCAGAGCATTTATATCATGTGTCCACTCCCATACCAACTTACACTTCCATGGCACTGCCTTTAGCCACACTACAATATCCACCATTGTAATAAGAGTGATTGATGGAACACCCCTCGAAAGCCCTTGCTCTGGTGCCTTCACAGGAATGCTGACATTGACTACCATCACATGCTCAGTATCTGCTCGTGATCTTCTCCTGCTTAGGCAAAGGAACAGGTTAACCTTCAGCTGGTGTTCCCTTGCTCCTTCCCTATCTGTGCTTGCACTCATTCATCAATAGGAGAATGTGCTCTCGGGGTCAGTGATAATGGAACTCTGGTAAAAGCCGAATATTTTCCTTCAACTGAAGGATAATTATGTTTTTCTGGCAATCACATTTAAGTCAAGTAAAAACAATGCTATACTTTTGGTAAATATCTCTGTTTACACGAGCTCCCCCTGGACTTTCAGCAATGTGCCTTTATGTGTTGGGAGGCAATTTGATCTCTAATTAAATCTGGCTGGGCACCCACAGACATCAGCTGAGCAAATTGCATAATTAGCGCGGATTCTGTCTACTGCACAACTTGTGGTAAGCACCAATTTGTTAAATGAGGTCCCAGTCCTGTTAATCAAATTGAATATCTAACCATCAACTGTGTTATTTTAACTGGTTATGTTCAGGGCAAAGCAGGGGGGGTGCTACAGAACATTGTTCTTCAGTGTCTCATTAGGACACTTTGATACGCTACTACCTCAGATGTAAAATTGCATCGCTAGTGGCTCCTACAGACCATGACCGTCACCTTCGGATTGAAATGAATAACAAGCACACATTAATGAGACAGTCTGAAAATTTCCCACATGGCAAATGATTCTGCAAGAAATTTTCAGGCATTGAATTCCTTGGGTTCCCACATGTAGTAAGCTTGTGGGCATTGCAAGGAGATTTCCTATGTTTTTTGTCCAGTTGAACGACTGGAGAATGACTTAACTGGAAATGGCATAGGGACAATCTTTCTTCTCTCACAGATAAATATACTAGAGAGGATCTATTACAGTATTATCAAAGAAAACCTCCCTTCGCTCACACACCACAATGTTTCATATTGGGATTGTTTTGAAGTAATTGAGTCTTGACCCTTTGTGTTGAACTATAGTCTTACTTTGGTTTCAAATAAAGGCTTAATTGAGTATAAGCTTTGCCTCATTCGTAGCAGCTGTCCCTCCATATTCAGAGTGTTAGAGGTCATCCTGCCAATCCAGAGGCTCAGGCCTATAAATGGAGAGGCACGATGGTCAAATGGTTAGCACTGCTGCCTCACAGTGCCAGTGACCCAGGTTTGATCCCTGCCTTGGGTGACTGTGTGGAGTTTGCACATTCTCCCTTTGTCTGCGTGGGTTTCCTCCCACAGTCCAAAGATGTGTAAGTTAGGTGGATGCTAAATTGCCTGTAGAGTGCAGGGATATACAAGCTAGTTGGATTAACCATAGAAAATGCAGGATTACAGGGATACGTTTATCTGGGTGGAATGCTCTTTGGAGAGTTGGTGTGGACTCCATGGGCCCAATGAGCTGCTTCCCACACTGTAGGGATTCCATGGTTAAACTGACCTGCAAGTCCAGGTATTGCTGAATTTCATAGGTGGCATCTCTTGGTAAGATATTAAACAAAGCCGTGTTTGGCTGTTCACATCAGTGTAAATGATCCCATGACCTGACTTGAAAAAGAAGAGGGGAATTTCAGAGGTTCTTACCTCTTGGACCAGTATTTATACTTTGGCCGACCTCATGGAAGAATAGTTTCGTTGGTCCGCTTTGTCTTGCTGTTTGTGAGAGTTTGATGCTCAAATTGCTTGCCTAATTTCCTACATTACAACTGACTTCACGAGAGAAAAGTACTACATTAAGACTATAAGGCACTTTGGGATCTACTGAAATTATAAAACATACTATTCATTCCAGTTCACATATGTAGTTTAAAAGTTCATCTTCCTCTAAGAGATGTGAAGCAGATGAAGAATACAAAGTGTAAAGAAAATCTGAAGAAGGTTGCAAGTCCCCTGTGACTCGAGAATAATAATTAACTTGCCAGAGTCAACCCCGACTCCAAATATTGGCCCCAGCTGTATGCCCACTGCCTCGGAAGCTCCAGGTAGTATCCCGCAGCGCTCAAAGCCTGCATTGCTTTTCAGCTCCCAGCCCTCCAAGTTTGGTGTTTGGTCCATTTCACTCTTTGATTCTGAAGAGTGAGGTAAGTACATTGTTAGGGTTTAGCAGTCAGGAGTCACGAAGGCATGGCACTGTATTATTTCTGAAGGCAACTTGGCAGTGGACCTCCATGTGGAAAGTTCTGGAAAGGAATGTGTGGAATCTGCTGCCATTATTCTCTGGCAAATTATTTCAAAAAGGATTTCAACTCAGTTTGCAGCACGCAGGCTACATACATTGCTTTATAAACACACTGATTTTTGTTTGTAATCACTCTATGTTCTGTTATCCTACGAGCAAAATCACCATGTCTGTTAACAACAGCAAATTGGAATTCAGTTAACTTATGGTAGCGTAGAAATACTAGACATCAAAAAAAAATCCATCACACAGGAAGATGCAAGACCTGGTAATATAACCCAGAATAGTTGCTCTTATTTCTAGGTAGCTCTTACAGCTCATCGATTGAATTAACCATGATATGGAGATGCTGGTGTTGGTCTGGGGTGGACAAAGTCAGATGTCTCATGACACCAGTTTATAGGCCAGCAGTGACTTCACCTGAAGGAGGAACAGCACTCTGGAAGCTTGTGATTTTAAAAAAAGCTGTTGGACTATAACCTGGTATCATGAGACTTTGAGTGAACCTTGGCTCTTGTTTCTAATTTTAAGCCAATGTGTTGCGTTGCTCTCTGAGGTCCCTGGAGTTTGATAATTGCACTAGTGCTCAAGTATCTACGTTTGAACATGTGAAGGATAGTCAATATTCTGAAGCATGATGAGGCAATTATTTTAGGGTTTCTGGGAACAAAATGGTGGGAATTAGAGCAATTAGGAAGTCTTCCTTGTGGACTGGCCTTTTGCGAATAGCTAGAAACCTTATTGTTAAGGGAACCCTGGAGGAATCAGGGCTGAGGAATCTGATGACATGGGACGTTTTTACAGGAAGGAAGCATGGATTTACAGTGCAAGAGCAAAGTCTCTCTCTCTCTCTCTCTCTCTCTCTCTCTCTCTCCATGTCAGTAATGGCTTCTCTGTAGGGATCCAGGATGACAGGAATTCATTCAGAGTTGAGACTGTTGACACTTTACTGCAACTACAACTTGTCTTCATTTAAGGATGAAGTCACCATAGTGCTGCTTCCTCATTAGAGAGAGGGATGACTGGTGGTGGTTTAACCTGGGGGTCAGCACATCTCAGGTGAGGGATGAGATTCGGAAGACAAAACATTCACAGTAACATCTGCCGGGGTAGGAACCCGCTCTGTTGGTGTCATTCTGTGTTGTACACCAGCTGTCCAGCTGCCTGAGCTAACTGAACACCCCCTCCCCACCTGTATTTAACAGGGTAAAATGCCACAAAGTGCTTTACAGGAGTGTTATCAAACACAATGTGACACTGAGCTTATAAAGGAGATAATAGGGCAAATGAGCAAACACTTTGTCAAACAGATAGGGTATAAGGAGGCTCTTAAAGCAAAGAGAGAGAGAGAGAGAGATTTAAGTAGGGAATCACAGAGCTTGTAGGAGGGAAATTTTCACTTGATACAATAATTGGCCATGTACTTAATTGAGAAGAGGATAGCTGTGAAAGAAGAGTATAGTTGTTAAGTGGGCAGAGAATTCACAAATGAACTTCAATCCTGAGGCTTGTGAATGAGAGCAAGCAAAAGCAACAGAATACGCCATAACTGGGAGAATATTAAAAGGTGCAGAGGAAGTGACAGACCTTCGAGTACGTCCATAGATCCTTGAAGGTGGCAGGACAGATAGCTAAGATGGTAAAGAAAGTGTCTGAGATGCTTTTCTTTATCGAACGACAATATCAAGATGTCATCCTGGAACTGTATAAAATGCTAGCTAGCCCACAGCAAGTAACCATTAAGTTTATTTTTTAAAAATTAAAACTGCCTTGAGTTGAGTCAGACACCGTTTTCACAAATCTGGGCTTTCGCAACCTAGGTTAGCCCAATTTATTTTGAGAAACTTTTGACTTTTGTAAATGTTTATCCCGCAAGTGCAGGTGTCCCAAAGTGCTGCAGCCCTCCTTCCACATCACAACAAACACAAACATTTGACTCGAATTATTGGAAAACGTACGTGGAACGAGTGAAATGAGATTGTAGCAGCAATGTATGAACCAGGAATGGGAGTAGGCCATTTCGACCCCCGTGTATCTGCTGTGCCACATTCAGTTATATCATGGCTGATTTGATTACAAATGCCAATCCATTTTCTCACCTAGCCTCAATAACCTTTTAGCTGGGGGTCTGTTATTCAGAAGTTTGGAAGGGCTTTTGCCTGAAACATCAATTTTCCTGCTCCTCGGATGTTGCCTGACCTGCTGTGCTTTTCCAGCACACCTCTAATCTAGACAGAAGTTTGAAGTGGCAACTGAGTTGTGGAGCTCGAGTCATAATCATTGGCTCGACAGGTTATTTTAGACAGCTTGCCATGTTTTATCCTTAGACTCTCTACAATGCATGCAAATATTCTTTACAGTAAGTACTCGATTAAACATGCGCACACCTCCAATTCAGGACTGATGTAGTCTTTTCCCACAGCCCATAACCTTGTTCCCCACAGTCTCATAAATAGTTTTGTTCAGTGAAATTAAATCACTTTGTGTTGGCAGTCAGTGAGTTCTCTTGTCAGTCTTGAGGTCAGGAAGACAATGTTCTTGGCCATATCTGTCTGTGAAGAAACATCTCCCTCACTGCAAATCTGTCAGCCAATATCTACCAAGTGCCAGAGGAAAATAAATGGCCTGCATTATTGGTTCGACTCTCTTGTGAAGGTTAACGGTGAGAACTGCTGCTGTGACCCAGTCTTGGCCTGTAGCAGCGAGCTTTGATTAAGCTCTCGCTGCTGGGAAAGTAAATTAGTTTAACATTTCTGTGCCATGCCAAGTGAGAAATGATGGAGGCCAGCATTATATGACAAGAACACAATGTGTGAAGTGTTGCTCAGGCTGTGAGACAGGAATCTTCACCTTCCCCCAACCACCCCCACTAAAAACACCCCCAACCACCTAACAACCCTTCACATACCAGCAGCTAATAGAGATATAGGAACAAGCAGCGACAATATTCAGAACGACCACACCACCACAACGTAGGCCAGAGTGACTCAGAAGCAGTGTCTATATACTGGGAGAGAAGAATCTCAGGCAACTAGTGGACGAAGACCTACATTAGCTACATTATTTCTTTCAGTTTTCCTCTCTTGATCGATCCAATTGTTTGCAAATTGTCTACAAAGCCATGGTGTATTTTGTGAATGGTCAATGAAACTAAAAGGGGTGGTATGGTAGCTCAGTGGTTAGCACTGCTGCCTCACAGCACAAGGGACCCAGGTTCAATTTCAGTCTTGTCTGTGTGGAGTTTGCATATTCGTCCTGTGTCTGTGTGGATTTCCTCTGGGTGGTCTGTTTTCCTCCCACAATCCAAAGATGTGCAAGCTAGGTGGATTGCCCATGCTAAATTGCCCATAGTGTCCAGGGATGTGCAGGCTAGGTAGATTAGCCATGGGAAATGCAGGATTACAGGCATAGGGTAGGGGGTTGGGATGGTTGGTGCAGACTCAATGGGTGGAATGGCTTCTTTCTGCCCTGTAGGGATTCTATGATTATAGTGGCTTTAGCCCATGTTAAAGAGATCACAGAGAAGTTCTGTGTTACCAGCAAACAGGTACTCAGTTGTAATCCGGATATAAGCAGTGGAAACAGTTCCTTCAGTGATTGTTGAGGCCTGTTTGGTCTGGGCAACTGACAGGGCCTAACACTAAAGGACCTGTCTGTTTGATGTGCTTTCCTAGTTCTGGAGTTAGCTCAGAATACAGACAGGAAATTTCCTTTCCGTGAGCAAAGTATACCCTGAAGCAATACTGACAAACTTTATTGTCAACTGAGTCTACAGTTAGCAAATGGGGCCATATTCTTCCCTCTTGTTTTCTCTCCGTCACCTCCTGAAGGTATCAGAGTTGCAGTGTTTTAACAGAGAAACAGGTCCTTTAGCCCACCATGTCTATGCCAGCCAATAAACACCGGCTTCCTGTTGGAGAGGTAGAGCAAGTTGAGATCGCCATGGGTGTTAGAAGGGTTAGCCACACAAGAGACTGTTTGATAACAGAAATATCATGTCAGTTATCTATGATTCTCTTCAGTTTCTTTTTGAATTACAAATGTGTTTGGCCTTTCAAAAATGTTTTGAAACCCATTCTTTCGCTGGCCTGTGGTCAGAAGACCAGAGCTGTGCAGTTCAGAGCTATTGTGCTGCAATCGTTTTCTTTCCCCATTGTAATTGCTCACTCCAGACACCAACAACAATCATTTGGCTCCGACCTTTTTCCGAGAACCATTCTTTAATGTTTCAGGTCCCAGTGCAGTAATTTGCCTGCTGCAAGTTAGGCTGGTTTGATCTTTGATAAGGGATAAGAATTTGGCAAACCTCCCTTAAAGTTAGTTCACGTCGGAGTTGTCAGAATCTTGAAAACTTGCAAAATTGTGGTGCCTTCTTTTAAGATTCCTATCCGATGGCCGAGCTCTCGAAGTGTGATCGAACCGCGGATTTGATGCGTGAAACATTCTTTTAAGCATCAATGCATAGCAACATAGCAAATAGGATCAGAAGAAGGCCATTCAGCCCTTCGAACCTGCTCCACCATTCCATATGATCATCTATTACTGATCCTTGTTCCCTCTTTCTTCTCATACCCTTTGATCCCTTAGTTCTAAGAACTATATTTAACACCTTCTTGAAAATATTCAACCTATTGGCCTCAACCTCTGGCAGAGAATTCCACAGAGGCACACCACTCTCTGGGTGAAGAAATTTCTCTTCATCCCAGTCCTAAATGATCTACCCCATATCTTTCGACCTTGTCTGGACTCCATGGTCATCAAGAACATCCTTCCTGTGTTTACCGTGTCTAGTCCTGTTAGAATTTTAAATGTTTTTATGAAAACCCTCTCATTCTTCTAAACTCCAGTGAATATAATCTTTGCCAATCTAGTCTCTCTTTGTACATCAGTCCTACCATCCCTGGAATCAGTCTGGTAAACCTTTGTTGCACTCCATTTGGGAGAATAGAGAATACACACAGTAATCCAAGTATGGTCTCACCAAGGTCTCCTTCAGTTGCAACAAGACACTCCTGTTCCCTGAATCCTCCGGGGACGTGGATTCAGATCCTAACTTGCAGATGAATTCAGTAAAATGTGGAGTAAAAGCTAGACAAATGGAAGCTATGTGAATGCTGATGGTTAATGTAAAAACACAACTTCTCGAGAAAGTCCTCCACATGACTCCAGACCTGAAGCAATGTGTTGACTGCCCACTGGGTAATAAATATTCCATGTTTGAATAACAAAGCACAAAAGCATGAATTGGTAGATATTGACAGTGCCTTTAAATGGAAGCACTCCTCTCTTGGATCATTTCTCTACATTCCTCTACGCTGTTGTCAAGGTGGTAACACGGCATCATGTTGGTAACTTTCACTTTGAAAGTAGAGTATTTCAGAGTACAGGATGCCTCATGCTGCTTCACATAGGAGAATCCAGTATGGGAATAACAGAACATCGGGCGACTATCTGTGTGGAGTTTGCACCTTCTCCCCATGTCTGCGTAGGTTTCCTCCGGGTGTTCCGGTTTCCTCCCACAATCCAAAGATGTGCAGGACAGATGAATTGGCCGTGCTAAATTGCCCATAGTGATAGGTGCATTAGTCAAGGGTAAATATAGGGTAGGGGAATGGCTCTGGGTGGGTTACCCTTCGGAGGGTCGGTGTAGACTTGTTGAGCCGAGGGACCTGTTTCCATACTTTAGGGGATCTAATCTAATCTAATCAAAACATATAGGGTTGTGAGGGTTCCCGGGGAGAAGGCAAAGATATTTCTAAAATCTTCTGGAAGAATGAGCTCAGAGAACTGAAGATCCTGTCACTATTGGTCGAGAGTCAGGGGAACCAGAGTCAATGGACCAATGGAGGGGGATGGTTGTCATGGCAATCTGCCATTGTGGGAATGATAGACGAGTGTGTCTTAGTGCAGGCAGCATCGGCCTCCACAGTGCAGACGTCAAGAAAGAGAGTCTGGGGAGCAAGGGCTGCTGGAGAATTCCTTCTACATCACTTGCTTTGTGATTCAATCCATGCAGGTTAAGTAACTGGGCTTTGTGTCAGCCATCAATATGACCCATCATCATCTTTCTTATCTGTTGGTGCTTTCAGGAGCTCCGTACTGGGCCCGGCCAGACAGGATGGAGAAAAGACTTCATGCAGTGCCAGCGGCTAACACCGTTCGCTTCCGGTGCCCTGCTGCAGGAAATCCCACTCCCACCATCCACTGGCTGAAGAACGGCAAAGAATTCAAGGGCGAACACCGCATCGGGGGCATTAAGGTGAGTCATTACCCCTGAACACACTCATCATGTCAGCTTTCAACAAGTGGCAGGGCCCCTTCGCCTCCCTCATGATTGTCTCACACAGGGTGAGTGACTCCACTCAGTGTTTGACAGTGATTAGGTTACACCCATTGTAATGGAATTTAATTTTCTAACACTGGGTGTAGAAGGGACACCGTGCACTGAGTGAACAGTCTGTCAGAGCTTCAGTCTTTACTTGGTTGCCTCACTACAGGAAGAATGTGATGGCACTAGAGAGGGTATAGAAGAGGTTTACCAGGATGTTGTTTGGGATGGACCAATTGAGCTACAAACAGAGACTAGATAGCTTCCTCTGGAGCAGAGAAGACTGAGGGGGGACACGATTGAGGGGTGTAAGAATATGAAGGGTATCAACAGGGTGGTTAGAAACCAGCTGTTCCCCTTGGTCGAGGGGTCAATCACGAGAGGGCATAGTTTCAGGGTAAGAGGCAGGAGAGTCAGAGGCGATTTGGGAAAAAAAAACAAAGGGGAATGGGAATCTGGAATGCACTGTCTGGGAGGGTAGTGGAGGCTGGAAACCTTACAACCTTTAAAAAAAAAAATCGGATGAGTACTTCAAATATCATAACATTCAGAGATCGGGGACAAGTGCAGGAAATTGGGATTAGCGCACTTCTAGTGATAGCTATATCAGATCCGATGGGCCAAAGGGCCTTCCTGTGCTGCATGTGGTCCTGCTGCAGTAGATGAACCATAAGATAAAACTGAAACAGCAGCAGTTGGGATTGAGCTGACCTTGTCCAAGTGAAACAAATGTACATATAGTTTACAGAATCCCATTTACTCTCTGCAGCTAATTCAGTGTGGAATGTTGTGCGCCTTCAGTCCCGTTCCATAATTAAAAATCCTGTTTCATACTTTAACACTGTCATCAAAAAGAAACAGAAAAGCCCTGCTTCCATTGTTGATTTGTAGATTGTGTGGAGTGAGCTTTAAGATGTGAACATATCCTTCATCCCAACTGCAACTGATCCAATCCAAACGTTAAAAGGCGAGCTCTTCTTCAGCTGGCCTGGAGGGAATTGGCCACGTTAGGCTGGGGAGAGTGCTCACTAATGACATTTTCCTTTCTCTGACAGAACATGGGTTGGGATAAGGGTGGGGGTTGTGTGGTGAAGGGTCTAGGGTAGGAAGAACACATTCCATGTGAGGGGAATCCCACCTGGAACCCACTCACTACCTTTATTCAAAAGTGACCAACTTCTAGAAACTTGACAATACTCACAACCCTTAAAGAACAGAAACAAAAATAGCAAAAAAACAACAGCCATAAAGAAAAGAATCCCCCTTTCAGTTTTAGCTCTTAACTTAGTAAAGAAAGTAAATTACCATGTACTCTAACATCAAATACTCTTTGGTCTTGTTAAAATTATCTAAACCTGCTGTCTTTACCATAGCATTGCACATAAACTAAAATGTCAGATTGGTTTTCAGTTTAAAATTCCACTTTAAAGCAGCTTTCAAATCCTTTCAGGAATCTGCAATGTTTTATAATCCTTCTAAAGCCCATGTGACACTGCATGCTTAACCGCATGAATAAAAGGCTTGTTTTAATCCTTTACCAACCAAGAAAGCCAGCAATTGTGCTGCGAGCTGTAACAAATGTGTCCAAATGTGTTCCTGCTCTTTACTCTCTTCTCTTTCTAAACAGCAGCACAAAGGTGTTAACCTTAATCTCTAACAGGGCTCTCCTGAAGCGGCTGACAGTTTGCTGTGGTGCACGTCTTTAAGTGTTGACAGCTTACTGATTTCCTTCCCCAAACGGACAGTGCTCATGTTCGAAGCTAGACCCTTTGCACTGGGCTATCGGTATTCACAGCCGAACCTGGTTCTATCCACGCCCATATGCCCCTTTCCACTGGATTGCAAACAGGAGTGTGGTTCCCAGACTGGTAATGAAATAAAACCATACCAGAGCAAGTCCTATGGACTTATGTCTGTGCTGTCAGCGGTATTTACTGAGCACGGGTAGAGACATTTGCCACTGTCACCTCTCCAGAAAGACTAAACTCCCATCACCATTCCTCCCAACACCTCATGCAGTCAGTGTACGTGACAACAAACCTTCGAATCAGCTGAAATGGTCACCAAGCTGCACTCACCTCGCCAGCATTCAGTTGGAACTGTGAACTGTTCATTGCCTTCCTGAGACAGTGTGTACTCCCTCAGTCAGTGACACTGTTTAATGTATTTGCCCTGACCACGTGAACTGCAGTCGGACCTCCAGTTAAAGCTGAGGGCACAGAGACGGCTTCTTTCCACTTCTGTTCAGCAGTGGGAATCGTGGCTTTGAAGAAGAACAAGACGAGGAAGAATAATAAACGGGGCAGACACAGACAATGCTGGAGAAACTCAGCAGGTCCTGGCAGTACCTCTGGAGAGAGTAAAACTAAGTAGCGTTTAGAGTCCGATATGACTCTTTTCTGAAGCTCAGCAGAATAACTTGAGGGCTGCTGACAGCAGTTAGGGGGTTGCCAGTTGAGCACAGTGCCCCTGAATCTATTAGGCATTTTTAATTCAAATTTTTTCCATGATAAGGGGTTCACACACATCCTTTGCCAAGTAAAGAAACAGAGTTTTGACAGTCTTGAACAATATTTTATTTTTCATGTGTAAAATGTCACAACCAAACGTGCCCTGAGACATGACAGCTTCTTATTAAACTTCAAAGGTTTCAGTGGGAACTGTTGCATAAGGAGGAAAACATCTCCAGGTTTTAGCACCATCAAAGTCCCCATTGCTCTGAGGAAGGGATTGTATGGAAGCTGTAGCCATTGTATGTACTCAGACAGAGGCAGTCAGAAGACAATCAATCGATGTACATTAAGGATCTGGATGTAAAGGGCATTGTTACTAAGTTTCCAGATGACACAAAAATAACGTGAGGTGCAGGTGGTTGAGGAAGCAGTGAGGCTGCAGAAGGATTTGGACAGGCTAGGAGAGTGGGCATAGAAGTGGCAGGTGGGATACAGTGTAGGAAAGTTTAAGATTATGCATTTTGGTAGGAAGAATAATAGCAGAGATTATGTTCTAAATGGGGAAAGGCTTCAGAAAAATGAAGCATAAAGGGACTTGGGAATCCTAGTTCAGGATTCTCTTATTGTTCACATGTAATTTCAGTTGGCAGCTAGGAATGCAACTGAAATGTTAGCATTAATTTCAAGAGGGCTGGAATACAAGAGCACGGATGTACTGCTAAGGTTGTGCAAGGTTCTTGTCAGGGTCCATTTGGAATATTTTGAGCAGTTTTGGGTCCTGTATCTAAGGAAGCATGTGCTGGTGCTAGAGTGGGTCAAGGAAGGTTTATAAGAGTGACCCTGAGATTGAAAGGCTTCTCACGTGAGGAGCAATTGAGGAATCTGGGTTTGTACTCGATGGAATTTAGAAAGCTGAGGGGTGGATTTGATTGAAACTTATAGAATACTGAGAGGCCTGCATCGAGTGGGCTTGAAGAAGATGTTTCCACTAGTCGAAGATACTAAGATCTGAGCGAACATCCTCAGAGTGAAGGGGCGACCCTTCAGAACTGAGATGACGAGGAATTCCTTCAGCCAGAGGGTAGTGAATCTGTGGAACTCGTTGCACAGGACATGGAGGCCAAGTCATTGAGTGTATATAAGATGGAGATAGATAGGTTAGTGAAGCAATCAAGGGTTATGGAGAGAAAGCAGGAAAATGGGGTTAAGAAACATATCAGCCATCATCGAATAGTGTAGCAGACTGAATGGGCCAAATGACTTAATTCTGTTCCTAGATCTTAGGAGGCTTTTTCTTGAAGCCTAGGTATGGGGCCACCATCAACTCTTTAGTGCCTCAGAAAATTCTTGAACTTCAAGGGTTTGCCTCTGCAAGATATGGAAATCTCACAGGCAGCAGCCCTAAGGGTGGGTGGACATGAATGGGGGCAATCAGTGGGCAACGATTAGTCACAGGAACCTAGACAATGCTGGAGAAACTCGACAGGCTTGGCTATATTAGTAGAGAGAGAAATAGAATTAGTGTTTCAAGTCTAATACTCTTCTTCAGAACTTCTGGAGAGACATGGTTGCAGGTGCACATGATGGGGATGGGAGGGAGGGGTTGTTGTGCTGGTGGATTGAGGAGGGGGTGTAAGTGTTTGTAGGGGTGGGGCAGAATGTGTATCATGGTGGCAAGGTTGGGGTACCATGGTGATAGGGCGGGGATGGGTTTATTATGGTGAGGGATGGTGGGGGGAGAGTCTATCACAGGGTTGGGATAGAGGAATGAGGTATCATTATGGGGACCCTGCCAGTATGTTTGTGCCTTGCAAGTATGGTCAGGAGTTAGCTCTGTTTCTATTAGAGAGGAGCATTCGACTCTCATATTCAGAAACCAACAGGAACTCAGGGCTCTGGAGAAAACCAGTGACCATTCTCTATCTGTTTCCTTTCTCTAGTTACGACACCAGCAGTGGAGTCTGGTCATGGAGAGTGTTGTTCCCTCAGACCGAGGCAATTACACATGCGTCGTCGAGAACAAATATGGCAGCATTAGCCACACCTACCAGCTGGATGTACTCGGTAAGATGGCTCTTTTCAGATTGACTGGGTGGTAGGTTGAATCACAATTGTAATATTGCGTACTAAGTCTGGTCACAGTCAAGCGTTAAAATTCCAATCCTAGAAGGTTATCTGGGTTGACACTCCCAAACAGCAATGAAGCAGTCACTGTATTTCAAAGAAGTGATGTTTCCCACATGAGGTAGCATCTGCTGTTTCAGGCAGCAAGACTCATCATACGTGTCACTGTCATAGAGAGAGGAAGGGAACTCTTCCCCATCACAGCCACCCCAAGACAGATCAGCTAGTCGTTCATTCCAATCCTGCTTATGGGATCTTACAGTGCACAAATTGGCTGCAACTCTTGCCTAAATCATTGTGTCTGAAAGGAATCTGTTGCTTGTAAAGTGCTTTGGGGATCCTGTGAGGATGTAATAAAGTGTTATATAAACACAAGGTTCTTATTTCATTCTTTCTTTCCTGAGGCATTAATTCTGTCATTGGCTAATGCTGTCTCTTCCCATGAGCGGCCTGTGATATCTCTGCAAGGTGATTAAACCTCAGTAGTGATCTTGCCAGTGTCACCATCACAGTTGTGCCTAACCCTGTCATTTGGAGCACACCTAACCTTCCCGGAGAGCTGGCTACAGCAATCTGAGGAAGGGAAATTTAACTTTCATTTCCATTTCTGAAACCAGAGATGCACAGCCTTTTTACAGCAGCTCAGTTGAGGCGCGTTAACAGGGTGCAGGTTATGCAGGTTGGACTTCTGAGCAAGATCTTCCAGCTGACTTAATCATTGTCACCCATTTATCACTTGCCACAAAGTCAGAATTGGCCGCAAGGATTGAAATCCGAAGCTCAAATCAACCTTATCCTCTTCATGGAGGCCAGTAGCCACTAGGAATCGACAGTGAGTGGACAGAAGCCACACCAGCTGCCAATCGTTTTAAATGGGGGCTGGAGGAATATTGAGACAGAAGCAATGTTGGAGATTCTAGGAAGAGGAAAGTCCTGAGAAGACAAGATTGCAGGATTGTGGGGAGAATGGGTGGGAGGGTTGTTGTAGTGGAAGGCAGCAGAGCAGTGCTACTGAATGACTGAGATGGAGGAATATTATAGAGGCTAGCTTAATTACCTTGGGGAAGCTGGGAGTATTAATGCAGGACTACCCCATGGGACATTAAATGGGATGAAGTGAGACAGTAACAGTGAGGCAGTTATACATCTGTGAAAGGAGAGTACCCTCCAAACTGGAGGGCTACTTAATGATTGGAACTGAAGATGAAAGTAGAAGCTTTAAATTATGGTAATTGTTATTGCGTAAAAAAAACTCACAATAATTACTTTTGTCTGTAGCAACAACGATTTCTAGTACACTTAAAGGTAATTGTAGAAAATCCAATTGTAAAACTCTTCAGGGAATGGGTAATAAATTGCTGAAGAATCCATATCTACGTCCACTTGTGTTGATTAGGGATTCAAATAGGATCACCTTTAGTAAGACGTCATTGTGCAGTCAAACAAGCCGGATAGCTCAAAGTTAACCCATTGACTGCATACAGAATACCCAGCCAAAGAGAAAAGGGTTGCAAGGCGTGTTGGTTATTTAGAGTTAAATCATGCATTTTCACAACTAATTATCAGATTCTAGACTAGAGTGGCGCTGAAAAAGCACAGCAGTTCAGGCAGCATCCGAGGAGCAGGAAAATCGACGTTTCGGGCAAAAGCCCTCTATTCATAATGAAGGGCTTTTACCTGAAACGTCGATTTTCCTGTTTCTCGGATGCTGCCTGACCTGCTGTGCTTTTCCAGCACCACTCTAATCTAGAATCTGGTTTCCATCATCTGGCAGTTCTTGTTTTTACAACTAATTCTCAGCTTTTGTTGAAACCTTTAAGAAAATCAGGATCTTCTGTCAATGAAATATTCCATTGTTGTCAGTAGAAGTTCAAATATTTTATGAAGTGTCAAAGCTAGAAGTAATTACCACAACCATTTCACCTACTTGTCAGTCTTCAAAGAAAGAAAGCCTTGCATTGAGATGCTATCTTCACAAACACAGGATATCCAAAAGCCCTTTTCAGCCATCAAAATACCCAGCAAGTGTAGTCACTGCTGCGTTGTTGGAAGTGGTAGAGTCACTTGTTACACAGCAAGCTCCCACAAACTGCAATGTGATAATGACCAGAAAATCTGTTCTAATAATGTTGGTCAGGGATAAATATCAATCAGGACATTAGGGAGAATGCCTTTGTTCATCTTTAAAGTGGAGCTGTGAGTTCTTTCACATCCACCTAAAATGTCAGATGGAGCCTTGGAACTCAATACTTGGCTTTTGCGAAATGAGTTGATATCAATCAGGACTTGGGGCTGTGCTGAGGAAGGGAAAACCATCCAAGGTTCTTACTCCAGCTCACTGCCTGACAGCCCCTGTTGATTTTCAGACACATCCTGAGGACAGGTAAGACCAGATTCAGAGGAGACAATAGTGAGGCTGCAAAGACTCGCATCCAAGGTTTCCTCACCATTGGTGGCAATCTTGTTTAAAATGGATGGGTTGCAGTAGCATTTACATATCAATGATTCAAATATTCAGGCCCTCACTTGGGAATGAGGAATAGCAGGGTGTGTCAGAGGGTATTGGTGATTCACTGAGCGGCAAGAGAGTGAAAAGAATCATGGGAGCTATTCTGGCTGTTTTGTCCAAAAATCCCTAAGCATCATTAGAACAACCACAGTGGGGTGTGCTCAAGAACCTGCTGACCATTTCTAAGCATCACTGACCAAGGTGCATCCCTCACTGGCCTTGTGGAGGTGGTGATGAACCTCCTAGCAATTCAGAGATCATGGGGAAGTCTAGTTGTTTTAGCTGCTTCATATAACATGAAGCTTACTCAACCTCTCATTAGTTTTGGGAAAATGGGAAGAGAATTTATGATCCATGTGACTCCTTCATGACTACCACATCTCCTAGACAAGAACAAAAGACTAATATTCCAACATTCTGAAAATACATCAACTTTAAAAAGAAATAGCCAGTCTTCATTGTAAAAATGATATGGCAGAATTGTGGATCATGCAGGAGCCTCATACTAACACGAGAAGCTGAATTTGATCCTAAAACACTCTAGCTCCCTCATGTATTGTTCCTGTTGGTTAAAAACTATGATAATGCTGCTAACAGTGAGAAGAAGGTTGTGTGGTAACATTAGACACTGTAAAGGTTGAATTAAATAGAACATATTAAATGGGAAATGATGTCACCACAGGAAATGATATCACCAATCCAAGGAAACTCAAATATATAAATAGAAAGTGGGCTCCACCACCAGAGCTTCATTTCGAGGCTCACTGAAGATGTTTCCTAGTATGGTGACAAAATGTCTGAAAACGAACCTTCCAGCTCAGTGAGCAAACCCACATCCAGAACATATTAAAAATAATTTAAATTACCTGTCACACTTGGTGAGATGCATGGAATGACGTAAATAATTGCATTTTTAATTCAAAATCACCTTTGTTGATAATTCCCAATGAACATTGACAGCAAGTATTCACAGCAATGTGGTTTACCCCATTGACTTGTTACGCTATCTCATGCCTGTGTTAAATTTAAATCTTGTTTTATCTTTTTCGCTTCTGTTGATATCCAACTAAGCACCTTGCCAAATCTGCAGACTTCCCTCTTGCTCTTATATATTGTCTCTTTTGTTCTGTTTCATACAGTGGCCCAGCACAAGGTCATTAAAAAAAGGTGCCCTGAAAATTGAGCCACTCAGAACACGCGACTAGAGTCACATCATATTTGTACCCTTGCTTTACTGTTCAACACCCATCGCTCTTCAACAACAGACTCATAAACAATGTCAAGCATCTCTTCTTTTGAGCAAAAGAAAGTGTACAGGTCCAGTACCACTTTTCCAGCAACTATTGCCAGCCGACAACCAACCATGAGTAAAGATGAGAATTTTGTTGACAATTTGTGCAAGGGGTCCAGGTCAGACTGCCTGTCTTCTCGCTATTGGGTTAATGGTGTGACAGCGACTTGTTAGTCACTGAGAGCCCCACGCTCACCTCTTTTGGGACCAGCAACAATATCTTGTACTTATACCCGTATGAAGTATTTTGGAGCCCTTTAACAAGAAGAGGGAGGGCAAGGACAAGAGAACAGGAAGGGACCAAGAGCACAGTGCGAAGAATGAAAAGTCAGATCTGGAAGAAGAGAGAACGCTGCTGAGCTAGGAGTGGTTTTGGAGATTAAAAGAGACAACACAAATGTACAAATAAAAGTGAAGCAGAAATGGAGTTTAGAGGAATTAATTATCCACTGGATCATGTAGAACTCAGTGTTGTAGCAGTTGAAAGCAGCTCCGTCAGTGGCTTGCTAAATATTTTATACTCACCTGAGGGATGTGAGCATCACTGGCTGCGCTGGCATTTATTTCCTGTCCATAGTTGCCCTTGAGAAGGTGGTGGTGAGCTGCATTCTTCAACTGCTGCAGCCCATGTGCTGTAAAATGACCCACAATGCCTGAGGGAGGGAATTCCAGGATTTTGACCCAGCGACAATGAAGAAACGGCAATATATTTCCAAGTCAGGATGGTGAGTGGCTTGGAGGGAACTTGTATCTGATGCCCTTGCCATTCCAGATGGAAGTGGTTATTGGGTTTGGAAGGTGCTCTCTGAGGATCTTTGGTGAATTTCTGTAGGGCATCTGGTAGATAGAACACACTGCTGCTGCTGTTGGTGGAGAAGGGAGTGGATGATTGTGAAATATTGTTGAGTGAAGAAAGTGTTCCTGAAAGTTTAATTCTCCTGGAATTGACCTGTCAACATTTGTCTTCCTCAAGATTGTGGCTTGTGCTGACAGTGCAGAAAAAGGACAGGCAAGGAACGGTCGAATGAGCCAATTGACATTTCTAGTTCTGTACCCAGGATAAAGCTGCCAGCAGTCTTTCCTTACAATGAGGAGAGAATGTCAATTCAGTTTCCTCCTCCAATCCTCTATTCACTCGACCTTGATTCCATCACCCTTTCCTATGGCTCAATGACCTCACTTGGCAACATAACATAAATGCTGAAATTTTTAAAAATCTGTTCATTGGATATGAGTAATGTTGAGACAAGCCTACATTTATTGCCTATACCTAATTGCCCAGAGGGCAGTTGCGAGTCAACTATATCACTTTGAGTCTGGAGTCACATGTAGGCCAGATCAGGTAAGGACCAAGGATATCCATCGCTAAAGGATATGAGTTGACCTCTGGGCAAATCGGGATAATAATTGTTCTATTCCAAATTAATAGTGCGCTCATGACTTTGTTTTAACCTGAGACATTTCCTTTACTTTCAGAAAGGTCTCCACATCGGCCTATTCTCCAGGCAGGACTGCCTGCAAACCAGTCAGTGGTCGTGGGTAGTGATGTTGAATTCCACTGCAAGGTCTTCAGTGACGCACAGCCACATATCCAGTGGCTAAAACACGTGGAGGTGAATGGCAGCAAACAGGGCCCGGATGGAGCTCCATATGTCGTGGTACTGAAGGTAAGTGGCAGATTGATGCATAGTGCAACAGATAATCATGGCAGTCCCACTTGGCAGCACTGACATACCCAAAGGGAAAATATAATTAGCCACAAGCGTTCAAGGGTCTTGACAGTGACTTGCATTTCCATAGCACCTTTAACATGGGAAAACATTCCCCAAGTGCTCCACAGGAGCAAAAAGAAGGAGTTGGTCAGAGGTTTGAGGGTCATAGAGGAAGGTTTTAAAGGGAGTCTTCACGAAGGAGAGGGAAGCGGAAAGGTTTAAGGTGGAAAGCCGAGAGATTATGGCCAAGATGGCTGAAGTTGGGAGGAAAGTCAAAAGGCACACAAGAGGCAAATGTTAGAGGAAAGGGGCATTCTCAAAGGGTTATGGTTCTGGAGGAAGTTATACAGATAGGGAAGGAACGAGGCCATGAGGTTTTGGGGCGAGGTGGTTGTGTAGGTTGATTGAAGTGGATTCGGACATGAGGATGTGGGTTTTAAATAATAAAGGTGTTGAGAAACATAAATGGATGTTTTCCTCTTGGGTGAATGTATAACCTCTTGTACCACTCAATCAAACATTACAAAGGCCTATCGCTCATCATCTAGTTTGTACTGGTCTTCTCCAGTCAGTGAACAATGAGTTAGCAATAAGGAGGGACTACTTTATTTATTTGATTTATTTATTGTTACAAAATACAGTGAAAAGTGTCGCCATTCTCTGGTGCCATCTCAAAACACAGCAAAATGAATCAGAACAGAGAATTTAAAGTCAGAAAAGCAAAGAGAGAGAAAGTGCTTCTTGTTGAGTGTTCCACCATGGGCCTGATGCCAGGCACAATTGCCCTTCACCATGGAATGAAAGTCACCAATCTTTGGTGCCATCTCACCTCCACCAACCCCCTGCCACTATGATTCCTCGCTGGGCCTTGCCAATGCAGATGCCACAGATGCCGCCAAGTAATACATCCTTCCAAATTCAACCCTTGCCACCACCATGAGTCTGCTTTGGGTCCACCTCACCGATGCCATCAGGTCTCGTACTGTGCCCACCTTCACCTCTGCTGCCCTCTCCATGATTCCGCTCTGGAAGCCGCCGCAGACGCTACCAGAAACCCAAACCCGACTCCTGCAGCAGCCGTGAGTCGGCACTAGGACCACCTCGTTGATGCAGAAGCTGCTGGGGGCCCAAACCTACTTCCGACACCACCACCGTCAAAACATGTGGTGCTGGAAAAGCACAGCAGGTCAGGCAGCACCCAAGGAGCAGGAGAATCAATGTTTTGAGCATAAACTCTTCATCAGGAATGCCACCATGAGTTTTCGCTGGGGCTCACTCACCACAACCCATTCCATCACCACAATGAGCTCTTCAACAAGAGATAAGTAAAATAGAAGAGACAAAAAAAAAGAGAAAAAAGAAAAGAAACAAAAGGAGAAGTGGACAGAGCTGTGCCCTCAATCCTCTTACCAACTGCATCGCCATCTTACCAGAAAGTTATATTTGCCCAGTCTGACTTTGAGAAGACTGAACCGATTTAAAGACTTTCCACTGCTATCTCTATCTAACCTCACAAAGAGAAGGAGCCAAATCTGGACCATCCTTTCGGACTGTGCATACACTCATCTTCAAACTAATAAGAGCACTTGGAAATGATGGTGGAGAATTGGGACCTGCTCCATTTTTAGATTCCAAAAACAATAGAGAACAGCAGATGATCTTAACAGGTGTTTACCTCAAAAAACATGACATCAAATTGGCTCAAATATCCGATGGAATCATGGGAACAAATCCTCCACAAAACAAGGATTAAATTTCTGAAATCCCACCATTAAACTGCAGCTTTGTGTAACTATAAGGTCTTGTGGGGTACATTGGTAGTGTCTCTCCCTCTGGGCCAGAAAGTCCAGGTTCAAGTTCTACCTGCCTCAGAGGTATGTCATAATGTGGCTGAACAAATTGATTCATTGTGTCATCATAGTCTTACCACACCATAGGCTGCTCTCTCATTACAGAGAGGTGACTGGTGGTGATTTAACTCGAGGGCCATCAGACCTCAGGTGAGGGAAGAGGTTGAGAATTAGATTAGATTAGATTCCCTCGGTGTGGAAACAGGCCCTTCAGCCCAATAAGTCCACACTGACCCTCCGAAGAGCAACCCACCCAGACCCCTATATTTACCCCATACTAGGCACCCAACAATATGGGCAATTTAGCACGGCCACTTCACCTGTCCTGCACATCTTTGAATTGTGGGAGGAAACTGGAGCACCCGGAGGAAACCCACGCAGACACGGGGAGAATGTGCAAACTCCACACAGACAGTTGCCCAAGGTGGAAATTGAACCCGGATCCCTGGCGCTGTGAGGCAGTAGTGCTAACCACTGAGCCACTGTGCCACCCCAAGAGCCCTTCATGATAACCTCAAACTGGTGATGGGAATTGAATCCACATTGTTGGCATCACACTGCTATGCAAATAATTAATCCAGCCAACTAAGCTAAACCGATTCTCAACAAGTTGATTAAAAGGAGTTAGATATAACTGTTTGGGCTAAAAGGATCAAAGGGTATGGGGAGAAAATGGGAACCTGGGACTGAGTTGGATGATCAGCCCTGATTATATTGAGAGGCAGAACAGGCAATGTACAATGAAACAATGTAAATAACTAAAACTGAACAGAGTTAACAATTCATGTCAGGTACGACTTTTCTTCAGAACTAAATTGTACCAGATTCCAACTTTGAACTCCCGTTTTTCTCTCTCCACGGACCTGCTGGGTTTCTCCAGCGCTCTCTCTGTTTCACATTTCCAGTATGTGCAGTGTTCTGCTTTTATACAACTTGCAGCTGGATGTGTGTAACAGTGTAAACTGGTAGTGCTGATGTTGTTCTGTACCAGCAGAGTAAGTTCTCGTGGTTGCTGGCCTGTCAGTGTTTGCCAATCTCACAGTACGATGTTTACGGACTGCACTGCCTGACATTGTTGTGCCCAATCTATCTGTGCATTGTCCTGATAATGCGATTATTTTTAAAAATAGCCTGAATCCTACCCAGGCCAGATTGAGGAGCTGGGTGCACACCGGAGAGTCCAAACTTGTCGAAGTAAAACAAAGTGCAAGAAAAACTTTGAAGTCCATGTCTGCCTGACATTGTGTTGAGCTCAGCGAGATGCTTGGAGCTGTAGATGGAGCGCAGCCATTTTAATCTGCGGTGTTGTTTAGCCAAGGTGCCCATAAATCTGGGATCAGGGAAGAGAGTAGGGAAAAAGAGTCGGGGACGTGAGGGTGATGGGGCTTGGAGTAGTGGCCGTTGTGCAGAAACAGCAGAATGTGTGCGGAATGTGCAGAGGGAGCACAAAGAGGATTTTCACATAGCACCAGGACAAACAATAGCATCACATGGACTTAAGAGCCCAGTCAGGAATGAAAGAGCACTGGCCTGGAACTAAACAGCTTTCTGTTCAAGTGAAGTCGAAAGCAGAATGAAGCAAACACTCTGTACAAACAGGACTGAAACACTCCTTCAGGACGGCTTGTCTTTCTAGGTTGGACCTTAAGCTTTGGAGCAGCGAGTACTGTAGTGTGAGATCTTCTGAACCAGTCATCTTATTGTTCAGGAGTCAACCCAACACTTTCTGCACCAGCGAGTTCAAACCTGCTTAAAGACATAACGCCTTCTTGTAAAAGTGCTTTTCAATTGTGATTTCTAGGCGGCACAACTCTGTAAGCTGCTTCAAGGTGCACTGTTTGCATCATTGCACAATGCTGTCAGTCCCCGAGCACAGAGGGAGGGCTGTATCGAGCAGCCTGTGCCTGACAATCATGCTTCAAGTGGGTCGCACAGCTCTGAGAACAGTTCTAGCTGCTTCGATCAGAAATGATGTAATCATATATGAGTGAGTTATCTGATTGATGGGATAGATTGTGTAACCGTGTGTTCATTGTGGTTCCAATCTCGCCTCTGAGTCAAAACATAGGGGGCACAGGGCCCAATGCAGAGATTTGAGGGGAAATTCTAAGCGGGCACTCCGAGGTGCCAATTACCGCATTTTGAAACTTTAAACCAAGGTCCTAAAGGTAGATGCAAAAGAATTTGTTGCACTTTTCATAGAAAAGCAGGGGATTTCTGAGCTAATATTTATCCCTCAGCCAGGTGGGGGTCATATCACACGGATGTGGGCGAACTGGCAACCATGGCAATTAATAACAAAACTTTCACAATGTACTTTAAATATGAAGGTCTTTGGGATATCTTGAGATTGTGAAAGGTGCTATATAAATGCAAGTGTGTGTGTATGTATGTGTGTATTGGCAAGTAATTCTACCGCTGATAGTGATTCTAGTTAAAGAGACCATGACGCTGACAGATCATCATGAAGTCCCCACACTCTGGCATCCTTCCTTGAGGTTAGGAAATCTGCTGCCCAGGCCAAGATGTGACTCCAGGCTCTCACCACTCAGGGATAGCCTGGCCAGGAACACCCAGACATCCCGAGACCAAACGTTAAAATAAATCCGGGGAGTTCTCCAGTGCGGATTTGCGACACCACATGCAGCAGCAGGTGAAACACTGAGGGTGGGGGAGGAGGTGGGAGGGGCGGTCTGAATGAGAAACGAGCAGCCATAGCATTAACCATTGCTCTCCACTTGAACCAACCAAATGACATTCCTCTGTCTCTTAGGCCGTGATTCCAAATCTAACCAATGGAAAGGACTGGGAAGGGACATCATCATAATGGAGTCGGGGGGGTGGGTGGAATTGAACACTGGAATTGAGTAAGGGGGGGAAGGTCTAGGGGTGTGCGGAAAGATCTGTGGGGTGAATAAGGGGGAGAAGAAAGGTTAGTGGGGTAGTAAGGGGGAGGGTAAAGGTCTGTGGAGGAGTAAGGTGGAAGGGGAAAGGCTTTTGGGGGAGTAAGGGGGAAGGGGAAAGGTTAGTGCGGGAGTAAGCCGGAGTGTAAAGGTCTGTGAAGGAGTAAGGGGGAAGGGGAAAGGTTTGTGGAGTAAAGAGGGTGTGAGGGGGACAAGAAAGGGAGTGATGGGGGGAAAGGAAAGGGCTGAGAGGGGGGAGGGGAAAGGGCTTGAGCAGTGCGGGGGAGGGAATAGGTCCAGAAAATGTAGCACCTGCCCTGCTCTTGCCTAGAGGCCTGGCTAGTTTAGAGAGTGTGACAGATGGTGACATAAATGGAGGCCTGGGGTGGAGAGGGTTCACACTAAAGACACTGAGTGACAGCCCTCGCCCTCCTGCTTTCCACAAGGCACTGCTCAATGAGCAGAACAATGGAGAGTCTTTTACAAACAGATTGGTTTAGAGTCATTTAAAGGAACATCCCCATTCTGCCGTTGTTCCATGTGTTTGTGCAATATCGGGCAGATGAGTCATCTTTATGTCTGTGAGAAATATTTGTGGTGCTGATTCAAAATTAGTAATGCCTGCCATTTCCCAACCTCAGTTGAAAGAAAGGCATACTCAAAGTTCAGAAAGCCATGTGTTTGCCTATATCAACAGCTTCTGGAAAATTAACTGCTTTGCAAAAAGATGGCCAGAACACGCAACGGATTAAATACAAGGCTTAGTTTTCCAGAACTGAGGTATTTTTGGCTCTTGGGCTCTGTTCTCCAGGAACTAACCACCCTGCAGGCCACTCCCCCCGCCCCCCCAACAAACCTCCATTCAATTGGGGTCAGCAGGGAAGGTTGAGGGACGAGAGGGTGGATCAAAGCTGGGTGCCACTGCCTTTCACAGCAAATCACCATGGCAGTATGGACTCTTGAGTGCGATAAAAGGCCTCTAAGGAAGTTGGCACAAAATGGCTGAGGGAACCACTGCACCCTGGGAACACACCTCTAAGGGTGACACAGTAGCTCAGTGGGCCTGGGTTCAATTCCCACCTCAGATGACTGTCTCCGTCACATTCACATTCTCCGTCTGTCTGTGTGAGTTTCCTCCCACAGTCCAGAGATGTGCAGGTCAGGTGCATTGGTCAAGCTAAATTGATAGTATTAGATGCATTCGTCAGGGTCAAATATAGGTTAGGGGAATGGGTCTGGGTGGCTTACTCTTCGGAGAGTTGGTGTGGACTTGTTGGGCCAAATGGCCATACTGTAGGGAATCTAATCTAATCTCTTGGAGTTAGCTGCTCTTGGATTGGACAGCCTCTACCATGCATAGGCCCAGGCCTGCTATTAGTATTGTTATCACAACCTTTAAAAGGTATATGGATGGGCATTTGAAGTGTTAGAACATTGAAGGCTATGTGCTGCAAAGTGGGACTAGTTTAGACTGAGCAAACCTTTGGCTGTATAGGTCCCATAGGCCGAAGGTTCTAAACTGTACTATATGGTTCTATAGTTTCACTGCAGTCTGTTTAACATAGATAACTACAAACTGAGAACAGAAGTAGGCCATGTGAGCTTTGAGACACCTCCGCCATTCAGTCAGATCAAGACCAACCTGATTCCTCCTCATTCCCAGCTACCCACGGCAACCTTTCTCCCCCTGACATATCATGAAATCAATGACTTCAAGGAAGAGGACACATAGGAGACATTGAGATCAGCCATGATCATATTGAATGCCAGGGCAGGCTCAAAGGACCGAACGGCCTACTCCTGCTACGAGTTTCAATGTTTACCGCTCCCTGTTAATAGGTGGACTGAGAAGCGAAAAGGTAACATTACTGCAGGGTTTGATTTTAAATATTCCACCCCAATGCCACCTTCCAGTGGTCTCTAGTCAGGAATGTCTACTGGCAGCCTTGCTGTTCCAGGGAGCTGCGGCTGAAGCTACTGACCTGTTCTGTATGATCTGTTCTTGCAGTCGTGGATAAGTAGAACCGCTGAAGCGGACGCTAAACTCATTCTTTACAATGTGACAGAACAGGATGAGGGCGAGTATCTGTGTAGAGCCACCAATTTCGTTGGCACGGCTGAAAAACTGCACTGGCTGTACGTCAACGAACCGAAACCAGGTAAACGCAAACCTCTGTCCCAGGCCTCCAACCCAACAAAGTCTGACTTATAACCTCCACCCAGCCTTCCCGGCTCCCCCCACCCCCCAGCTGACTGCCCGTCACCATCGCCAACAATACGGAGCACGCAATCGCCTTGTCTGCTCGTGGGCTTGACTGCTCCAGCCTGTGCCAACCTGTCATCAGTAACCTTTACTTCCTATTCTTGCTTTGCATGGCAATAAAACCAATACTCCACCACCCTTTGCTGTGGAAAGAATTCCTACAATACAGGACTGCTTTCCGTTCTTACCACTTTCCCCACTGCTATTGCCGGTTCCTGTCACATTTGCTAATTGCCTATCACAATAAACAACCATTGGCTGCTTTTAAACTTTACTCACGGCTGTTTCATTTAACAGTGCTGTCTCTCTTGTACCCCTTTTCTCCTTTGCCTCATACGACTCCTCCTGAAAGAAGATGTTAATCTTTTTTTTCTAAACTTTGAATCAATCTGGCGTATTGTGGGTCAATTCTGTTCCCCTCCCCCTCCCCTCTGCCAACCAAGTTCAAACACTTGTTGCATTTGCTCTTGCATGCTATTAATGGGACAGAGAGAGTGAGAGCCTGGTGAAGGGAATTCTTGACTAATGTGCAGGATGTGGAGGTAGGCATGTCTACCATGTCGCACTATTCTGGAGCAGACTGGAAACTTGTAGATTGTGCTTGAACCTGCTTTCAGTTCTGTGGTGTGCAGGGACTTTATCTGAGGTGCTGTGGTCCAACCCTACCTGTTGTCCCCTCTTGCTTCATTTTCTTCTTTCCTGTTTGGTTTCTGTTTTTTTTGTAGACTGCTGGTATTAACACAACGGATAAGGAAATAGAAATTCTGTACTTGCGAAATGTTACTTTTGAGGATGCAGGGGAGTATACCTGTTTGGCTGGTAATTCTATTGGGTATTCGCATCACTCTGCATGGCTGTCCGTTCTGCCAGGTATTCAAATTCTCTCTTGTGATTGTCATGTTAATATTTCTTTCTTCAAAATGGGGGAAGGTTGGAATGCATTTCTGTGGTACTTCTAATCACTCAATTCTTCAGACAGGAAGTCTCACCATCAGCATCCATTTCTGGATGTTCATTGGAATTGCAATCAATTAACATCTTCTACAGACCTTGTACCTAAGAAGAGTCATACCAGACTCAAAACATTAACCCTGGTTTCTCTCTCCACACATGCTGCCAAGTTCTGCTGAGTTACTCCATCATTTCCTGTTTTTATCCTAATTCTGATCTCGGTCAATCTTCCTCAGCTTTTCAATGCTTCAGTACACACTGGGGATTGAAAATGGGCACAGGCCAGTTATCACACACACACACACACACACATACACATACACAGGCGTGCACACACACACTCACAGACACATACACACACATGCACACACTCACAGACACGTACACACACTCAGACACATACACTCACATGCGCACACACACACTCACAGACGCATACACACACGCTCGCATGCACACACATACACTTGCACACGCAGACACGCACTCAGACATACACACACACACACACACACACACACACACACACACACACACACACACACACACAGCTTTTGGAAAACACAAAACACAATCTGAAAAAGTAGCAATCACCTTGAACTTTTATTTTCTGTGTGGGTGTTTTGCCTATTTCTTTTCTCCCCAAATTTCAATCAATAAGTCAGTGGAGCTGACATGATGTGTGGAACTGGATAAGAGGAGAAACCATGACCTCACTGAAATGATAGGCTGGCTGAGACACCCAGGCTCAGTACCTTTATCACCACCAATGTATCTTTGTCCAGTGAATGTCAATCTGAAGGGCCTTGAGCTGAGATCCTGGCTGGGATCCATCTTTCTGAACTTGGAAACACTGTAACCTTGCCTTGGAGAAAGCACTGTGCCCTGCAGTTTATTTAGCCCCTTTACAATGGTGGGTTCACCAATTTGTTGCAGACAGCTTTGCTGTTCCCCAAAAAGTGGACAAAAGTTTTTGAAGAGAAAGGATCCAGATGGTGAAGTTTTCTGTTTGAACCTGAAATGATCACAAAAGAATTATGCTTCCGAAGATGATTTGCTGGCTTCTTTTCAATAATTAGCTAAGTGCACGGTAATAACAATAAAGGCCCCAGTCCTGATGGAATATGGACTGACATTTGTATCTTTCAAAATGGGTTATAAGACAAACTGAAATACAATAATGTACTAAAATGACAAAGCAGTCTGCTACTTATTGTGTGGGTTGCACAACAGTTTAATTTCCATTAACGATCCACACAATGGAGGGGACACCTTTCCACAAAAGGGACAGTCCCTATAATCCAGAAGGCCCGAGCTGCAGACGTGACTACGTCCGAAACCAAAATTAAGATGAAATATTAATATTCACCCTTAATATTATTCAGGCTTATTCACCAAGGGAAGTGAAATACTAATAACAAGTACAACTGGGCAATGTGCTGATGTTTTAAAAGAAAGTTTGAGGTTTTAAAATTGCTGGTGGATCGTCTGGGAGAAGCTGATTAGGACGAAAGTTGAAGCCTCACTATAGTTGTGACAACCTTATCTGTGAAAGACTCACAATTCACTGAAGCGAGATGAATAGCAGAAGCCTGACCAGCTTGCCCGCGCTCACCCACTTGAAGTATTTGATAATAAGTAAACAAACATCATCATCATCATCAGTCTATTTGAACTGATGTCATGGGAAATTATTTGAAAACGCTCCAAGGCCCTCAAGGTACTGTCTTTGGCGTATCAGAGAACTGACGCCAAGAGTATAGACATTCTGCCCTTTCCAGTGATAGTTCTGATTCTGCAGGCGCAGTGCCAGAGAACTGACTGAAACTTTCTCAAATGTAAACACAGCAAATTGCCCAGAAAAGGCATTCTGATTTTTTAAGTATTGTAATCATTAATATTAACATAGACATACCCCTGTTGAGTATTTGTGTGTTTGTTTTGTTTGAAGTTTGCACTAATTTTTTACTTGGAGATATGCTGTGGGGAAGTCACGGGTGTAGTGCTCACTTTCACCACAAGATGCTGCACCTCTTTACCTCCTGATGCCACACTCAGCTCATTTCTTGATCCTTCAGCCTCTGTGGTCACTTGGAAGTGTCAAGGAATCACAAATGATCATAATTAACGAGTAACCTTTTCATGTCTAATCTATTTATCACAAGGAATATTTTCTCCACTGACATTTTGCTGGCCCTGTCATATTATTAACAGACCATTTCTGTTCAGTTAAATACATTAGTGTTTTAATGTCTTCTCTTTCAACATGCAATGACCATCAATCAAATTGACAATGCCCTGAGCCTTAGGCTGTTATATAACATTCTTTCAGTGACGACTGCACAATGTGCAGTGAAAGGGTCATTTTGTAGAAATGTATCTTTTCTCCCCAATCAGTTCTTTTCTCTGACTGTGCTCACGATTTCATCAGTACTCAGCCAACATGGCCCTGCATTGTCAGTGAGGGGTAGGTCGGTATTCAGTTGTGCTGGGCAGCACGTGAGCCAGATCCTGTCCGTTACCAGCAGCAGTTCTCCACTGCAGTCATTTCATGGCAGGCAGTAGTCAGGCTTGGCACCTCAGCAGATTTTTCTTGCCCTAGCCCAGTGGCGTTCCCAGTTATAACACCCTGACCACTGCCCAGCTCCATCCGACCTGGGCACCTTCCAGGGTTCAGGGCATAAACTACTGGCATTTAGTGAGCAGCGCTTCACTTTGGCATTTTAACGTCATCAGATTCTGCCTGATAGCTCTGAGGTTTAATTACCTGTCACGTGTTGAGTTAGCCCCCTGACGCCCCAGCCCCAGCCCCCACCTCTGAGTTAATGAAGAGTGCTGCCTAGGCTTTCTGCTCCCAATCACTGCAGCAGGATGAGAGAATGTTGGATGATAGGGTGACATTACATATTCCACAATTCAAAATGAAGTCCCACAATTCAAGTGACATTCACAAATAATAACCTGTGTGTAGGGGAGGGGGGGGCGGGGGGATCAGCACTGTGGGGCTGTACCCAAGGAGGTAGAAATGGAAAAGAAAAATGCAAGGAGAAGAGCAAATTGGGGAGAAGGGTAAAAGATGTGGGTTCATGAATAGGAATTCAACTCCTTTGAATCTATTTGTATCTATTCCTTTGGCCAATTGACCACATAGGCAAATATACTCCAGACAGTTAATATCAGAACACATTGTGCATGGCACTTGGAGAAGCATGAGAATAAATCAGACTGTTCTCCCTCACGATTTCTCTGACTGAGCGCTTATCTGTTGGCTCAAAGAAGCTCCAAAGCTCTGTCTTTTAACGTGATTCTTACAATATCTCCCTGCAGCCGAAGACTTAGTGAAGGAGGATGACTCAAGCTCAGTCTATGCTGACGTCCTCATCTATGTGACGGGCTGTGTCCTTATCATACTGACTGTCATTATAGTGATCATGTGCAGAATGAGAACATCCTCAAAGAAAACTCTGAACCCACCGCCAGTGCAGAAACTCTCCAAGTTCCCGCTGAAGAGACAGGTAACAGAAAGTAGATACAAGAGTTTAGAGCATATTGTAGCCCAACTGTTTCGAGGTGAATTGAGTTGGGCTCAGACATCTCCTTCTTGGTTTTGTTGATTTGTTTTGTACCATTTGCTCGCTCTGCAAAAATGTCTTCTGATTTAATCTCGATTACCCTTTCGTTGAATTGGTGAAAATTCATCTTTAGCACCACCACCACCAAGGTGGGTAGGAGTTACAGCTCCTTGCTTCACAGCTGTGTGCTGGTTTGGATGTTTCCATTGGATAAACATGAAGTCCCACACAGCAGCTCAACCCATTCCAGAGCAGAGATTTAACTTCAATAAGTGTGAAATGCTGCACTTTGAAAAGGCAAAATCAGGGCAGGACTTATCCACCTAATGGTAAGGTCCTGGGTGGTGTTGCCAAACAAAGAGAGCTGGGAGTGCGGGTTCATAGTTCCTTGAAAGTGGAGTCACTGGTAGCTTGGATAGTGAAGAAGGTGTTTGGTGTGCTTTCCTTTATTGAATATAGAGGTTGGGAGGTCATGTTTCAACTGTTCAGGACATTGGTTAGGCCACTTTTGAAATACTGCATTCAATTCTGGTCTCCCTGCTGTAAATAATATGTTGTTAAATTTGAAAGGGTTCAGAAAAGACTTGCAAGGATGTTGCCAGGGTTGGAGGGTTTGAGCTGCAGAGAGAGGCTGATCAGGCTGATCAGGTGCTGTTTTCCTTGGTGCGTCGGAAGCTATGGGTTGATCTCATAGAGTTTTATAAAATCATGATTAGCATGGATAGAGTGAATCTTCAAGATCTTTTTCCCCCGGGGGGAGTCCAAAACTAAAGTGCAAAGGTTTATGGTGAGAGGGGAATAATTTAAAGGGGACCTAAGATGCAACTTTTTCACGTGGAGGGTGGTGTGTGTATGGAATGAGTTGCCAGAGGAAGTGGTGTAGGCTGGTACGGTTAAAGCATTTAAAAGGCATCTGGATGGGTATATGATTGGACGGGTTTGGAAGGATATGGGCCAAGTGCTGGCAAATGAGTCTCGGTTAATGTAGGATATCTGGTCGGCATGGACAGGTTGGACCAAAGGGTCTGTTTCCGTGCTGTATTTCTCTATGAATGATATTGTGGCAGGAAACTTTTACCAGCAGCAGGGGCTATAGTACTCTAAGTTAGGAAAGCAGAACTCACTCACAGCCCTCTTCTCCCGATTATGAGTAAGTGCTCCACCCTCCTTTCACAGATGTGAATGTGCTTTGACAAACAGGGCAGGATTTCCAAATACCTGTCAGGGGGGCAGGGATACACTGACGCGAAGGGCCAGCGCCCTCTTAACATGGTGTTCCCAGATGGTGTGTCACTCCTGGCCTTCCAGGAGCATGCTGCAGTTTTCAAAGAGAGCCTGAACTCACTGACCTCCAATTAACTGGCTGGAAATGGTTAAAGAGATGGCTAACCTGCTGGCAAGAGACAGAACAAATTGTTAAAGAATCAAATACTCCGCAACATAAGAGTACAAACCTATCAGGGGCAGTGGGGAGAGCCACTCTTGGTTGTAACTGTTGATCTGAAATTTAGAAAGGAAAGGGAAACTGAGGTGCTCACGCAAGTTGGCATCACTTGAACGGGCAGCTTTAGGACCTGGTCAGTGAGTGAGTCTGGACTAAGCTCTCTGCCCACCTGCCTGCTCCAATCTGCAAGGCAACAGCAAATGCCATTGTGGCTGTGTTTCACAATCCTGAGTCAGGTCCACACAGCACACCCAGCACCCCTCTAGTGAAGAGGTTTCAATGCAGATGCTGGTTTTGAAATGGGTGGAATGATCTTCTCCATCATTCAGTCCTGATTTCAAAACATTCCTCTTTCTGAGAGACTTTGCAGAGTCGTGACAGTTGAAACATGTAACTCCATGGATGTGTGTGAGTGCGTTCAGTTGAAGGCTGCCGCACAGTTTACATGCTCCTGTTACTCAAAAAACATTATTTCCAACTCCGTGCTAAAAACTAAGTGCATAAAAAATGTTGCATTCTGATTGATTGAATGCTTATTGGAGCTGTAACACATGTACAACCTGTGTGCTAACTCTGCAGCCTCTGCTGTCTAATACAGCTTGGTATAGTGAGCTCCTAGTTCAAACAGTAAACAATGACTGAATAACAATTTTATGTGATTGCTCTGATAACAGAATAAATGAAACAAGCTCCACCCATTTCAAGATAGAATTGGAAAAATATTAACAAAAAATAATGGTTGACATTTTGTCCTTTATGTTGGTTTTTGCAGCCTGTGACCTCCCGGTCCTGACTGCCAGTACCTTCTGGTGATTGGTAACAAATTTCAATTGTTTTTCACTCAAGCAGGTGTCCTTGGAATCGAACTCCTCCATGAACTCCAACACGCCGTTGGTGCGGATTGCCCGTCTCTCTTCCAGTGATTCCCCGATGCTGGCAAATGTCTCTGAGTTGGAACTTCCCGCTGATCCCAAGTGGGAATTCCAACGTCCAAGGTGAGTGTTGACTGTATTCCTGAACTACAGCCAGACGGGTGGCACTTTCTTTTCCACCATTTTCTTTACCGGTTTGATCCTCAACAGATCTTTCCTGTTTCCCCCAACCCCCTCCTACAGGCTGACTTTGGGAAAGCCGTTAGGTGAGGGCTGTTTCGGTCAGGTTGTTATGGCGGAGGCCATCGGGATTGAGAAAGACAAGGTCAACAAACCAATCACTGTCGCTGTCAAGATGCTGAAAGGTAAGGACAGGCAGACTGGCAGCAGTTGTACTGCGCTGTAATATGACACCAGCTCAGATTGAAAAGACAATGATCTCAGTTCACATAACAGGCTGTGCCCATCGTCTCTCACACCGGGAGGCTGAGACTCACTTCACGAACAAATTAGCTACCAATTCATTTTGGCAACAATATCAATCCTCTTATTTCTCTTGTCTTCTCTCCTGCAGTTCACTCTGTTTTGGAAGTCTTCTGACTTTAACCCCAGTGCAGTTTTTGCCCCTGACCAGCCTAGATACTGACTTTAAAGTGACTATTTGACCATGTCTTACTGCCCTTCACCAACAGCCAGTATCACACAGGAGCCCATGAGCACATTAGAATTTTGATTTACCCTTCACCACTGTCCCCACTTTGGCAGAGGTTGGCAATGCCAAAGGGTGGGCTACAGCAGGTTTGTGGAGTACAGCAATATTGCAAATAGGAAACAGGAAAGGTATGCGAACAGTTCTATATGTAATGATTTTCTTTTAGTCGGCTGTCTTTCTTTGAGAGACTGACATGGACAACTGCAGGAGTATCCCAGCCAATGTTTACATACCTGAAAAAAGTCCCTGCCCATGGTGGGAAAAGTCTTGAGGCGAAGTTAAGATAAATCCCTTGAATGGAGGCGGAAGACCATTCAGTCCATATTAGTTCATCTATCCAGAATCACCTGTGATGTCCATGATCAATACTTCCCTCAATGATGGCAATACTTTTGTCTTCACTGCATTACGTGGAGTTACAGTCCAACATTCAGTCACTATCTTCCTGATATCAGTCCGAAAGTTACCTTTTGTGACTTTGAAAGTACATCATCTCTCAGTCTGATGTAGGTACTTGTCTTGCTTTGTTTTCCATGCTGTTTATAATTCTATGTGCCCAGAATTACTGCAGTCCAGAAGGAGGCCATTTGGCCCATTGTGTCTACACCAGCTCACGGAGCCTAAACATCAAATCTCAGACCACTCGCCAGAATGAAACTCCTGATAATCTGCTACTTTGTGCACATCTTAGATGCCTGAGCTGAGGGCCCAGAGTTCTTCATAACTCTTCTCTGCATTGACTCCAGGCCTTAACTGTCCACCTTGTGTCTCAGGGACAAGAGCTGAGCACAGTGTTGACGAAACAGATTGACCAATGCACCAAATGATTTAACCACAACCATCTCTTATTCTATAGACAGTGGATTGCTACATTTACTGTCATTGCAGTTTTTGTTAAACTGGAAAACATAGAGAACAGGAGAGGAATAGGCCACTCAGTCCATTGAGTCCACTCCACTCCTCATCTTAATCACAGGGAGGCAATGGGCCAGTGAGACTATTGCTAGACTGTTAGTCCAAAAACTCTCAGCCAATGTTATGGGGAACTGGGTTAAAATCCTGCCATAGTAGATGCTGGAATTTGAATTCAAGAAAGAATCTGGAATTAAGGGTCCACTGGTGACCATCAATTGTCAGAAAAACCCATCTGGTTCACTAATGTCCTTTACAGAAGGAAATCTGTCATCTTTATCCTGGTGTGGCACACAGTCCCAAAGCAATGTGGTGGACTGTTCACTGCCCGCTGAGTAATTAGGAATGGTCTAGCCAGAGACGCCCATCCATGATCGAATAAAAAAATTCTCTTCCTCCATATCATACTTGAAAAGCACAGCATGTCAGGCAGCATCCAAGGAACAGGGGATTTGACATTTCGGGCATAAGCCCTTCTTCAGGAATGCCCGAAACGTCGAATCTCCTGTTTCTTGGATGCTGCCTGACCTGCTGCACTTTTCCAGCAACACATTTTCAGCTCTGATCTCCAGCATCTGCAGACCTCACTTTCTCCTCAATATCATACTCCCAATATCTCCCATGTTCCTTGATAGTTTGAGCCTCTATTTGATTTTTAAGTCGATTGAGTGATTTGACCTCCATAGCCTTCTATGCTGGAGAATTCCACAGATTCAGAGTCTTCTCAGTGAAAACTTTTTTCCTCATTTTAGTCCAAAACGGCCTACCACATCCTGAAACTGCGATCCCTTGATCTAGACACACCCTCAATCCCACAACTGGCCATCAGAAACATCATGCCTGCACACAGTCTGTCAGAATTTTATACATTTCGGTCAGATTCTCTCCAATGACACACTTCCTTCCCAACTGAGTCACTGAGGTTGTTCACAATGTTGTGCTCAACATGTACAGAGTAGAGCTTGGTATGATTCATAAAATGTGTGTTCACGTGATGTGATAAAGGTTAGGTAAAGCTTTAAGTGACATTTTTAACCATGCCTGAACCCCAGCATTTATAGCCTCTAACACAGTCCAGGTTTTTAAAAATAAATTTTGTAACATGTCCACAGTGTGAGATGATTGTATCGCCAGCAGTGATGAGTTGAGGTAGAGACCAAAGTGCCATCTGGTGGTCAAATCCTGCTAGTACTTAGTGACTGCTGTCGGAATCAATCATGGGAAGTGTTGAGTTACAAACATTGAGTATCAAGTTACAAATCTAAATGTTGGGAGAAATGTACAATCAGAAATGACGACAACTGGAAATGTGCACCCTGTGCACACTTTTGATTGGTTACAGTTCTAAGTACAGTCATGTCTGGTCAGCATTGCCTCTGATGGTGGGCATGGCCAACACTGAACTTGAAACCAGCAGTGCGTTTTACCATTTCATTGCTTTTAACTGCTTATTATTTCTGTACTTTCTCCTTATAGACGATGCCACTGACAAAGACCTCTCTGACCTGGTGTCAGAAATGGAAATGATGAAGATGATTGGAAAACATAAAAATATTATCAATTTGCTTGGAGCCTGCACACAGGATGGTGAGTGTGTGATGTTTACAGTGTGTGGCGTAAGGGGAATGTTGGCTAGCTGAGTGGAGGCTGAGATTTTGACGTTAGTTTTCTCGCACGTCAGGTTATTGCTGTGAATTGTATAAACTCGCAGGGAGAGTGTAGTCTGTGCACCAGAGGTTACAACTTGTTTAGTCTTTTTGGCTACATCTGAACTCAAGAACTGTTTGTAATTCACCCCAGAGCATGCTGGGTACAGGTGAATTAAAAACCGAGAAACGGAAGATAGCTACAGGAGTTGGTCATTTGGCCCTTCGAGCCTGATCCACCATACAATATGATCATGGCTGACCATCCATTGCCCTGTTTTTTTCTCCATACCTTTCAATCCCTTTGGCCTAATAACTATATCTAACACATTTTTTGCAATATTTTGGCCTCAGCATTTTCTGTGACAGAGAATTCCATTGGCTCACCACTCTCTGGGTGAAGAAATTCCTCCTCCCCTCAGTCCTAACTGGCCTACCCTGCATCCTTAGACTGTGACTCCTAGTTCTGGACTCCCCAGTCACAGAGTCAAACAGCACGAAAACAGACTCTCCAGTACAGCCAGTCTATGCTGACTATAATCCCAAATGAAGCTAGTCACACTTGCTTGCATTTGTCCCATATCCCTCCTAGTATTTTTTATTCATTTCCTTGTCTAAATCAGTCATTAGGAACATCCTTCCTGTGTTTTCTCTGTGAACTTGCATTAGAATTTCAAATTTTACTATGAAATCCCCCAGCCCTTTCTTCAAACTGAAGCGAATATAGTCCTAAAAATTCCAGTCTCTCTTCAAATGTCAAAGTAAGCCTGACAGATTCGTTAGGATATTACCAGGCAGTACAAAGTGTGATATGAAGTCAGTTCAGTTGAACACTGATCCCTGAGTTCTGATCATGAATTCTGATTGATAATGGTTCCATCAGTGCAGGTAAATGGCGTTGAAATGCCCATCAGCCATGATTGAATGGCAGAGTGGACTTGGTGGCCGAATGGCCTTACTCCCACTCCTATTTCTTATGGTCTTATGGTCTCTGTGTCTGTTTGATCATGGAGTTCAAGCCGTCCCTTGATGTACACACTGCCTGGTTATTTGTCTTTCTGTGGTGTGGCAGTGCTTGTTAGCTTCCTTCAGTCTTGCCGACAAGCCAGGTGTCTCCAGATGTTGGCACAGTAAGAGCCCATTCCTTGGTGGGCTGATGGGTGATGGCACTCCCTAGGGACTAATCCTTATGTTAACACTGCTTCCTTTCCCTGGAATGTAATATGCAGCCTGCCATCCCCATTCAGGTCCACTCTATGTCATCGTGGAGTATGCATCGAAAGGCAACTTGAGGGAATACCTGAAAGCCCGACGACCGCCTGGCATGGATTATTCTTTCGACACTTGCAAAGTGCCAGATGAGCAGCTGACCTTCAAGGATCTCATATCGTGTGCCTACCAGGTGGCACGCGGCATGGAATACCTGGCTTCTCAAAAGGTGAATACTCAGTCATTTCCTCCACCAATTCTCTTTTGCAAGCTGTGGTAGACATGATGTGGACACACTGAAAATCTACATAGGAGAAGGGAGTAGGCCTTTCAGTCCAGCAGGATAGAGCACTCCAGGAGCACTTCCAAGTATTTTGTTCTCAATGCAGCAATGTCGACACTATTCTGCAGGAAACTGGAGGTCTTGGCCAAGTAGCTATTCCTCACAGAACAAAGACAGAAACTGTTGATGGAGCAAGTCATGTAGCATCTGTAGGGGAGAAAAGCAAAACTGTGGCCCCTTCTGTCAGTTGCTGACTTGCCTGCTGAGGCTGTCCAGCATTTTCTGGTTTTGTCTCAGAATCTGTTGTTGGTTTTAGCTGACCTGCCCACAGACCCAGAGGAGGACTGTGTCCTCATTAGAAAAGTGGTTGGATGCAGTGAATGTCACATTCCCTTACCCTGCTCCATGCTATGTAATTTACAGTGGGCTAGTACAGCCTGCCTGAAACAGGAGGGAGGCATGTCCTGATAGTGACCCAGGATGATAGCAGCAATAGTGAGAGTGGACTGTAATTAGAATTCATACAGAGGATGGCAGACTAAGGCCTCAGGAGTCATGGAAATGAAACCTGGCAAAGTAAGACAGGGTGGGATGGAGGCCTAAGAGATTTTGAGGCCAAGGGAAACATTCCTGCATCCCTCCAGGGCCCATAATGAATTTGTAAATATGGCCATCATCTGCTGGTGGCTTTCACCGGTGACATCAAGGTGCTGCCGTAGCTAGTCCATGAACAAAATGGCGGCACTTCCCAGAGACCTCATCTAAGACAGGTGGTTTTGCCGTGCCTGAATTCGATTGCGAAGGCACAGGGTTAGGGGAATGTGACTGGATTTTTAAAAGTCAGATCCTCGATGTTTAAGACAACTGTAATTAATCTAATTTATAACCCTGAACTACACACGGTTACCAAAACAGAAATTTTAAAAATTGAGTGTTAATGGACTCAAATGTTCATAATCAGCAACTCTGACACAGGGAACAGAGGCATAATAGATGGAGAAATGTGAACGCTGTGCTGACTGAATGGTTTATTTTCTTTCCTCTGGTAAACAGTTTAATTGTTCTGTTTGGGGAATTTGTTTTCCGGTTAGTGTATTCACCGGGATCTGGCAGCCAGGAATGTACTGGTGACAGACGATAATGTGATGAAGATTGCCGACTTTGGTCTGGCCAGAGACGTGCACAACATCGACTACTACAAGAAAACAACAAATGTGAGTTAAAACAGCAGCCTATTACGTATGGTGGAGGCTAAAGTGACTGGTGGTGGCAGCTGGAGGGAGCATTAGGTGATCGGGAGCGGCTGAACAGGCTGCAGCTGGTTCGCTTAGATTAGATTCCCTACAGTGTGGAAACAGGCCATTTGGGCCAACAAGTCCACACCGACCCTCCGAAGAGCAACCCACCCAGACCTATTTCCTTCTGACTAATACAATAACACAATCACCTGACCTGCACATCTTTGGATGAAAGACCCGAGAAAAGAGAAGGCCAAGGGGTGACCGGATAGAGGCCTTTAAGATTTTGAAAAGGTAAATGTTGAGATAGTGTTTTGAAATGACCAGACTTTTAGGACGATAGATATGAAATAATCACGCCTGTGGGTGGCACGCTGGCTCAGTGGTTAGCACTGCTGCCCCAGCACCAGGGACCTGGGTTTAATACGTGCCTTGGGTGACTGTCTGTATGGAGATTGTACATTCTCCCCGTGTCTGCGTGGGTTTCCTCTGGGTGCTCCAGTTTCCTCCCACAATCCAAAGATGTGCAGGTCAGGTGAACTGGCCATGCTAAATTGCTCATAGTGATAGATGCATTAGTCAGGGGTAAATGTGGGGAGATGGGGCTGGGTGGGTTACTCTGCAGAGAGTCGGTGTGGGCTTGTTGGGCTGAAGGGCCTGAATCCATACTGTAGGGAATCTAATAAGATCCACAGGGTAAGCATCTATATTTAGAGAACAGTTTGAATTTGGAACTTGCCATCACATAGATTAATTGAAGTAAATTGTACTGAAAGCTATATAAGCACAAAAAAGAGAAAGAGGCGGAAGGATATTTTGATGGGATTTTGAAGAGGGGTGGAAGATGACTTGTGTGGAGGATAGATGCCAGCTCAGGTGGGACGGTGGCTCAGTGGTTAGTACTGCTGCCTCACAGCACCAGAGACCTGGGTTCGATTCCAGCCTCGGGCGACTGTGTGGAGTTTGCACATCCTCCCCTGACTGCATGGGTTTGCTCCGGTTTCCTTCCGCAGTCACAAAGGTGTGCGGGTTAGGTGGATAGGCCATGCTACATCATGTCCACGATGTTTGGGCTAGCTATGGGAAATGTAGGATTATGGAGATAAGGTGGGGTTTTCTACGGCGGATCAGTGCAGATTCAATGGGCTGAATGGCCTCTTTCTGCACTGTAGGTGTTTGTGATTCTGTGGACTCACTTCCATATCATGCACTGTGTTTTTAATCCTATCTATAGTAATTGTAGCTGGTTAAGAAATAAAATGATTGCAATCCAGTCAGTGCCTTTGTAGCTGCCTGAATGTGTGATTAAATCATATCTGCCATATTGTGTTATTAAAGGGGAGGCTGCCTGTAAAGTGGATGGCACCTGAAGCTCTCTTCGACAGAGTCTACACCCACCAGAGTGATGTGTAAGTGCTGCCCATTAGAAATGCTTTTTATTTAAAAATCAACTTAGCTCTTCCTAAAATGCGTTGGCCCTTTTGTAAAGGAGAGTGACAATAGTCAGACTTGGCTCTGTGACTTGCTTCCCATTGTGCAGTCTAGGGAAACGCACTTGGAGAAAAAGAATGTCATTAGTTCTGCTCCAGGGTCTTGGCAGGAGAGTGGCCAAGTTATAAACAGCCTGTCAACTATCTGATTAACTGGTCATTTTAATTCCAGCATTTGCGTGCACTGATCTTTTCTGTGATTGAAGGGATCTCTCCAAGTAACTAGAAAAGAGTTTATTCAATTAAGTCACGCCATTGATAACTATGTTAACCACGCATGACAGCATCAAGAGAATGAGGTCGGTACAAAAAAAAGGCTTCAGTGAATTAGGTTTCTATTCTTTTCTCATTCCCAGCTGGTCGTATGGAGTCCTGTTGTGGGAGATCTTTACACTGGGAGGATCTCCTTATCCCGGAATCCCAGTGGAGGAGCTCTTCAAACTGCTGAAAGAAGGCCATCGAATGGACAAGCCAGCAAATTGTACCCATGAGCTGTAAGCAGTAGCCCATTATTCCAATCCACATCGCTAAATTATTGACTTAACATTGCAAAACATAGCTTGTTGCTTTGCGAGAAGTTTCAGGATATTGTGGGGTGGCTCAGCATTGCAGCCTCTCAGTGCCAGGGACCAGGGTTTGATTCCAGCGTTGGGTGATTGTCTGCGTGGATTTTCTCTGGGTGCTCCGATTTCCTCCCACAATCCAAAGATGTACAGGTTAGGTGAATTGGTCCTGCTAAGTTGCCCATAGTGTTCAGGAATGCATAGGTTATGTGCATTAGTCAGGGGTAAATGTAGAGGAATGGGTCTGGGTGGGATACTCTTCAGAGGGTCGGTATGGACTTGTTGGGCTGAAGGGCCTGTTTGCATGCTGAAGGGATTCTATGATAGCAGCTTTCACTTGGGGCATTAGTTCAATTGTTTATGTTTTTTTGTTTTTATGACTGCATGAAGTCTCTCTCTACATTTACAGGGATTTCACTTTCTTTTCATATCTGCATATCATTCCCTGAATGGCATTACAGAGGAGCCCTCTCCCTGGGCTACTTGCACTGAGAGACCCTCGCAAGAGCTACTGCAGGAGATGTAAATAATGTAACTACTAACAACCTACATCCTCAATACAGTAAAATAATCCACACCCACAATAGAGTAAAATAATCCCCAATGGTTAAATAATTGACATCCCCAACACAGTAAAATAACTCACACCGTCAGATATTTTATAAATATATTAAAGAGAAAAGGTTAACCAGGGAAAGAGCTGGGGGCCCATCTGTGTGTGAAGCTGCAGTATATTGGAAGGGTGTTGAATGAATTGAGTCTTCACTCTGGAAAGGGAAAACATAGATAGAAACATAGAGAAGTACAGCACAGAACAGGCCCTTTGGCCCACGATGTTGTGCCGAGATTTAATCTTAATGTAAAATATAGTAACAACCTATGCACCCCTCAACTCACTGCTATCCATGTGCATGTCCAGAAGTTGCTTAAATGTCCCCAATGAGTCTGCTTCCACCACCACCGCTGGTAACGCATTCCATGCATTCACAACTCTCTGTGTAAAGAACCTACCTCTGATGTCTCCTTCATACCTTCCTCCTAATATCTTCAAATTATGACTCCTGGTACCAGTCAATCCTACCAGGCTCCATCCAAACCATCTACACTTAGGAGGTTCCAGTCAATATTGGGAAAGTTGAAATCACCCATAACAACAACCTTGCTACTTTTGCATTTCTCCAGAATCTGCCTGCCTATGAGATCTTCAATCTCTCTACTGCTATTAGGGACTCTGTAGAAAACCCCCAATGAGGTGGCTGTTCCCTTGCTGCCGATTTCCACCGATACTGACTCAGTAGACAAACCTTCGTTTCTGTAGCTGTGATGCACTCTCTGATTAGCAATGCTAAACCCCCTCCTCTTTTTCCACCCTCCCTGTTCTTTTTGAATGTTCTAAACTCTGGGACATCAAGCAACCATTACTGCCCCTGTGGCACCCACGTCTCCGTTACGGCCACAACATCATAGTCCCACGTATTGATCCATGCTCTAAGTTTGTCACTCTTATTTCGGACACTCCTTGCATTAAAGCGTACACACTTTAACCGATCCTTTTGTTTCATCGCGTGAGAAACCTTCCTTTTAGCTTCAATTTATCCTGTCACTGTCACGTCCGCAACTTACCCCCTCTCAGACATGTGGCTCTGATTCCCATCCCCTTCCAAATTAGTTTAAACCCTCCCGAATCACACAAACAAATCTCCCACCCAGGACATTGGTGCCCCTCTAGTTCAGGTGCAACCCGTCCTTCATGTACAGGTCCCACCTTCCCCAGAAGGTATTCCAATGGTCTAGGTGTCTGAAGCCCTCCCTCCTGCACCAGCCTCACAGCCACGTGTTAAGCTGCATTCGCTGACTGTTCCTCACCTCACTATCTCGTGGCACCGGTAGCAAACCTGAAATCACTACTCTATTCATCCTCCTCTTCAGCTTCCAACCTAGCTCTCTGTAGTCACTTTTCAGATCCTCAATCCCTTCCCTGGCTATATCATTGGTGCCAATATGTACCACGATTTCTGGCTGCTCCCCCTCCCCCTTCAGAATCTTGTAAACCCGATCGGCAACATCCCAGACCCTGGCACCAGGGAGGCAACATACTTTCCAGGAGTTCCGTTCCTGACCACAAAATCTCCTGTCAATCTGTCTGACTATTGAGTCCCCTACCATAGAGTCATAGAGATGTACAGCATGGAAACAGACCCTTCGGTCCAACGCGTCCATGCCGACTAGATATCCCAACCCCATCTAGTCCCACCTGCCAGCACCCGGCCCATATCGCTCCAAACCCTTCCTATTCATATACCCATCCAAATGCCTCTTAAATGTTGCAATTGTACCAGCCTCCACCACTTCCTCTGGCAGCTCATTCCATACATGTACCACCCTCTGCATGAAAACATTGCCCCTTTGGTCTCTTTTATATCTTTGCCCTCTCACCCTAAACCTATGCCCTCTAGTTCTGGACTCCCCGACCCCAGGGAAAAGACTTTTGTCTATTTATCCTATCCATGCCTTTCATAATTTTGTAAACCTCTATAGGGTCTCCCTTCAGCCTCCGACGCTCCAGGGAAAATAGCCCCAGCCTGTTCAGCCTCTCCTTTTAGCTCAAATCCTCCAACTGTGGCAACATCCTTGTAAATCTTTTCTGAACCCTTTCAAGTTTCACAACATCTTTCCGATAGGAAGGAGACCAGAATTGCATGCAGTATTCCAACGGTGCCCTAACCAATGTCCTGTACAGCCGCAACATGACCTCCCAACTCCTGTACTCAATACACTGACCAATAAAGGAAAGCATACCAAATGCCTTCTTCATTATCCTATCTACCTGCGACTCCATTTTCAAGGACTCCAAGGTCCTTTGTTCAGCAACATTCCCGAGGACCTTACCATTAAGTGCATATGTCCTGCTAAGATTTGCTTTCCTCGCATTTATCTGGAAATGCACCTCGCATTTATCTGGATTTAACTCCATCTGCCACTTCTCAGCCCATTGGCCCATCTGGTCCAGGTCCTGTTGTAATCTGAGGTAACCCTCTTCGCTGGCCACTACACCTCCAATTTTGGTGTCATCTGCAAACTTACTAACTGTACCTCTTATGTCTGCATCCAAATCATTTATGTAAATGAGAAATATTTGAGGGCCCAGCACCGATCCTTGTGGCACTCCACTGGTCACAGGCCTCCAGTCTGAAAAACAACCCTCCACCACCCCCCTCTGTCTTCTACCTTTGAGCCAGTTCTGAGCCATCTGCCACTTCTCAGCCCATTGGCCCATCTGGTCCAGATCCTGTTGTAATCGCTGTCCACTACACCTCCAATTTTGGTGTTATCTGCAAATCTATTAACTGTATCTCTTATGCTCGCATCCAAATCATTTATATAAATGACAAAAAGTAGAGGGCCCAGCACCAATCCTTGTGGCACTCCACTGGTCACAGGCCTCCAGTCTGAAAAACAACCCTCCATCACCACCCTCTGTCTTCTACCTTTGAGCCAGTTCTGTACCCAAATGGCTAGTTCTCCCTGTATTCCATGAGATCTAACCTTGCTAATCAGTCTCCCATGGGGAACCTTGTCGAATGCCTTACTGAAGTCCATATAGATCACATCTACTGCTCTGCCCTCATCAATCTTCTTTGTTACTTCTTCAAAAAACTCAATCATGTTTGTGAGATATGATTTCCCACGCACAAAGCCATGTTGACTATCCCTAATCAGTCCTTGCCTTCCAAATACATGTACATCCTGTCCCTCAGGATTCCCTCCAACAATTTGCTCACCACCGAGGTCAGGCTCACCGATCTATAGTTTCCTGACTTGTCTTTACCACCCTTCTTAAACAGTGGCATCACGTTTGCCAACCTCCAGTCGTCCGGCACCTCACCTGTGACAATCGATGACACAAATATCTCAGCAAGAGGCCCAGCAATCACTTCTCTAGCTTCCCACAGAGTTGGGTACACCTGATCAAGTCCTGGGGATTTATCCACCTTTAACCATTTCAAGACATCCAGCACTTCCTCCTCTGTAATCTGGACATTTTGCAAGATGTCACCATCTATTTCCCTACAGTCTATATCTTCCATATCTTTCTCCACAGTAAATACTGATGCAAAATATTCATTTAGCATCTCTCCCATTTTCTGTGGCTCCACACAAAGGCCGTCTTGCTGATCTTTGAGGGGCCTTATTCTCTCCCTAGTTACCATTTTGTCCTTAATATATTTGTAAAAACCCTTTGGATTCTCCTTAATTCCATTGCTATAGCTATCTCATGTCCCCTTTTTGCCCTCCTGATTTCCCTCTTAAGTATACTCCTACTTCCTTTATACCCTTCTAAGGATTCACTCAATCCATCCTGTCTATACCTGACATATGCTTCCTTCATTTTCTTAATCAAACCCTCAATTTCTTTAGTCATCCAGTATTCCCTATACCTACCAGCCTTCCCTTTCACCCTGACAGGAATATACTTTCTCTGGATTCTTGTTATCTCATTTCTGAAGACTTCCCATTTTCCAGCTGTCCCTTTACCTGCGAACATCTGCCTCCAATCAGCTTTCGAAACGTCTTGCCTAACACTGTCAAAATTGGCATTTCTCCAATTTAGAACTTCAACTTTTAGATTTGGTCTATCCTTTTCCATCACTATTTTAAAATGAATAGAATTATGGTCACTGGCCCCAAGTGCTCCCCCACTGACACCTCAGTCACCTGCCCTGCCTTATTTCCCAAGAGTAGGTCAAGTTTTGCACCTTCTCTAGTAGGTACATCCACATACTGAATCAGAAAATTGTCTTGTTCACACTTAAGAAATTCCTCTCCATCTAAACCTTCAACACTATGGCAGTCCCAGTCTAAGTTTGGAAAGTTAAAATCCCCTACCATAACTTCCCTATTATTCTTACAGATAGCTGAGATCTCCTTGCAAGTTTGTTTCTCAATTTCCCTCTGACTATTGGGGGGTCTATAATACAATCCCAATAAAGTGATGATCCCTTTCTTATTTCTCGCTAATGCTTTTCTATTTTCCCCCCTTCCTTTCTGAGCCACAGTGCCAGACTCAGTGCCAGAGACCTGACAACTATGGCTTACCCCTGGTAGGCTGTCCCCACCAGCAGTATCCAAAACGATATACTTATTGCTGAGGGGAACAGCCACAGGGGATCCCTGCTCTGACCTTTCTTCCCCCTGACAGTAACCCAGCTGTCCTTACCCTGTGTCTGGGGAGTAACCACCTCTCTGTATATCCTCTCAATTTCCCCCTCAGCCTCCCGGATGATCTGTAGTTCATCCAGCTCCAGCTCCAGTTCCCTAACTCAGTTTTTGAGGAGCTGGAGTTGGGTGCACTTCCTGCAGATGTAGTCAGCAGAGACATGTGAAATGACTCTCACCTGCCACATTCTGCAGGAGGAACATGCAGATGACCTAATTTCCATAACTCGTTACTCTGATAGCCTGCACAGAACTAAACGAAGGAAGAGAAGGAAAAACAAAGAAACCTGAAACTTATCTTGTTTCCAGACTCTTAGTAAGGTTAGAGGAGGTGGGTGGGAGGGACGCCCTACGGTGTAGGGTCTCGGGTTTAGATCTCACCCACTGAAAAACTTTCCCAGAAGTCCTTCGCTCCTCCCTCGCACCTCTCAGCAAATGTCCCACGTGCCCTTTTTAGCTATCTTATTTACGTGCTCTGCTTACTTCTGGGATCCCTCTGTTCCTCTAAGCTACCCAGTGTCCTGCCATTCATTACATACTCCCCTCTCCTTGTTTCTTCTCCCAAAGTGCATCACATCAGGATGATGCACTATTCAGGGTTATCAGGTTCTCTGCTGAAAATGTGTTGCTGGTTAAAGCACAGCAGGTTAGGCAGCATCTCAGGAATAGGGAATTCGACGTTTCGAGCATAAGCCCTTCATCTCTGCCACTCATCTGACCATCTGACCAAACCAGGAGGTTGGTCAACTAACCCAACGTAGGAATGGAATTCAGGAAAAGGGACTGTGAGGAACTTGCATCGCTTGACATAAGAAATGGGGAGATATGGGAAGTGAGACAGGAAATTGCGGGGGCTCTGACACAAATTTTTAATTCCCCCTTGGCCACACGGGAAGTGCTAGAGGACTGGAGGACTGCTGTTATGGTTCAACTTTTTAAAAGGGATGGTAGTGTTGAACCAGGAGTCTCTCACCATGTTTAGTTCCGAGGGAGGGAAACTACTGGAGGAAATTCTGAAGGATCGAATTAAAACCCACTTGGAAAAGCAAGGGTTAATTAGGAATAGTCAGCATGGTTTTATCAGAGGAAGGTCATGACTAAAAAATTTGTTCGAATTTTTTTTGGAAATACGATGTGCATGAAGGATGTTCAGTTGATGTAGGTTATATGGATGTTAGCAAAGCTTTTGACAAGGTCCAACACAAGGCACATGGAATTCAGGGAAACTTGGCAAGATGGTGTAGGGCATCCCTCCCAGCCACCTCCTCTAACCTTACTAAACTGGCTTAGTAATGGACAGTGGTAGAAAACTATTCAAGAGACTGGAGGCTGGTGGCTAGTGGTGTAAAAAGGGCACATGGGACATTTGCTTTCATTAGTCGTGGCATAGAGTATAAGAGCAAGGAGGTAATGTTGGAGTTGTACAGAGTATTGGTCAGGCCACAATAGGAGTACTGTGTGCAGTTCTGGTCACCTCACTTTGGGAAAGATGTGATAGCACTAGAGGGGTCTCTTTCTATGGTATACTGGCCCACTTGCTGTGCTGTAATGGGTCTCTGCAGCACTGTCTGTTTATCTGCTATTTACTCTGATCCTTCATCTCCTGAAATAACATATGGAAACCAGGTTTTGCGCTTGGTTTAACTGTGACCCTGTGTCTTTCCCTAGGTATATGATAATGAGGGAATGCTGGCACGCTATCCCATCACAAAGACCAACGTTCAAACAGTTAGTCGAAGATCTTGACAGGGTTCTAACAGTGACATCAACTGAGGTCAGTCTTGGAATCACAAAATAAATCAGCAAAAGGAATTAGCAGTTAATTGAAACTAATTTAAAACAACTAATGGTAATTCAATATTTCAACATTGTTTAAGGTATATTTATTTATTTGATTCACTAATTTCTATGCTGGTCCCTTTAAATATATCAGACTGAAGACTCTTAATGATTACAATGTTTGGTGCTGAATGCTGTTGGAGAAACAAACAAATCTTTGCCCAGTTGGTAAATGGATCTGGGATTGGCATATACATCCGTCCTGGCATTCTGATCCACCCAGCTCCCTCTTCTGTCAGCAGAAACAAACAAGAGGCATGAAACGCCCATCAGCCATGATTAAATGGCGAGTGGACTTGATAGGCCAAATGGCCTTGCTTCCACTGTTATGGCTTACGGTCTTATGGTCTGTTTAAGCTTTTATTTTCTTTCATCCTATGATCTGTATGTCCACGCTTACTATGATCTGCCTGTATTGCTCACAAACAAAGCTTTTCACTGTGCTTAGGTACACATGACAATAAGTAAATCAAATTAAATCAAATCAGATGAATCCAGTTACCCCAAGAGAGAATGGGCATCATGTCCAACTCCATTCTGGTCATCACACCCCAGCTGTACACCAGATAGACTCATTGAAACGTCAGAGCAGTGACTGCAGGAAACATGATAAAATCATTCGACAGATGAGTTCTCCTTAAGACTACGTTGAACTTCAGATGACTAATGTTCCCTTTTAACTGGTGAACATCACCAGGCTCGTGAACTGCATTATTTTGGAAATCTTTATGTATATAACAATATCCATAACTTAACGGTATCGATCAAAGTTTTGCTCCAGCAAAATACGTGGCAGATACGTCAACCTATAAAAAGACAATGATAGTTTGACATCTGACAGGGAACATTGATTGTCACAGCCCTGTAGTCACAGTGGCAATTGGTTAAGCCCTCTCTTAATTCATAGCTCAAGTGTTCATACCCTTTTCCTCTTTTGAGCTGAACTTGTCACAGAGTTCCAGTATTTTGTAGGTTTGTTTAAAATGTCAACTCACAGCCTCACCTTCAATACACTAAGCACATTGTTTGATGTAATTTGCAATAAAAGAATGCTTTAAATACTCACAAGGACCACGCAACCTGGCTAACTTGATTTAGTATGGTGTTTAAACTCTTGTCAGGTAATAATTGAAAGTGATCAGCAGCACCAAACCTCCAGTGTGTGATTGTAAAACGTTATCGCCAGGATTTATATAGCATCCTTCCTGCCCAATAACCTGTCCCAACCAGACAGTTAACCTTTGACCTAGGAAGCAGAGATGGGTTGCCGCTCAGAGTGCAGCTCTAAGCTGGTCAGGGTTTCAGTCTGATTCTGGTGCCTGGTAAGGACAGACTGGTGATCACATTCACTGTCAACAGCACTGAATGAATAGCAATGTGATAAATGATCAGATTTTGCATTGGTGAGGTTGCTTGATAGATAAATATTTGAGCAGAAGCAAGTTCAAAATAGTGCCTTGGAATCTTTGACATCATTTCCAAAAGGCACGCAGAGCCTCAATTTGATGTCTTCTCAAAAGGACAGCTCCTCCAATAGTACAGCAGTCCCTTCCAACTGCTGTCACTGATTTTGCTTCAGGATTCACAGTATTCTTACCCACTGAACCACTGCAAGCACCTCAACATAGGTGGGGAGACCTATGAGCAGTGTTCATGACATGGAAGATTTGGGATGTTTGATCTTATCCTTTGTATTTCAGGAGTACCTTGACCTGTCAGCACCTTTCGAGCAGTATTCACCAGCATGCCAGGATACTCACAGTACATGTTCCTCTGGAGATGACTCTGTTTTTGCCCATGATGCTTTGCCTGACGAACCTTGTCTTCCCAAGCACCAGCAGTGCAATGGTGTCATCAAGACATGAGACTGATTTGGGACAAAAAGAAACAGGACTATAGGATGCTGAATCACGGACAATTCATACTGAAGGAAATACACTGAACCATCTGGGACTCCTGTCCCCACTTCCCATCATTTTTGAGCCTTACATCTTCAAATGCTGGATACATCTAAAACAAAAAGTACTGCTCAGCATGAAGAAACCATTTTACTTTTGGAAAACAGAAATGAAATATTTTGCAAAAAAAAACCCAGAGTTGATAAATCTTGACCTCTGGCATTATGACTGCTAATGGAACCATTCTGTGCCTACGTTGAAAAGTGCGTGCTAAAGAAAGGAAAGTGAAACAAAAGACAATTATTTTTCTTTACAAAAGAGCATTTAAATACTTTTTATTTGAGTGAAGCTGCAGATTCCAGAAGAGTTGTAAATATATAAATATGAATATTGTATGATAATGTTTTTAAAAAAACAGTTGTATACATATGATTTGCTTGTTTAGAAAAATCACAAATTTCAACATGACTACAACTATGAGGAAGCAAATCCTAAAATCATTGCAGTCTAGGATATTCAGTATTAATCTGGAAATTATTAAAGAAACACATTGTGTAGTGAGCAAGGGGTAAAATAGTTCAAAAACCTGATTAGCACATTGTATATTTGTAAAGTTGTTTATAGACTTTAACATATCATTTTGGTTAAGAGATTTAAGAGTATATAGCTTATTTACTAATTACTGTACACATCTATAGTTATCTAGGTTCTTAATTTTTGTTTTTACGTGTTTATAATTCTTAATTTATTACCCGTTTAAAATTGGTTAGACACAGAAGTAGATTATGGTTCATGAGGAAAAACCAATAGAATCAAGTTTTCAGATGTCATGTAAAATGAGCATTATCAGTTTTTATTTTAGATTGCAATGATTTTTTTTCTATTAGTTAGAAATTTGATCCTAGAAATGTACTGACTTTTCATAGCAAATGAAGGCTTGTCCTTTGTGGCTGATCTTTGATTAAGACAGAACAGAGTTGGAGTGTTGGCTGTGAAATGCAGCCGTGTGGTGTGGATTTGGTGCTTTCCCGGCAGCTACCCTGACACTGTTGGCCCCGTGAAAGAAAGCTGGCATTGCCACCCCAGGACAGTCACAAATGTGTGTGAAGTGCTCACCCTCAATGTCCATTTGAGCTGAAGCACGGCGATAGATTTTGGTCTGCTAGAGCTGGAACTGTGTCTGGAGAGAACATTTTCAAGACTTATCACAAGTAGGGTCAGGACCTAGTGTCCGTTGTGTGGCTGGGGCAATATGAAATCACTAACCAAGCACAGCACACAAAAAGAGTGCATTGCGCGACATTAAAACCGAATGATGTATATGTGATTTACATTTCTTTTCCCCACACCACCCCAACCTGTCTTGGCCCCCATCGGGTAATGGTGCCAAAATATGATAAGTGACAGCACTGAATGTGCAAGTGTATAGAAGCGTTGTGCTGGCACTTTGCATTATTGTAACGAGAGGGTGCAATGATCGTGAATGTCCATAGCATGAGAAAACAAATTTCCAGTCAATCAATCTCTGATGTCAGTCATATTTCGGTGACTTGTGAGTCACTCCCTTCTCTTTATGCAGATCGTGCCACAAGCACAACTTACGTGGTGCAATTTAAATACAACGTGCAATTTTGCAGAGAATTCATTTGAGGTAAACTTTTTTTTAAATAAAAAAGAAAAATGACTAGAACAGATGGCTAAATAGGTAACTGGCAGTCACCTGAATAATAGACTGAGAAAACATCTAACCCAGAATAAAGTTCTCTTTGATTTGAAGTAAGATTCTGCAGATGAAAAATATCGAAGATTTTGGTGGGAATCCTATTAAAATCAATTAAAATTCAATTTGCCTCCTTTAACTTTTATTAGGGCCGTGAAGCTCTTACTTGGTAGAACAACTGATTTACTAGATTGATCTTATCTGTTAACTCTTTGATACAAAGGTAGGAGTTCTATAGCTGTGTAATTTTTGTAAAATGAAAAGACACTTTGTTATTTTCTTACCAATCCCTGTTGTTGTACATTCCAGGTACCTAATGGATAAAAAAAAACTTTTCCAATATTTGAAATTTGTGCATGATTTACAAAAAAGAACTTAGATATATATCTAATTTATTGAGTTTTTTTTTTACAAAATATATGTATTGTAGCTTTGACTGAACTTAACATTTGATATCCAGTTCCCATTATGTAGATGTAATAGTATCAAGCATTACTGGCAATAGATGAGATCCCTGATTTGTTTTGTGGTTAATTTGAACCACTGCCTATAATTCATACATTCACACTCTTAGTAGACAGAGGTAAGCTCAAATAAAACTGTAAAATATATGTTCAAACCTATTTGCCTGCCTGAAGCCTGTAAAAGGTCACAAATGGTCATGTTGGAGTTTAAAAAGAAACTAGCACTGAACAATATCTGTCTGCCTTTATGAAACTTTGTTATTAACATGGAACTGTTCCATTCCACAAAAATAAAAGGATATTGTTTTAAAATGCAAGAGTTTCCATTCCTCATTCTTCATGGCCTTATAATTGGTGTGATTTATAATGGGTTGGAGTTTCCTGCCAAGGTAATACTGCTGACGAGTGTTATAAATTAAACCATTGTAACTTCCAATTCTCCAGTGACAAAATGTATGCTAGAATTTACTATGAAAAGGGTAGAACACACCACAGTGAGGATAGCAGTGAAACAGAAACAGAACAGAGGAAAGAGGAAAACTCAGTTTCTCTATTTGTCTACACAAAAGCCCAGAATACAGATAATTTAGAAGAGAGCATTGTTTATTGGAATATATTTCTCCACTGGCTAGCTGTTTGCAACCACCAGTGCTAAAATAGATGACCTTACAGGTAGAAACAAGTTAAAGTCAATTCGATTGGACTAGTGGACTGAGTCTTGTGAACGTGGGCTTGGAGTCGAGCACATGTAGAGCTGGGAAAGCCTGAATGTGTAGAGCTCCCCACTGTTACCCCTTCACCAGGTGTGGCCACCCACTCAAGGCAGGCTATCAATCCAAGTCTTTCACTGATCTGCCACACTGTCCTGAGTTGGAAAACAAGCACAGAGGTAGACAGTTAGGAGGCTGCCTTGTTTAAAGTGGCTCCACTGGAAATATTGAATTTGACGCCTCAACACCCAATGGGACATTCTGATCCAAAATATCTTGACCGTTTTCATAGTCCCCTCTTAACTTTGACCTGATTGCCCATACAGAAAATTCCAAGCCCAGAAATTCATTTTGGGAACATTACTCAGCCTTCAAAGTTGCATAAAACTAAATGCTAATGATACAGAAAGAAAAGTTACACTCAGTCTTTTTTATTCACTAACAAAATGTGAACTTTGCTGAATGGGCCAGCATTTATTGCCTGACCTAGTTGCCCTTGAGAAGTGGTGGTGCGCTGCCTTCCTGAACTGCTGCTGTCTATTTGCTATAGATAGACACTCAATGCTATCAGGATGGAAGGTCAAGGATTGTGACCCAGCAATAGTGAAGGAACATATTTCTAGGTCAGGATGGTGAGTGGCTCAGAGGGGAACTTGCAGGTGATGGTGTTCCCATGTATCTGTTGCCCTCGTCTTTCTAGATGGTAATGGTTGTACGTTTGGAATGTACTGTTTCAGAAGCCTTTGGTGAATTGTTACAGTGTAGTACACTGTTGCTACTGTGCATCAGCAGTAGAGCAGATGAATGTTGGTTGATGGAGTGCCAGTCAAGTGGACTGCTTTGTCCTGGATGGTGTCAAAGTTCTTGAGTGTTATTGGAGCTGCACTCATCCAGGCAAGTGGAGAATATTCCATCACACTCTTGTAGATGGTGGACAGGCTTTGGGGAGCCACAAAGTAGGTCATGTTGCAGTCTCTGCCCTTCTGTTATAGCTCAGTATTTATATGACAGCTGAAGTCAATTTCTGGACAATGGTAACCAACAGAATATTGATTGTTGAGGCTTTAATAATGGTAATGCCACTAAATGTCAGGGGGTGATGGTTAGATTCTCTCTTGTTGGGTTGGTCATTGCCTGGCACTTGTGTGGAGCTAATGGTACTTGCCAATTGCCAGTGAAAGCCTGGATATTGTCAAGTGGTTGCATTTTGATATAACTTGAGTATCTGAGGAATCGCGAATGGTGCTGAACATTGAGCAGCCACCTGTGAACATCCACCTTATAATGGAGGGAAGGCCATTGCTAAAGCAGCTGATGATGGTTGGGCCTAGGACACTACTCTGAGGTACTCTAGGGCTTGTGTGGTGTACTGGTGGTGTCCTGCTGCGCAGCCATGAAGCCTAGCTTCACGTCCCACTCATTCCAAACGTGTCATAACATCTCTGAACATGTCGATTGAAAAAAATGCTAATTCTCCTGCTCCTCCGATGTTGCCTGACCTGCTGTGCTTTTTCCAGCACCACACTCTTGATTCAAAAATATCTAGCCTGAGCAACTCCTACAACAATGTTCTGTGGCTGAGCTAATTGCACTTCATTGTTTGGGAGCTAATTCAGTTGTTAAAGGTGTATTAAGACCTACGCTCAGAAGCTGACTCGAATTTTCCATCAGCTTCTAGGTGCTCAGCGAAGGCCCTCTTGTAGCACAGTGGTAGCGTCCCTACCCTTGGACTGAGAGGCCTGGTTTCAAGGCCTACCTGCTCCAGAAGTGTGTAATAAAATTGATGAAAAGCGATCAATCCAGTTATTTAGAAAAATAGGTTAAATGGAAAAGAAGTTTTTTTTAAAAAACTCTGCTTGCTCAAAGGTGTTGAAGAATAGTGTGGCTGACAGCCAGCATCAGGCTGGAGACAAGACCAGCTGGAAGGAATGCTACAGAGCGGGAGGAATGTTACACATAGTGAGAAATGTTACAGGCAGTGGGAGGAATGTTACAGGCAGCCGGAGGAATGTTACACACAGTGGGAGCAATGTTACAGTCAGTGGGAGGAATGTTACAGTCAGTGGGAGGAATGTTACAGTCAGTGGGAGGAATGTTACAGGCAGTGAGAGGAATGTTACACACAGTGGGAGCAATGTTACAGGCAGTGGGAGGAATGTTACAGGCAGTAGGAGGAATGTTACAGGCAGTAGGAGGAATGTTACAGGCAGAGGGAGGAATGTTACACACAGTGGGAGGAATGTTACAGGCAGTGGGAGGAATGTTACAGGCAGAGGGAGGAATGTTACAGTCTGTGGGAGGATTGCTACAGGCAGTGGGGGGAATGTTATGGTCAGTGACAGGATTGCTACAGGCAGTGGAATGAATGCTACAGGCAGTGGAATGAATGCTACAGGCAGTGACAGTCTATCTGGCTCCAATTGCAGCTGCAGGCCCCATTTTAAATTTTGTGAAGTTAAAAGAATTGGAGGAGGGGGATGGGGCGGTCTCCATCTTGAGGATTGCTGAGGATTGTTTCATGTCTCTTTAATTGGATGGTAAGCCTGGGCCATGATTCCTCCCAAGAGCTTCAGGATCCTGGCAGAAGAATCTAAATGGGCCCAGAGGTCTTCCCCTTTCTGATAAATCGTCTCACCTCAGTGATTTCCCAAATTCAGCAGTTAGTGTAATTTGCGGCAATTTACACACGTCAAGCTTTCACAGCCAAGTTGGAATGTGTTTTTTTTGGTGGTGGGTAAGGGATGAATATTGGCCACTTGTCTCACCTATTGTTCAAACTCTGAGATTATAGTTCAAGTGCCTCTTTCTACGTGTTTTTAAAAAAATTCTTCAAAACATTCATGGGATAAAGGTGTCACTTCCTAGACCAGCATTTATTGCCCATTCCTAATTGCAAATGGGCAGGTCAGAGTCAACCACATTGCTGTGGGTCTGGAGTTACAAGATGGACTGACTAGGTAAAGATGGCAGTTTCCTTTCCTGAAGGACATTAGATGGGTTTTTCCTGATAATTGGTTCATGGTCATTATTAGATTCTTAAATCCAGATATTGTTGAATTCAAATTCCACCATTTGCTGTGGCAGAATGTGAACCCAAGTCCCCAGAACATTGCCTGGGACTCTGGATTAATAACACCACCAGGCCATTGCCTCCCCTCTACAAACTGCTATTGTTAAGATGAAAATTCACATAGGCTACTAAATAATTTGCAACAGAATTTGGTAGACTTCTCAGGCTGCACCTCGGATGCTGCCTGAACTGCTGTGCTCTTCCAGCACCACTGATCCAGAATCTGGTTTCCAGCATCTGCAGTCATTGTTTTTACCTTCTCAGATAAATAGGCTAGCCAAGGCTACAGAGAGCTAAGAATCCCGTTTATTCACCAGTCTGATCATGTGCAACTCATTTTCGTATGACAAATGGCTAAAAAAAACCCAGACCTTACTACAAACCAATGTCGCTTTCATCAAAAAAAATCCCGTGGTTGGGAAGGAAACGTGTTTGTGGTGCTGTGAAGTGATGTACTGTGCTGTGATAAAACATATTCAGGATTAATCTCTGAAAGGAACACTGCTGGTTGACACACAAGTGTTAATGTGACTTTTATTGCTTGCCCTAATAGGTGTGAAACAATGAGTTTCATTATGCAAGTGCAGTGCTTTCTGTACCTTCACTCATATTAATTCCCTTAAGCTATTATGCACATTACACAACGGTAGCTGTAATGAAAGTTATTAAGAACCCAAGTGCTCCAAAACATGTCAATATGTGTTTCCTTTGCCTTTGGGATATGCAGCTTAAACATTCACAGTTAGGACCTGGTTCTAATCACATCAAATCATTTTTACAAATGATGCAATTTTTACAGGTCAGATAAAAGAAGCATTGTGCACATTGGTCTTACAATTTACCTCAAATTTAATGTTCATTGTAAGGAAAGCTTTTACAAATTAAGTGGCAATGTGAAAAAACAATGAAGAAAGTCTCCTCGCTTTTTGTGCTTTAAAATCATGGAACCATAGAGTTTTAAGTAAGGTGCTCCAGCCTATCATGTCCATGCCAGTCATTCGGCATTTATTTATTTTGTCTCATTTTCAGCACTTGGCCTGTTACTTTGTACACTGTAGTGGTTCAACCGGTCATCCAAATACTTATAATATTTATTGATGGTTACAGCCTCTACCACCCTTTCAGGTAATAAGTCTCAAATACCAAATGCACTCTGGGTGAAAAAAAGGTCTTCCTAAATTATCCAGTTAGATAGAATAGAAAATAATGGAGTGAGGTAGCACCAGTCAGCTGTGAGGATCCATTGCATTCTGCCGTACCGGAGTAAGCTCCCAAGGAAAGACTATACAAAATTCACAACTCCAAAGGTAATATTTTAAGAGCATTTGCTCTCAAACAATGTCCTGGATCACAACAGAATCTGCACCTTCTATTGCCTAATTAAGAATTCTTACCTCTCTGCCCTCTTTGAGACTCCATTGAGTCTACTACTGGAGGTGTTAGTTTTTCTCTGATTATGCTCCTGTGAAGTGGTTTCAAGCATTCAGCTACATTGAAGATGCTGTGTAAGACATATTGTTCGTATACAACTGCTATAGAGGTGGTTCGTAACATATCTGCACAGCTTGATTAAAAATGCCTGCAACAGGCAGCTGACTCACTTAGCACCTGACAATGAGAGTTAAAATCTCCCTGTGGGAGAGGAAGGTTGCTAGAATTTCCAGGACTGTTATATATCAGTGTGAAAGAGCTGTGTGAAAGCTGGAGAGAGAATGACATTGGAGCTTCCGAATTCAGGTTTACTTTTAGCAATGCAGTCTTTTCAGCTCATTAAGGTGGCAATAGTTAATCTACCTTTGTGCAGGTGAAGTGAAAAGGATAAATCCGTTCCTTCCTGTTCAAAGCACATTAAGCGACTCCCAATTTTTATAAAAAGGAGGAAAACTCACGATCTCAGCTATCTTTGCCCAGCCCCAACCCCCACTGACCATCTTGGCTTCAATCTAACAATTGTGATGGAATACAGACATTTCCCAAATGGTATTTGCTGTCAGTTCACTGCTGTTTCTTGGCCTGGCTGATTACTGAGGAAAAGGGCCCGAATCAATGAATAATTTGTATGTGTTCCAATGGTGTTATCTGGAGAACACTGAGGGAATCAATGATGCCAAGAAGACATGCCTCATTAATTTCAACAATTGGAGCTTTTTGGTGAAAGTCCCTTCAGTTTTTTTCTTTTAATCAAAGTGTGTGGAGGATGTGTGAGCAGGTGGGATGAAACCTGGCATTCTGGCAATACACTTTTCAGTTCCACTTCATAAAACCTTCATTCCATTAAAGTTATAATGGCTGCAAGGGGTTTAATAATGCAATAAATCTTTCAAATTTTACACCATCCCAAAATCTATATTTTTGACACTGTTTGTGAATAGATGCAAAGTGTTAAATTTGTCTCACACAAGAAATGTATTTTTCCATTTGATCTTACCTTTCTTTGAAGCTTCCTGCTGTGATCTCATGTGACCCTGGACAATGAGAATGTTTTAAACAGGTATGGAAGTTGCTGGCAGTCTGTCCTGAATTGCCCTGGAGACGGAGTTACCTTCCTGAACCATTGCAAACCTTAGGGTAATTCACAGTTGTCACCCAACAGCGGTGAAGCAATTGGGCAGTGTGTGATCTGAAGTAGTGCTGTAGCCATGAAATTGCTACCCCTGTCAGTCTAAGTGGCAGTGGTCAAGAATTTAGAAACTGCTGTCAAAGGAGCAAGAGTGAAGTTACTGTGGATGTGGTGCCAGTCAAGCAGATTGCTTTGTACCTTATTGTTGTTCTGTTTGCCGAGCTGGGAATTTGTGTTGCAGACATTTCATCCCATCTAGGTGACATCCTTAGTGTTTGGGAGCCTCCTGTGAAGCGCTTCTGTGATCTTTCCTCTGGCATTTATAGTGGTTTGAATCTGCCGCTTCCGGTTGTCGGTTCCAGCTGTCCGCTGCAGTGGCTGGTATATTGGGTCCAGGTCGATGTGCTTATTGATTGAATCTGTGGATGAGTGCCATGCCTCTAGGAATTCCCTGACTGTTCTCCGTTTGGCCTGTCCTATAATAGTAGTGTTGTCCCAGTCGCACTCATGTTGCTTGTCATTGCTCCTCACTTGTACCTTGTGGAACGTCATTAGGGAGACAGGATGAGCCACTTACCTGCCCAAGTAGGGATTTAGTCCAGATGCACATGGGCATGAACTGCTACAGTATCTGAGGAGTCATGAATGGTGCTATACTTTATTCAAACATCAGCAAACAGCCCTACTTCTGGCCATGTGATGGAGGGAGGACCATATGAACAAGGACCAAGAGTACTGACATTTCGGGCATAAGCCCTTCATCAGGCTTATGCCCAAAACATCGATTCCCCTGGTCCTCGGATGCTGCCTGACCTGCTGTGCTTTTTCAGCACCACATACTCGCCTCTGATCTCCAGCATCTGCAGCCCTCACTTTCTCCAAGAAACAAGAGTAGACCACTCCATCCTGTGAACTTGCTCTGTGATTCACCACCATGGCCTGATCTGGTTATAACCTCATTAATGAAGTAGCTGAGGATGGTTGGGCTTAGGACACTACCTTAAGGAACTCCTGCAGAGATGTCCTGGAGCTGAAGTGACTGACCTCCAACAAACACAACCATCTTCCAAACAATGGAGAGTTTGCCCCCTGAAAGCCATTGTTTCCAGTTTGACTAGAGCTCCTTGATGTTACATTTGATCAAATGTGGCCTTGATGTCAAGGGCTAATATTCCCAATTCACCTCTGAAACTCGGCTTTGTCCATGTTTGAACCAAGGCTGTAATGATGGCCAAAGCTGAGTGGCCCTGGCGGAGCCCAGATTATTGCTGAGCAGCTGCTACGTGATAACACTATTGATGACACTTTCCATCACTTTACTAATATTTGAGGGTAGACTGATGGGATAGTAACTGGCCGGGTTGGATTAGATCTGATTTTTTTATGTACAGGATACACCAGGGCAATTTCCACATTTTTGGATAGTTGCTAGTGTTGTAATTGTACTGGAGATAGCAAAATTATTAGATTGTTGTCAGGGTCAATAGCCTTTGCAGTATCCAGTGCCTCCAACACTTTTTGATATCATAAAAAAAGGCTTTGTGATGTACACATGACAGAAGTGAAACTATCACTGTATTCTAACAGATGAAAGGCTTAACAGACAATCAATTTTTCAATGTATAATTTCAGTTACATCACACTGCAAATTTTTGCTATAAATTCTGTGTTACGATGGAGCCCTCCACTATCACCTGATGAAGAAGCGTCGCTCCGAAAGCTAGTGTGCTTCCAATTAAACCTGTTGGACTATAACCTGGTGTTGTGTGATTTTTAACTTTGTACACCCCAGTCCATCAACGGCATCTCCAATAAAATCTAAATGGCAATGATAATCTTTACTCACATTTCAGAAGAGGAATAGTAATTCCCACAGTGAACATGCAGGATACTAACATGTTGCTCAGTGTAAAACAATTCAACATCAATATAGGAACATTCCCTTTCTCTTTGTCCAAATCTCCCTCACTGTAATGAATACACATCCTCCATCCCTGTGACCTATCCCCATCGTTGTGATCCATTCCCATTCCTTGACCAATTCCCAACCCTGTGACCCATCCCCAACACTGTGACACATTCCCATCCCTGTGACCCATCCCCAACCCTGTGACCCATCCCCAACACTGTGACACATTCCCATCCCTGTGACCCATCCCCAACCCTGTGACCCATCCCCAACCCTGTGACCCATCCCCAATACTGTGACACATTCCCATCCCTGTGACCCATCCCCAACCCTGTGACCCATCGCCAACCCTGTGACCCATTCCCATCCCTGAGACCCATCGTATATCCCTGTGATTCATCCCCAACCCTGTGACCCATCCCCATCCCTGTGACCCATCCCTATCCCTGTGACCCATCCCCATTCCTGTGACACATCGTACATCCCTGTGATCCATCCCCAATCCTGTGACACATCCTTATCTCTGTGACCCATCCCCATCCCTGTGACCCTTCCCCAATCCTGTGACCCATCTGCATCCCTGTGACCCATCGTACATCTCTGTGATCTATGCCCATCCCTGTGAGTAAAAAATGAGGTCTGCAGATGCTGGAGATCACAGCTGAAAATGTGTTGCTGGTCAAAGCACAGCAGGCCAGGCAGCATCTCAGGAATAGGGAATTCGACGTTTCGAGCATAAGCCCTTCATCAGGAATGAGAGAGAGTAGCCAAGCAGGCTAAGATAAAAGGTAGGGAGGAGGGACTTGGGGTCTCCGCCCACACCCCACTCCGGCATCGCCCCTCCCCCAAGTCCCTCCTCCCTACCTTTTATCTTAGCCTGCTTGGCTACTCTCTACCTCTCCGCCCACACCCCACTCCGGCCTATCACCCTCACCTTGACCTCCTTCCGCCTATCCCACCTCCATTGCTCCTCCCCCAAGTCCCTCCTCCCTACCTTTTATCTTAGCCTGCTTGGCTACTCCATCCTTGTGACCCATCCTCATCCCTGTGACCCATCCCCATCCCGATGACCCATCCCCATCCCTGTCACCCATCCCCAACCCTCTGATCCATTCCTATCCCTGTGACACAGCGTAATCCCTGTGATCCATCCCCATCCCTATGACCCATCCCCATCCCTGTGACCCAGCCCCATCCCTGTGACCCATCCCCATTCCTGTCACCCATCCCCATCCCTATGACCATTCCCATTCCTGTGACCCATCCCCATCCCTGTGACCCATCCCCATTCCTGTGACCCATCCCCATCCCTGTGACCCATCCCTATCCCTCTGACCCATCCCCATCCCTGTGACCCATCGTACATCCCAGTGACCCATCCCCATCTCTGTGATCCATCCCCATCCCTGTGGCCCATTTACATCCCTGTGACCCATCCCCATCCTGATGATCCATCCCCATTCCTGTGACCCATACCCATCCCTATGAACATTCCCATTCCTGTGACCCATCCCCATCCCTGTGACCCATCCCCATTCCTGTAACCCATCCCCATTCCTATGACCCATCCCCATCCCTGTGACCCATCCCTATCCCTCTGACCCATCCCCATCCCTGTGACCCATCCCCATCCCCATCCCTGAGACCCATCGTACATCCCTGTGACCCAAACCCCATCTCCATGATCCATCCCCATCTCTGTGGCCCATTGTAGATCCCTATGACCCATCCCCATCCCGATGACTCATTTCCATCCCTGTGACCCATCCCCATCCCTGCGACCCATCGTACATCCCTGTGACCCATCCCCATGTCTGTGACCCATCCCCATCCCTGTGACCCATCGTACATCCCTGTAACCCATCATACATCCCTGTGACCCATCCCCATCCCTGAGACCCATCATATAATCCTGTGACCGTTCCCCGTTACTGTGACCCATCTTACATCCCTGAGACCCATCCCCATTCCTGTGATCCATCCCCATTCCTGTGACCCATCCCCATCACTGTGCCCCATCCCTATCACTGTGACCCATCCCCATCCCTGTGACCCATCATACATCCCTATGACCCATCCCCATCCCTGTGACCCATCATAGATCCCTGTGACCCATCCCCATCACTGTCACCCATTCCCATCCCTGTGACTCATCACCATTCCTGTGATCCATCCCCATCCCTGTCACCCATCATACATCCCTGTGACCCATCTCCATCCCTGTGGCCTATCCACATTCCTGAGACCCATCCCCATCCCTGTGACCTATTCCCATTCCTGTGACCCATTCCCATTCCTGTGACCCATCCCCATCCATGTGACACATCCCCATCACTGTGACCCATCCCCATCCTGTGACCCATTCCCATCCCTGTGACCCATCATACATCACTGTGACCCACCTCCATCACTGTGACCCATCCCCATCCCTTTGACTCATCCTCGTCCCTGTGACCCATCCCCATCCATGTGACCCATCCCCATCCCTGAGACCCATTGTACTTCCCTGAGACCCATCCCCATTCCTGTGACCCATCCCCATCACTGTGACCCATCACCATCCATGTGACCCATCCCCATCACTGTGGCCCACCCCCATCCTGTGACCCATCATACATCACTATGACCCAACCCCATCAATATGACCCATACCCATCCCTTTGTCCCATCCCGTCCCTGTGACCCATCCCCATCCATGTGACCCATCCCCATCCCTGTGACCCATCGTACTTCCCTGAGACCCATTCCCATTCCTGTGACCTATCCCCATCACTGTGACCCATCCCCATCCATGTGACCCATCCCCATCACTGTGACCCATCCCCATCTCTTTGACCCATCCCCATCACTGTGACCCATCCCCATCCTGTGACCCATCGTACATCCCTGTTGCCCACCCCCATCACTGTGACCCATCCCCGTCCCTGTGACCCATCCCCATCCTGTGACCCAATGTACATCCCTGTTGCCCACCCCCATCATTGTGACCCATCCCCGTCCCTGTGACCCATCCCCATCCATGTGACCCATCCCCATCCCTGGGACCCATCGTACTTCCCTGAGACCCATCCCCATTCCTGTGACCCATCCCCATCACTGTGACCCATCCCCATCCATGTGACCCATCCCTATCACTGTGACCCATCCCCATCCTGTGACCCATCCCTATCACTGTGACCCATCCCCATCCTGTGACCCATCGTACATCCCTGTTACCCAACCCCATCCCTGTGACCCATCCCCATCACTGTGACCCATGCCCATCCATGTGACCCATCCCCATCCTGTGACCCATCGTACATCCCTGTTGTCCACCCCCATCACTGTGACCCATCCCCATTACTGTGACCCATGCCCATCCATGTGACCATCCCTATCACTGTGACCCTTCCCCATCCTGTGACCCATCGTACATCCCTGTTACCCAACTCCATCCCCTTGACCTATCATACATCACTGTGACCCACCCCCATCACTGTGACCCATCCCCATCCCTTTGACCCATCTCCGTCCCTGTGACCCATCCCCATCCATGTGACCCATCTCCATCGCTGTGACCCATCGTACTTCCCCGAGACCCATCCCCATTCCTGTGATCCATCCCCATCCCTGTGATCCATCCCCATCACTGTGACCTATCCCCATCCCTGTGACCCATCCCCATCCCTGTGACCCATCATACATCCCTGTGACCCATCCCCATAACTGTTACCCATCCCCATCCCTGTGATCCATCTTACATCTCTGTGACCCATCACCATTCCTGTGATCCATCCCCATCTATGTGACCCATCCCTATCCCTGTGACCCATCCCCATCCCTATGACCCATCGTACATCCCTGTGACCTATCCCGATTCCTGTGACCCATCGTACATCCCTGTGATCCATTCCTCATCCCTGTGACCCATCCCCCATCCCCATGGCCCATCCCTAATCCCTGTGTCCCATTCCCCATCCCCATGGCCCATCCCCATCCCTATGACCCATCCACATCCCAGTGACCCATCCCCATTCCTCTGACCCATCGCCATTCCTGTTACCCTTCTCCATCCCTATGACCCATCCTCATTCCTGTGACCCATCCCCATCCCTGTGGCCCATCCCCATCCCTGTGACCCATCCCCATTCCTGTGACCCATCCCCATCCCTCTGACTCATCCCTATCCCTGTGACCCATCCCCATTCCTGTGACCCATGGTACATCCCTGTGATCCAACCCCAGCCCTGTGACCTTTCCCCATCCCTGTGACCCATCCCCATCCCTGTGACCCATCCCCATCCCTGTGACCCATCCCCATCCCTCTGACCCATCCCTATCCCTGTGATCCAACCCCAACCTTGTGACCTTTCCCCATCCCTGTGACCCATCGTACATCCCTGTGATCCATCCCCAATCCTGTGACCCATCCCCATCCTTGTGACCCATCCCCATCACTGTGACCCATCCCTATCCCTGTAACTCATTCCCCATCCCGATGACCCATCACCATTCCTGTAACCCATTCACCATCCCTGTGACCCATCCCCATATCTGTGACCCATTCCTATCCCTGTGCCCCACCCCCATTCCTGTGACCCATCCCCATCCCTGTTACCCAACCCCATCCATGTGACCCATCTCCATCCTTGTGACCCATCGTACATCCCTGTGATCCATTCCTCATTCCTGTGACCCATCACCATTCCCATGGCCCATCCCTCATCCCTGTGACCCATCCCCCATTCCCATGGCCCATCCCTCATTTCTGTGACCCATCCCCCATCCTCCATCCTTCTGACCCCTCCTACATGATTCCTCAGGACTTTGCCACCATTCAACAAGATAATACCCAGGCCTCAAGTCATAGAGTCATAAAGTGATGGATTCATACAGCACAGAAACAGACCCTTCAGTCCAACTCACCGGGCGATGGCCAGACTTCCCAATTTGACCTCGTGCCATTTGCTACTATTTGGGCTATATCCCTCTAAACCATTCTTATTCATATACCCATCCAGATGCTTTTTAAATGTTGTATCCGCCTCCACCACCTCCTCTGGCAGCTTATTCCATACTCGCACCACCCTCCTACAGATTTAGAGCAGTGAGAACTCAGTTACAGTTAGCCTTTTCATAACCTTAATGATAGAGTAGAAAATCTACCAAAATAAGACTATTTGGTGGTTGGTGAGGATGAAGAAAGGAAGAGCAACAATGATCAGGGATTTTTTAGTCAGGGGAGTAGACTGCTGCCAAAGACATAACTCCAGCATGGTGTGTCACCTCCTGGGATGCCAGGGGCAGGGAAGGCACTGAACAGCAGCAGGGCATCCTGAAAGGTGATGAGTTAGAGATTGTGGTCCGAGTTGGTAACAACAATATGGGCAAAGTGAGGCTTTTCCTTCCGGCCTTTGCTAAACTATAGCACCACATTAGCCAACCTCCAGTCTTCCCGAACCTTACAGATGGCTATTGATGATGGAAATATCTTGGCAAGGGGCCCAGCAATGAGTTCATAAACATTACAAGATGGTAATAGGGCTTTCCTGAAGCAATGTCAGTGCAGGTGTCAACACCCCATACCTGGGGAAGCCAGTGATGATGGAGGGTTCTAACACTCTAGCTGCTTTATTATCATAAGGGGAAGGATATTTACCAAGATGCTGCCTCATCTGAAATGTTTTTATTAGGGAGTGGGATTGGAGAAGCTGTGACTGTTCTTGTTGGAGTAGAGGAGACTGAGAGGGGACAAGATTGAGACATATACAATTATGAGAGGCACAGCGTAGACAGGAAGAAACTTTTCCCATTGATGGAGGGATCAGAGTGAATAAAGGATGGGGGTAGGAGATTTAAAGGAGATATTGGGAATCGAGAATTCACTGTCTGTAGGGTGGTAGGAGGCAAAAGCTCTTATAATATTCAAGAAGCATTTAGACACATCTTGTATTACCAAGGCATATAGGCAATGGGCCAAGGGCTGGAAAATGGGATTAGAATGGTTAAGTAGTTTTTTTTTGACTGGCACACACTTGATGGGCCAAAGGGCCTTCTTCTGTGCTGCAGATCAACATAGATGGTGAAGAGCTGTACTCTGGTAAAAATAACATCCATGTTATCCCAGATGCATTATGTGTCAAGGATTAGGAGGTGCCATGCAGGTCACTAGCTGGCCTGAAAATGAGCCAATAGAAAAATGTCCAGGGCAACTGGGACCTTAGCTTTCCACCCAGTCCGTGTGAGCACAGTCCCTCTACCAGCTTAGTAAACAGTTCAGAAATGATGACATCCTTAACTGATACCTACACTGTCTTTAAGAAAGATGAAGGAAATAACAGCGAGGCCTGTATTCTGCACTTGTGGGCTCTCAGCCTTCAGCCATGCCTTCGTGGTGGTATGGCTGTTGCTACTGTCCCCTAGAGGCAACTGCTGGTACCAGCTGTTCTCTTCTCTTATTTAAGAAACTGGCAGACGTGCCTGAATATTTCCAATCTTCGATGTTTTCTGTTCAAGTGTCTTCATGAAATGAAGCTGAAATTTCTGGCGAATCTTTAGGCAAAGCAAGTTTTATACTTTAATGTGTAACTGTCTTTAAGATAGCATTGATTGCATTCTCCCACTCCCAAAATCACTATGTTCCTTAAATTCTTTCAAAAGATCTCAGCCTGGGCCAGCACTTATTGACCATCTCTAGTAGCCTGTCAGAAGGTGGTGGTGAGCTGCACTCTGTGGTATAGGTACACCCACAATGCTGTTGAGGAGGGAGTATCAGGAATTCTGAAGCTATCTGGAGTTGCTCAGTACCCAAACAGTTAATAACTTATTAAGACCAGAAGGTTGCCTCCACCTCTCTACAGCCAGCTCCAACCAAATCCAAATTTCTCCAAGTTTCCATTTCTATCAATGAAGAGAAAACATTCAGAGCTTATCTGCATCAGAACTGAGCAAAGATTGATCTTGGCGCTGCTTAACCCTGCAAATCCTGAGGCCTCAGATTTCAGGTCAGTACTGGCACTCATAACTAGTGATTTCCAGACACAAGTGGGACATTTTCTTTTTGCAAAACCGTTTTTTTATTTCTCTCTCACTGAAGTCAAAGACTTTTCTTAAATGTATTGACCATCCAGAAAGTATCTTATCATGGTCTATTTTGACTCTTGAAGCATTTAGTAGAATTAGTCACAAACCCATCATAAACACAAGAAAGAGAGAGATCCATAAGATATAGAATGGAAATAAACCATTCAGCCCAAGAAATCTGCTCCGCCATTCAATGAAATCAGGGCCAATCTGATAATCCTCAAATCAACTTGCCTGCCTTTCCCCAAAATCTGTCATTCCTTACTGATTAAAAATCTATCTCAGCCTTGAATATTGGCTGTTCTCATTGGAGAAGAGAAGGTTTAGGGGAGATCTGATAGAAGTGTATAAGATGATTAGGGGTTTAGATAGGGTAGATACTAAGAACCTTTTACCGCTAATGGAGTCAGGTGTTACTAGGGGACATAGCTTTAAATTAAGGGGTGGTAGGTATAGGACAGATGTTAGGGGTAGATTCTTCACACAGCGGGTTGTGAGTTCATGGAATGCCCTGCCCGTATCAGTGGTGAACTCTCCTTCTTTATGGTCATTTAAGCGGGCATTGGATAGGCATTTGGAAGTTATTGGGCTAGTATAGGTTAGGTAGGATTCGGTCGGCGCAACATCGAGGGCCGAAGAGCCTGTACTGCGCTGTATCCTTCTATGTTCTATAATGTCCCAGCCACTGGGCTGGCTGAGACGGAGCTGTGATACAGTCACACACAGAGACAGTGTGGCTGGGATGGAGAGGTAATACAGTCACATACAGAGACAGTGTTGGCTGGGATGGGGCTGTAACACGGTCACACACAGAGACAGTGTTGGCTGGCATTGAGCTGTAATACAGTCACACACAGAGACAGTGCTGGCTGGGATGGGGCTGTAACACGGTCACACACAGAGACAGTGTTGGGGCTGTAACACAGTCACACACAGAGACAGTGTTGGCTGGGGATGGGGCTGTAATACAGTCACACACAGAGACAGTGTTGGCTGGGATGGGACTGTAACACGGTCACACACAGAGATAGTGTTAGCTGGGATGGGGCTGTAACACGGTCACACACAGAGACAGTGTTGGCTGGGATGGAGCTGTAACACAGTCACACACAGAGACAGTGTTGGCTGGGATGGAGCTGTAACACAGTCACACACAAAGATAGTGCTGGCTGGGATGGAGCTGTAACACAGTCACACACACAGACAGTGTTGGCTGGGATGAGGCTGTGATACAGACACACAGAGACAGTGCTGGGCAGGATGGAGCTGTGATACAGTCACCCACAGAGACAATATTGGCTGGGGATGGAACTGTAATACAGTCACACACACAGACACTGTGGTTGGGATGGAGCTATGATACAGTCACACACAGACAGTGTTGGCTGGGGACGGACCTGTGATACAGTCACACACAGACAGTGTTGGCTGGGGATGGACCTGTGATACAGTCGCACACAAAGACAGTACTGGCTGGAATGGAGCTGCAATACAGTCACACAGAGAGACAGTGCTGGCTGGGATTGAGCTGTAACTCAGTCACACATAGATACAGTACTGGCTGGAATGGAGCTATGACACAGTTACACGTAGAGACAGTGCTGCCTGGGATGATTCTGTAATACAGTCACAATCGGACACAGTGCCTGCTGGGATGGAGCTATAACACAGTCACACACAGAGACAGTGCCAGCTGGAATGGAGCTGTGATACAGTCACATACAGAGACAGTACTGGCTGGAATGGAGCTGTGATACAGGCACACACAGACAGTGTTGGCTGAAATGGAGCTGCAATACAGTCACACACAGAGACAGTGCTGGCTGGAATGGAGCTGTGATACAGTCACACACAGAGACAGTACTGGCTGGGATGGGGCAGTGATACAGTCACACACAGAGACTTTACTGCTAAGATGGAGCTGTAACACAATGACATGCAGAGACAGTGTTGGCTGGGCTGGAGCTGTAACACAGTCACACACAGAGACAGTGCTGCCTGGGTGGAGACATGATACAGTCACACACAGAGACTGTGCTGGCTGGGATCGAGCTGTGATACAGTCACACACAGAGACAGTACTGGTTGGTCTGGAGCTGTAACACAGTCACACATAGAGACAGTGTTGGCTGGGGCGGAGATGTGATACAGTCACACACAGAGACAGTGTTGGCTGGAGTGGATCTGTTACACAGTCACACACAGAGATAGTGCTGGCTGGGATGGAGCTGTAACACGGTCACACACAGAGACAGTGTTGGCTGGGATGGGGCTGTAACACAGTCACACACAGAGACAGTGCTGGCTGGGATGGGGCTGTAACACAGTCACACACAGAGACAGAGCTTGAGTGAGAAAGGAGTGAATTTCCACAATGCCGTACTCTGGTTGGAAAGTGCCAGCTTATCTTTTCTGACATGAGCAAATAGGAAAGTTGGAGAGCTTGATGCTTTACTGTCTCAGAGAGTAGATGGGGATCTGGTTATGACAAAATATATGAAAGATTAGATGGCATTGATACGCCTGTACATCGAAGTTAATCAGTAACTGAATGAAAGTCTTGGACAGCAAAATTATTGATGATTTTAGAATTAGTTTAATAATTTTGTTATAATGGAGAAAAGAAAAGTAGAATTTGGAATCATAGAATGATACAGCACATCAAGAGGCTGGTCAGCCCATCGTGTTTCTGCTGGCTCCGGGAGAGTTCTAATTCATTTTAGGATTGCATTCCAGATTGTAACAACTCATTGTTGTGGGAAATATTTCCTTCAGTCAGATAACATTGGTTTGTCAATTATTTTGTTGTGTCCTTTAGTCGCCAACTCTCCTGCCAATGTAAACAGTTTGAATGCTTCAGTATAGAACATAGAACATAGAACAATACAGCACAGAACAGGCCCTTCGGTCCACGATGTTGTGCCGAACATTTGTCCTAGCTTAAGCACCTATCCATGTACCTATCCAATTGCCGCTTCAAGGTCACCAATGATTCTGACTCTGCCACTCCCACGGGCAGCGCATTCCATGCCCCCACCACTCTCTGGGTAAAGAACCTACCCCTGACATCCCCCTATACCTTCCACCCTTCACCTTAAATTTATGTCCCCTTGTAACACTCTGTTGTACCCGGGGAAAAAGTCTGACTGTCTACTCTATCTATTCCCCTGATCATCTTATAAACCTCTATCAAGTCACCCCTCATCCTTCGCCGTTCCAATGAGGAAAGGCCTAGCACTCTCAACCTATCCTCGTACGACCTATTCTCCATTCCAGGCAACATCCTGGTAAATCTCCTCTGCACCCTCTCCAAAGCTTCCACATCTTTCCTAAAGTGAGGTGACCAGAACTGCACACGGTACTCCAAATGTGGCCTTACCAAGGTCCTGTACAGCTGCAACATCACCTCACGACTCTTGAATTCAATCCCTCTGCTAATGAACACTAATACACCATAGACCTTCTTACAAGCTCTATCCACCTGAGTGGCAACTTTCAAAGAGCTATGAACATAGACCCCAAGATCCCTCTGCTCCTCCACCTTACTAAGAACCTTACTGTTAACCCTGTATTCCACATTCTTATTTGTCCTTCCAAAATGGACAACCTCACATTTGACAGGGTTGAATTCCATCTGCCACTCCTCAGCCCAGCTCTGCATCATATCTGCATCATATGATTCATAGAACATAGGACATAGAACATAGACCAGCATAGGGATAGGCCCTTTGGCCTAACATGACACCAAATGAAACTAATCCCTTCTGCCTGCCCTTGGTCCATATCCCTCCAATTCTTGCATATTCATGTGTTTATCTAAAATTCCCTTAAATGCTCTTATAGTATCCGCCTCCACTACCATCCCAGGCAGCATGCTCCAGGCTCCAACAATCTCTGTGTAAAAAACTTGTCCCTCACATCTCCTTTGAACTCTCTCTCTCTAACCTTAAGTGCATGTCCTCTCGTATTTGACATTTCAACTCTGGGCAAAAGATTCTGACCATCAATCCTATCCATGTATCTCATAATTTATAGCAGCCTCCACCATTCAAGAGAAAACAATACAAGTTTTCTATCCTCACCTTGTAGCTCATGCCTTCAAATCCTTGTAACCATCTGCACCTTCTCCAAAGCTTCCAAATCCTTCCTGTAATGTGGCGACCAGAACTGAATGTAATACTCTAAGTGTGGTCTGACCAAAGTCTTACAGAGGTGCAACATGACATCCTGACTCTTGTACTCAATCCCCTGAACAATAAATGTAAGCATGCCGCAAGCCTTCATTATCACCCTATCTACTTGCATGGCCACTTTCAGGGAGCTATGGATTCAACCCCAAGATCCTTTTGTACATCAATGCTGTTCAGAGTGCTGTCATTATCTGTATACTTTTTTTAACTTTGATCTCCCAAACAACAGCACCTCACACTGAACCAAATTAAACTCCATCTGCCATTTCTCTGCTCATATCTGCAACTAATCTATATCCCGCTGCATCCTTTGACAATCTTCTATACTATCCACAACTCCACCGATCTTTGTATCATCTGCAAACCTACTAACCCACCCATCTGCATTGTCATCCAAGTCATTTATACCTATCACAAACACCTGAGGTCCCAGTACAGATCCCTGCGGAACATCACTAGTCACTGACCTCTGGCCTGAAAAACACCCTTCTACCACTACCCTCTGCCTTCAATGGGTAAACCAATTCTGAATCCACATCACCGTCAATCCCAAGCATCTAAATCTGGATGTGTCTACCATGAGGGACCTTGTCAAAAGCCTTACTAAGATCATTTGAACAACATCCACTGCTCTACCCACATTGATCACCTCCATCACCTCCTCAAAAAATTCAATCAAGTTAATAAGATATGACTGACCCTGCACAAAGCCATGCTGACTGTCCCTAATCAGGTCATACTTTTCCAAATGTGCGTAAATCCTATTCCTAAGAACGCTCTCCATTAGCTTCCCAATCACCGATGTGAGACTCACTGATCTACAGTTGCCTGGAATATTCCCATTTCCTTCCTTGAGCAGAGGAACAGTATTAGGAACTCGCCAGTCCTCCACAACAACTCAGGTGGCTAATGCAGATTCAAAGATCTTGGTCAAGGCCTCATCAATCTTCCCTCTTTCAATAACCGGGGGTAGATACCATCAGGTCCTGGGGATTTACCCACCCTTAATGCTCTTCAAGAGACCCAACATCACTTCATTCTTAATCATAAAACGCCCTATCATGTTAGCATGCTCCTCACAAATCTCACTATCCTCCATCTCCTTCTCTTGGGTAAATACTGAAGCAAAGTATTCCTTTAGGATCTCACCCACATCCTCTGGCGCCAAGCACAAGTTCTCTCCTTTATCTTTGAGTGATCCTACCTTCTCCCTAGTTATCCACTTATTTTTAATGTATGTATAGAATGCCTTAGAGTTCTCTTTACCCCAAAGTGCCAAAGTCATTTCATGGCTCCTTCTTGCTCTCCTAATTCCCTGCTTGAGTTCTTTCCTTCTTTCTTCATATTCTTCATGGGCACTGTCCAATAGTAGCTTCCTAAACCTTACACTCCTTTTTGCCTTTTGACTAAATTCACAACCTGTCTCATTATCCAAGGGTCCTTTACTTTGCCATCCTTATTCTTCCGCCCTATTGGAACACGCCAGTCTTGAACTCTCCCCAGCAGATCTTTAAGCAATTCCCATATATCAAATGTAGACTCGCCTGATAACAGCTCCTCACAATTGACACTCACTAGCTCCTGCCTAATACCGACATAATATGCCCCCCAATCCCCAATTTAGTGCCTTGTCACAAGATCCTGACTTATCCTTATTCATTGCTATCTTAAAAGAGTTGTGATAACTGTTACCAAAATGCTCTCCCACTGAAAGATCAGTCATCTTAACCAAAACAAGGTCCAGTATGGCCTCTCCTCTAGTTGGACTATCCACATCCTATTTCAAGAAATTCTCTTTGATGCACTTAACAAATTCTATCCCATCTTAGCCTCTTGCTCTAAGAAAGTCTCAGTCAATACTGGGGAAGTTAAAGTCACCCACTATGACATCCCTGTTGTTATTCCACCTTTCCATAATCTGCCTACATATTTGTTCCTTAATCTCTCGGTAGCTGTAGGGGAGCCCTATATTATAATCCAAACAGAATGATTGCACCCATCTTATATTTTTGAGCTCTACCCATATTGCCTCAGCAGATGAGCCCTCCAGTATGTCCTCTTTGAGTACAGATGTAACATTCTCCCTGATTCGTAATGCAAATCCTCCACCAATTTTACCTCCCTCTCTATCTCATCTAAAGCCCTGGAATGTTGAGCAGTCAGTCCTGTCCCTCTCTCAACCATGTTTCTGTAACGGCCACAACATCATAGTCCCATTTACTGATCCAGACTCGAAGCTCATCTGCCTTATCTTTAGTCCTGCTTGTGTTGAAACAAACACTCTAACAGGTTTGGATCAAGTCAAATCCTCTCACTGCTTCTCCCTCCCAATCCTCCCACTAGCTGCTCATCTCCTGATCCTACTCACTCGCCTATCACCCAGTTATCGAGCTCACTGCTTCCCCCAGTCTTCCCACTCACCACCTGCCCCTCCAACACTCCCTTCTGATTGCAGCTCTTCTGCCAATCCTCCCATTTGCTGTCACTCTCCAGCATCCTCACTGTAAGGCTTCAGAAAAGGGGCAGTGAGTGAGGGAGCAACAGGAAGCAGCAAGAGGGAGAAGGCGGACGGTTGGGGGGGCAGCAGCAAGCAGGAGCGTGAGGTAAGGGAAGTACTGACATGTCTAAAGAAACAGACTGAGCTCATAGTTACAATATGGTACTTGACTCATGCTCATTAACCACACAAAAACACAAATAGATACAGCTTTAATGTACAAACACCAAAAAAATGAAAGCAGGCTATTGAAACATGTTTTAAATGGAGCATAACTGTATCTCAGTATGATTGGCAAGGTCAGTAGTGTCTCACAGATACAGCTCTGAGCCAAGCTGCAGATAATTTATTTTTGTGCTTGGGAAATCATGTCTCACAAACTGGATTGAGCTTTTTGAAGAAGTAACAAAGAAGATTGATGAGGGCAGGGCAGTAGATGTGATCTTTATGGACTTCAGTAAGGCGTTCAACAAGGTTCCCCATGGGAGACTGATTAGCAAGGTTAGATCTCACAGAATACAGGGAGAACTAGCCATTTGGATACAGAACTGGCTCAAAGGTAGAAGACAGAGGGTGGTGATGGAGGGTTGTTTTTCAGACTGGAGGCCTGTGACCAGCGGAATGCCACAAGGATTGGTGCTGGGCCCTCTACTTTTTGTCATTTATATAAATGATTTGGATGCGAGCATAAGAGATACAGTTAATAGATTTGCAGATGACACCAAAATTGGAGGTGTAGTGGACAGCGATTACAACAGGATCTGGACCAGATGGGCCAATGGACTGAGAAGTGGCAGATGGAGTTTAATTCAGATAAATGTGAGGTGCTGCATTTTGGGAAAGCAAATCTTAGCAGGACTTATACACTTAATGGTAAGGTCCTCGGGAGTGTTGCTGAACAGAGACCTTGGAGTGCAGGTTCATAGCTCCTTGAAAGTGGAGTTGCAGGTAGATAGGATTGTGAAGAGGGCGTTTGGTATGCTTTCCTTTATTGGTCAGAGTATTGAGTAGAGGAGTTGGGAGGTCATGTTGCTGCTGTACAGGACATTGGTTAGGCCACTGTTGGAATATTGCGCGCAATTCTTGTTTCCTTCCTATTGGAAAGATGTTGTGAAACTTGAAAGGGTTCAGAAAAGATTTACAAGGATGTTGCCAGGTTTGAGGATCTGAGCTACAGGGAGAGGCTGAACAGGCTGGTGCTGTTTTCCCTGGAGCGTCGGAGGCTGAGGGGTGACCTTATAGAGGTTTACAAAATAATGAGGGGCATGGATAGGGTAAATAGACAAAGTCTTTTCCCTGGGGTAGGGGAGTCCAGCACTAGAGGGCATAGGTTTAGGGTGAGAGGGGAAAAATATAAAAGAGACCTAAGGGGCAACTTTTTCACGCAGAAGGTGGTACGTGTATGGAATGAGCTGCCAGAGGAAGTGGTGGAGGCTGGTACAGTTGCAACATTTAAGAGGCATTTGAATGGGTATATGAATAGGAAGGGTTTGGAAGGATATGGGCCAGGTGCTGGCAGATGGGACTAAATTGGGTTGGGATATCTGGTTGGCATAGACTGAAGGGTCTGTTTCCATGCTGTACATCTCTATGACTCTATGATTCTATTAATCGTTCCATAGATGTGGGTGTCGTTGGCTAGGTCAGCATTTATTGCCTGTCTATAATTGCTCTTCGGAGGATAGTGGTTAGCTGCTTTCTTGAACTGCTGCGGGCCCTGTATGTAATTAGGCTCACAATGCTGTTAGAGAGGGAATTCCAGAAGTTTGATTCAGCAACAATGAATTAACCGTTATTTATTTCAAAGTCAAAATGGTGGGTCCGTCGCTTGAAGGGGAACTTGCAGGTGGTGCTGTTTCCTTGTATCTGCTGCTCTTGGCTTTCTGAGTGGAAGTGAATTTGAGTTTAGAAGGTGCCATCTTAGTATCTTTGGTGAATTTCTGTGAAGTATTCGCACTGCTGCTACTGAGCATCAGTGGTAGTGGGAGTAGATGTTGAAGGTTGTGATTGTGGTGTCAGCCACATGGACCATTTTGTCCCAAATGGTGTCAAGCGTTTTGAGTGCTATTGGTACTATACACATCCAGGCAAGTGGGCAATAGTTAATCAGTTTTGGTACAGGTCCAGTTTTGGTCCCCACACCTCAGGAAGGACATACTGGCACTGGAACGTGTCCAGCGGAGATTCACACAGAGATTCACACACCTGGAATGGTTGGTCTAACATATGAGGAACGGCTGAGGATCCTGGGATTGTATTCATTGGAGTTTAGAAGATTAAGGGGAGATTTAATAGAAACTTACAAGATAATACATGGCTTGGAAAGGGTGGATGCTAGGAAATTGTTTCCGTTAGGTGAGGAGACTAGGAACCGTGGACACAGCCTTAAAATTAGAGGGGGTCAATTCAGAACAGAAACGCGGAGACATTTCTTCAGCCAGAGTGTGGTGGGCCTGTGGAATTCATTGCCGCAGAGTGCAGTGGAGGCCGGGACGCTGAATGTCTTCAAGACAGAGATTGATAGATTCTTGATGTCACAAGGAACTAAGGGCTATGGGGAGAATGCGGTTAAGTGGAGTTGAAATGCCCATCAGCCATGATTGAATGGCGGAGTGGACTCGATGGGCCGAATGGCCTTTCTTCCACTCCTATGTCTTATGGTCTTGGGTGGTGGACTATAAGGAGACAGGAGGTGATTTACTCATTTTGAGAATTCCTTTGACCTGCTTTTGTAGCCACAGTATTTACATGGCTGGATCAGTTCAGTTTATTGTCAATGGTAACCTCCAGGATGTTGGTAATGATAAATAATATCAAAGTTTTAAGACAGGATCAACAATACAGGAAATTGGTGGCCTCATGTCCTGATACTGGGGTGTCGTGTAGGTTCTCGTCCATTTCTGGCCCCCTTCTTTTCTCAATATAAACCTAGTGTAGAGTTGACAGTGAATCGGTGAAATGCTCAGACAACAAAGGCTGTGCAAAAATGGAATCCAATATTGAGGATTATAATCTATCATTTAATCAATACGTGTGTAAAATAAGTTGGTTCCATTGGTAAAATCAGCTGTTTCAAAGTAGTCTCGGAATGTTGATCCTGTCAAGGCTGTATGGAGAATGATTGGTTAATGATGATCCAATCACAGACAGACTGCAGTTGGATTACTGATTGATTCGGTGGTTAATTATTTCCTTTCGAAGGAGATTTATTCTCTGTGAGCATGAGGGCATCGAAAGAATCCTGGTTAAACATCACAGACTGCACACGATGTGCTCAACACAACCATCCCCCACCCCTTTTGAATTTCAATGAAGTACAGCTGCTGATGCTGTTGTTTGGGATTTTTGTGTTGTTTTTTATGCATGATCCAAGTGAAACATATTGAGTGTAACATCTGGGACTTCACCTGCATCCCTGTAACAAATAAGCAGCGGTTAGAACCATTTGACAAGATCTCTCATGGTGGGCTGGTCGTATGGGATCCATGGTGAGTTGGTAAGTTGGATACAAAATTAGCTTGGTCATAGAAGACAAAGGCCACTTGAGGAGAGGTGTTTTTCTGACTGGAGGTCTGTGACCACTAGTGTTACACAAGGATCAGTGCTGTAACCTCTGTTATTTGTAATATATATAGATGGTTTGGATGAAAATGGAAGATGTTTTTCTTTCATTCATGGGATGAGGGCATCGCTGGATGGACTAGCATTTATTGCCCAGAGGGCAGTTAAGAGTCAACCACATTGCTGTGAGTCTGAAATAGCCAGACCACATGAAGATGGCAGTTCCCTTCCCTCAACCAGATGGGCTTTCACAACAATTCACAATGGATTCATGGTGATCAGAATGAGGGGTTTAATGATATTTATTGAAGTCAAGTTCCACCATCTGTCATGGAGGTATTTGAAACCGGTTCCCCGGGATATTATCTGGGTCAATAGTTCAACGATAATACCACCTAGCCATCAGCTTCCCCTCAATGATCTGATTAGAAAGTGTGCGGATGTTGCAGAAATTGGTGGAGTTGTAGATAGTGAGGAAGGTTGTCAAAGGACAGTAGGATATAAAAATGTTGGAAGGTTGGACAAAGAAATGGCAGATGGAGTTTAATCTGAAAAAGTGTCAAGTGATATATTGTGGGAGGTGAAATGCAACAGGAAAGTATACAATAAATGGCAGGATCCTGAGGAGATTGATATATAGAGGGATCTTGGGGTGCAAGTCTACGGCTCCCTGAAAGTGGATAAGGTGGTAAAGAAGATACATGGCATGCTGGCCTTCATCATTAGGCATTGATTATAAAAGCTAGGGAATGATATTGCAGCTGGATAAAACTTTAGTGTGGTCACATTCAGTATATTTGATCACTGCAGGATTACTGCAGGAAGGATGTGGAGGCTTTGGAGAGGTTTACCAGGATATTGCAACTTTTATGTTGAATTTTCTATAAAGAGAGTTTTGAATAAACTTGGATTGTTTTTGTTAAAGCATTAAAGACTGAGGGGGTGACCTGGCAGAAGTATGTAAAATTATGAGAGACATGGATAGGGTGGATAGTCAGAATCTGTTTCCCAGGGAGGAAATGTCAAATACTTGAGGGCTTATGTTTCAGGTGAGAGGGGAAAAGTTTAATGGAGATGCATGAGGAGTGTTTTTTACATGGAGGGTGGTAGGTGCCTGGAACACCCCCCTGCTAGGGGGATGTGATAGAAGCAGGTATGATAGCAAAGTTAAAGAGGGATTTAGACAGACATTTGAACAGTCAGGGAATGAGGGACAAGGACCATGTTTAGGCAGTGGGATTAGATGGGTTGACACAAACATGATGGGCCAAAGGGCCTGTTCCTGTGCTATACTGTTCTATCTTCCATGTTTATTGGGTATTTGCAATTTAAAGTTGTCACTAGTAATAAAATGGAGATCCCATATACTGGGTTGAAAGAAAATTGATGCATCGTAGTCCAAGTATTGAGTTAATGAAAAGACAAGTAGCATGTGTCATAGGACCATAAGACAGAGGTGCAGAAGTAGGCCATTCAGCCCATTCAATCCTGTCCCTGAAAATACAGCTGGTTCAGTGATTGCTGTAGGCACATGAATTGAGGCTGAAAGATCTGTCTTAAATATTTAACCTGAGCTGAGGTGGGCACTTAACAAAAAAACCGAAAGAACTGCCAATGCTGGAAATCAGAAACAAGAACAGAAATTGCTGGAAAAACTCAGCAGGCCCTTGAAGAAGGGTCACTGGATCCGAAACATTAACTTTGATTTCTCTCCACAGACTTAGAGATAGTAAGAATTGCATAAGTGTCAGTGTGTGGATCTTGATCGAGTGACAGTGTCTGCTGTTGACACGTACAGTTATTCTCCCTCACACTGGTGAGATAATGAGGGAAGCTTTCACAGCCCAAGGTGCTAAACAACAAACAAGAACTCTGGCTGATTCCCATTCCCTGTAGCCAACTGTAATGGATTATCCAAGGTAAATATGGAATTACAGAGTAAAGGATTGGGTACTGGATCTGGGTGGGATGCTGTTCGGAGGTTTGGTTCAGATTTAGTGGATTTAATGGGTTTTTTTCTGTTCAGTAGGGACTTCATGATTTTATATACTTAGTAATGTCTTGGATTTTGATTACATCCCAGACTCATTGACATCATAAATGGATGAGAAAAGGTGGGAGTTAGCTTGAATTTAAAACAAAATGCTAAATAATTTCCCTCTGCCTCTCTCCACACAACACACTTTACTGCTGCCACTTTCCCAAACTGCCTGTGCCATTGTCAATGCTGCCCAGTTAACTGTCTCGAAGATTGGCAACAGGATGTGGGCAAGATCTTTCACTTGCCCCTGCTCCAAGATGGTGCCGCTCAGATCATGGACTCGCCATGGAGAGGTTTCTGAAGTCTGTGATCAGACTGAGACAGGGCTTAGGGGCATGCACTGTGTCGAATCCTTCACTCAATGCGATCTCTTCCCCAGGGAGGTCAGTGACTGACCAGAATTCATCATTCAATTAAGGACAACAGACAATCAGAGAGCTCCAGTTTGAGAAGATCAACTCACAAGGGAAATAAGGGAGAGTACTTCAAAATGGAGGTATTTTCTCTCCAAACTCTTTAAAGCTAAACTAAGCTGCCAGACCACCGCTGGGGAGGGGGAGACAGACCAGGAGCCCTTAAAGGGTAACCCATGCTCCTGCACCTTGGAAAGGTGGGAGATTGCCTCCAAGTGGTTAGCATGATGCCTGACAAAAAACAGGAATCTAATGTGAATATTCTAGTCAGTCTCCTTTAATTCACCCAAACAGATTCTTAAAGAGTTATGTCAGCTAATCACTCCCCTACCCAATGCCTCACTTTTGCAAAAATGATCCAGAAATAATCCAAGGACCAACACATAAATTGGTGGCAGCATTTTTATTGCCTGACCACGTTTTTTAAAAAGTCATTGTGTGGGACATGGGCATCGCTGGCCGGCCCAGCATTTATTGCATGTCCCTAGTTGCCCTTGAAAAACTGGTGGTGAAGCTGCCTTCTTGAACCACTGCAGTCCAATGCCACCTGCCTCTGCTCTCAGCTCCAGTGCACCCTAAAAACAACATACTGTAGAATTATGGGTAATATTGTACCCCACTAGCCAGTGAGGCACTCAAAGAATAGAAGATCTTGATCAGATGGGCCACTGGGCCAAGGAGTGGAAGATGGAGTTTAATTTAAATGCGAGGTGCTGCATTTTGGTAAGGCAAATCAGGGCAGGACTTAAACACTTAATGGTAAGGTCCAAGGGAGTGTTGCTGAACAAAGAGACCTTGGAGTGCAGGTTCATAGTTCCTTGAAAGTGGAATCGCAAGTAGATAGGATAATGAAGAAGGTGTTTGGTATATTTTCCCTTATTGGTCAGAGCATTGAGTATAGGATTTAGGAGGTCATGTTATAGCTATACAAGACATTGGTTACGCTACTTTGGAATATTGTGTGGAATTCTGGTCTCCCTCCTATCGGAAGGATGTTGTGAAAGGGTTCAGAAAAGATTTACAAGGATGTTGCCAGGTTTGGAGGGTTTCAGCTACAGGGAGAGGTAAATAGGCTGGTCTGTTTTCCCTGGAGCATCGGAGGCTGGTGGGCGACCTTATAGAGGTTTATAAAATCATGAGGGGCATAGATAGGGTAGAGTCTTTTCCCTGGGGTAGAGCAGTCCAGAGCTAGAGAGCATAGGTTTAGGTGAGAGGGGAAAGATTTAAAAGGGACCTAAGGAACATCTTTTTCACACAGAGGTTGGTGCATGTGTGTATGGAATGAGCTGCCAGAGGAAGTGGTGGAGGCTGGTACAGTCACAACATTTAAATATGAATACGAAGGGTTTAGATGATTATGGACCAAGTGCTGGTAAATGGGCCTTGATTAATTTAGGATATCTGGTTGGCATGGACAAGTTGGACCGAAGGGTCTGTTTGTATGCTGTAAATGTCTATGATTCTATGACTCTAAGTAGGTCATTCCCCTGTTAAGGGATGGGTGAAGTATTTATTTTTAGTTTACTTGTTTATAGTATTTAATTTGCTTCTGGGTGTTTTTTTTTCTCTACCGGGTGGTCAGAGTATGTGGCATTAACCTCGCTGGTAGAAGTTGAGAGCGGTTGGGATGGTTAGTACAGTTGTTGGATGTGTGGGTGTCCCCTTTAAATGGAGGGGTAAATTTCTCCAATCAGTGCCTTTGGCGATTTTTTGTTTTTCTGTTTTCGCTGTATATAATTTTTGTAAGTTTTGCAGATTTGTTGGCTGTAGTTATTTTAGTCTGTGTAGTTTTTGGATTTTGTGAATTATTGTGCATTAAAGCTCAGCGATATGGAGTTCAGGTTCTTCGTCTCTGGAGTCTAAGTGGTGCGATAGAAGGTTATGGCTAAGGAGGTGTTTAAGTGGTACACCTGGAATATTAAGGGGACTCATTCACCTGTCAAGAGGAAGAAGGTACTTTCCAGCCTTAAAAGGAAGACGGTGGATGTTGCCTTATTACAAGAAACACACTTGGATGAGGCCTAAGCAAGGAGGAAGCTCACTCTGGGTTGGTGCCACGGCCTAGCCCTTTGAAGCAGCGCCCTGCTTACTCACCAGACCCTGGTTGAGGCACTAGCCAAATCTCATGAGGTCCTGGGGAGGCAGATCCAGGAAAGAATCGTGGAGAAGCTGTCTCCTGTATCTGCCATGCTGCAAAACCTGGGAAAAAGGACTGATGAGTTCGAGTGCCGGGCTGCAGCTGCAACAGAATGGGTACGACTGGGTTTATTCTTCATCTTTCAATATAAGGAGTAGAGGGGCGGCCAACTTAGTTAGAAAGAATCTCCCATTTAAGTTATTAGAGTGCATTAAAGACACGCACTGGAGATTTGTAATCCTTAAAGCTTTGATACATGGGGAAGAATATGGGATCTTAAATGTTTACTGTCTCCTGGCCCACCCCCTTAAATTCTTGACTGACGTGCTTTCTAGACTGGTTAACCTTGCACCTCAACATATCATCGTAGGAGGAGATTTCAACTGTCTCTTGGACCCTACGGTAGACAGATTGCCCAAAGTCCCATTGATATCTTCTTTGCAATCTAAACTTTTAAGGGATCTGTGTGCTAAATTGGTGCTGGCAGATGTTTGGAGGCGCCTTCACCCTACTGGCAGGGACTTCACATTCTTTTCAAACCCACATAAATGCCGTACCAGGACTGATCTTCTTCTGATCCCCGCAGCATGTCTGAGCTCAGTAGTGTCATGTGCAATTGGCAATATCATTATTTCCAATCACGCCCCAGTGTATTTAATGGTTAAGAGTAAGGATACTGTGGTAGGCTTGAGGCACTGGTGACTGGACCCCTTCATCCTCAAGGATAGCAAATTTATTGAATTCTTTTCTACTGATTTCAGGGCTCTTTCAGATAATTAATTCAGGCTCAGCCAGTTGCCCATCCATCCTTTGGGAAAAAGCTAAAGCCTATGCTAGGGGCTTGGTTATTTCTTGTTTAGCCAGTGAGAAGCGACAGATAGGTGAGCAGCAAAGCTTGCTCAAGGTGCGTCTGAAAGTAGCTGAAAAGGCAGACTTTGACAGGCCCTCGCTAGTTAAACTGCAGAGAATCATGGTGCTTCGGTCTACGCTGAACTCTATGCTCACATGGACAGCTGAGAGGGAGCTTACATTTGCAAGTCAAAGGCTGTTTAAGCATGGGAATAAGCGGGGCAAGTACCTAGCATACCTTGTTAGGAAAAAATGTGTCCCCAGGCCATTACCTCAATCAGAGAGGACACTGGAAATTTGACCTACAATTCTAAAAGGATTAAAGCAGCATTCCGAAAACTTTACTCTGAATTACATCAGTCTGAAAGGTGTGAGAGTGGGCGGGTTAGGATGGAGTCTTTTTTTAAGATTTTGGAATTTCTGGGAGTGACCCCTGAACAAGAGTCTCTCCACAATGCCCTATTGTCAGAGCAAGAGGTGCAGAAGGCTGTGAGGCAACTCCAGAATGGAAAGGTGCCAGGTCCTGATGGGTTCCCCAGTGAGTTCTATAAGGAACTTATAGCATATTGTCAGGGCCGTGCTTAGGGCATTTAATGACTCACATCGTCGTGGCCTCCTTCCACCATCTCTAAGAGAGGTGAACATTTCTCTTATTCTTAGAAAATGGGAAATCCCCGGAGGACTGCTTCCTATAGATCCACCTCACTCCTGAATGTCGACTTCAGAATCCTATCCAAGACTCTGGCATTAAGGCTAGAAACTGTACTGCCCTCCATCATTAAGGAGAACCAGATGGGGTTCATAAAAGGTCGCAGATTGATGGATAATGTCATGAGATTACTTAACATGATCCAAGTATGTCAACAGTGATCGGTACAGGGATTGGTGATCTCCTTAGATGTGGAAAAGATATTTGACCGGGTCGAGTGGCCATATCTTTTCCATACTTTGAAGCGGTTTGGCCTGGGAGAGTCCTTCATCAGTGGGTGGAGGTTTTATACACTGATCGTCTTGCCACGGTACTCACCAATGGTGTACAATCAAGCAATTTTAATATTTGTCTGGGCAGTCAACAGGGCTGTCCCTTGTCACCATTGTTTTTCACATTGGTGATCGAACAGCTGGCAGAGGCAATACACAGGGATCCCAGTATAACCACTCCAGAAGTACAGACGAAATCACATAAGATTGAACTGTCTGCGGATGGCATTCTTGTCTGCTTATCAAACCCAACAGTCTCAGTGTCATACCTGATACAATGCATCCATCTATTTGATGGCTTCTCAGGTTATAAGATAAATTTTGTGAAGTCAGAGACCATGCCCATGGGGGATCTCCTGAGATCCTGAGGGCAGATCTCAGTTCCCTTTTAGAAGGTCACAGGAGGGCTTTCTCTACTTAGTTATATTTATTACTCCCATTTTTGATCAGCTATTTAAAGCCAATTTTGCTCTTTAATGTGAAAGAATCAAGCAGGGCCTTCAAAGATGGGAAGTGCTTCTGATCTCTTGGTTAGGTCGGATAGCCCTCATTAAAATGAACATTCGCCTGTTGTATCCCATGCGAATGCTTCCTCTGCTTTTTACTAAGCAAATACTTAGAAGACTGGTTTACTTCTTTTATCTGGTGTCACCAGTGGCTTCTAATTAAATTGACTAAATGGCACAGGCTGGGAGGAGTGGGCCTCCCAGATACCAAAAACTATCAGTTAAGCTCATTGCTATCTTACTTGAATGATTGGGCCCAGGGGGACCCTCACTCTCTTTGATTGGACATTGAAGCATCTCAGGCAAGATGCCCCCTTGTTAGCCTGCTGCTCTTAGACAGAATGAGAACAGTTAAGGAATATTGTCAAAGCAAGGCAAGGAGGGCAATGCATCAGGGTGAGGCCAATATTGCCAAAACATCATTTTTGACATCCATAGTTGGTATGCTGGGCTTTCAGCCAGGGATGATGGACTCTGGATTTAAACTATGGGCAGCTAGGGGGTGTCTTGTCTGGGTGATTTATTCGAAGAGGACATAATGATGTCCTTTGACCAGTTGGCTTGGAAATATGAATTGCCCAGTAGGGACCTCTTTTGTTTCTTTCAAACTAGAAACTTCACACAAAAAGAGAGCACACTCCTAACTGACCCTTATAAGTCTGACATGAAGAAGACGGTGTTGAGTGCTGAGGATAAATTATCTGTTAGCAACACTTATCATCTACTGGGAGAGGGTCCCTCGGACGAGATCGAACAGCTCTGTAAGGTATGGGAGAGGGAGTTGGACGTTGAGATCTCTTCTGAAACATGGGAGGATATCTGGGAAAATGCAAGAAGGATCTCGATTTGCAATTGAAGATTCTCCCCAGGGTCCACCAGGCCCCAGACCACCTCGCTAAATTTAAAAGGGGAGCACCTCCAATGTGTCCTAAATGTAAAGTGAGCTTGGACATGCTTACTCATTGTCTTTGGTCCTGCCACAGACTGCGGGCATACTGGAGCGCTGTGGGAGGCGAAATAGAGAAGACTTTGGGGATGGAGGTGGAGAAGGACCCGGTATGTCTTCTTCTTGGCCTCGTTAATTCATTTTCATTAGATGCACACAAAAAAAAGGATTTTTTTGTCTCCTCACTTTCTGTGCCAGAAAGAACATTCTATTAGGGTGGGTGTCGTAACGTCTCTGGGGGCTGGCGGGCTGGCGGGCTGGCGTAAACTAGGCATGGAACACATCCCCTTGAACTTTCTGATGAGTATGGTGCACTATAAAACTGCAAATTTCTAAAAAGACGTGGCGGCTCTTTTTGGACTACCTGGTACAGATTTGTCTGCCATTCTAATAAGACACTTTATATAGCAATGACAATTCTATTGTAATGAATCTGGTATCTAGAGGGGAGAAACTATGGACATATCAATATATATCAACTTAAGCGCTCGATGATTGAGGGCTATTGCTTTGTCTGGCTGAGCTGCGTTATGGTTATTATCATTATTACTCTTGTTAAGACTTTCTTTTTTAGCTTAGTTATTAGTTGATATTTATTCATGTTATCAGCAGGTTCGTTTTACAATTGGTTTTAATTGTTTGGTTTTGAATTTGTTGTAATATTCAAAAGAAAAAATGTTCCTTTTTTTTGTAAAAATATATTAAAAAAAGAAGGCATATAGGATATTCGCCTTTATTAGGTGAGACATAGATGATAAGGATTTGATGAGGCCACAGCTGCAGGACTGTGTGCAATTCTGGTTGCCATAGTATCTGAAGGATGTGATTGCACTGGAATGGATGCGAAGGAGATTCACCAAGGTGTGACCTGCAATGGAGAATGTCTGCTATGAAGAGAAACTGGATTAGCTTGCTTTGTTTTCTTTGGAACAGAGAACGTTGAGGGAGGACCTGATAGAGAGGGGTGTAAAAGAACGTAAGGGGCGCAGAGAGAATGGAGAGAAAGCAGCTGTTCCCCTTATGTGAGAGAGTGAGAGAGAGGGAACTGTGCAGCCCAGGAACAGACCCTTCAGCCCATCAAGACTGCGCCAACTGTGAACACCTTTCTAAACTAAAACTTTTGCCTCTATGTGGTCCATATCCCTATATCCCTGCCTTTTTGTGTATTGGTCAAGGGTTCTGGGACAGGCAGACTTATACAAGCTATTTCAAATTTGCAAAGCCACTTTTAGAGCTGGTGAGATTTATTTCAGATCCTGGAAGTTACAGTCAATTATACCAGCTCGGTGTATTTTCTTTGCAATTATATAACACAGCTTTCATTACCTTTTTGAAATATCCACCATCATCTGGGGCTGCATTCCTGAGTAGGACCTGAACCCTTAATCTCCCAAATAAAGCGCTATCATGGAGCAGACTAACTGAACACTTTTGTTCAACAGAAGCATAAAAGGTACAAACCAAAAGGTAAGGGAAAATGTTAAAAGTTGCCAAGTTCAAAGTGTACACACCAGACAAACAATTCCATATGTGAACATTCTGAATTAGAAAAAAGATATTATCCTTTCACATTTTAGAAAACATTGATTTTCAAACAGTGAGGGAAGAACTCAATCTCCCAGTGTGACTTCAGATGAAATCAGCTGATTGAATAATTGGTGCGAGGTGATCAAGAGAGCAGTTTACGGGGTCTTAATAAGCAGCAATCTCAAATAAAACCTTCAGTATTTTGGGATGAATCTCAGTACGGTTTCCCTTATTCTGTTAGAGGAAGGTGTCTGTGAGTCCAGAGCAACTCAAGGAGCACTGCATGCACAGTGAAACATCTCAAGATACTTTACAAGGCAATGTTAAAAGGTAGAGGGTATGAAAAAGGAAACAGAGGTCATGAGGGAGCAGGTACACGATTGAGGACAGACTGGAGCAGAGTATCCATGTGATTGTGATGAATGGAGCCAGAGGGACAAGGGAACAGGAAGCAGACATTTACAATGGTACAACACTTTCCACAGCCACCTTTGAAGCATTCCTGTGGTCAAGAATGGGAAAAATGGCAACTTATTTGCACATTGGCAGGTCCCACAGACATGTGTCGTGTACATAATGAGATAATCAGACTTCATGATGCTGGTTTGAGGAGGAACATTGAGTGAAACATCCTGAGAGAGAATCATGTACTTCTAGAGAGGGCGGGATGGAATATGGGTACCGTGAGATTTTTAAACAATGGTGAATATCTAGGAAATTGAGTGCACCTCAGTCAGACACTTCAGGATAGTTTTCATGCATTATGGAAACATTTAAGTGTTAAACTGAATGATGTCAAGGTCTTACATTGATCACTTATAGAAGTGACTCTGAAGCTATTGCTTGTTTTGAAAAGGCAGCAATTGAACAACATTGTGCAGTTCACATTTTACAGAAGGAAGGTGACAGAAACTTGATGGGACTCCTAGAGGTATAGGATAAAGGAGAAACCAATGTGAACATGTGAATCTTACCAGCAGTTAATTCAGATCCAAAAAAAACAGTTGCGACACAGCTGAGCTCAGGCAGGGAATTTTAACCTGGTCAGTTTGAGAAGCTCAGATATCTGAATGAGCTTCCTTGAACAAGACTAAGTGCTGTACCTTTCAAGCTCTTTTAATATTCAAGATCAAAAATTAATGTCAGAATAACACCATGACTAAAAACACAAAATATTGTTAAAATGAAATGGGCAGGAATTTTTGGCCCTTTCATTTTCTTCACTTAGTTTTGAATGTTGGTTTTAAAATTGAATCTAGGGCACCTCCTGGTGGTGGAATCAGAAATTCTACCAAAGTACATGATAATGAACTGGGTTACAAACACCATAAAATCCTGGGAATAAACTAAAACATAAGAGGCTGACTTTCGGCCTTTTGTTTAATATTGCCGGAAGTCTCACCTGAAGCCCGCTATGGTTTTGTACCACGTCGTGTCTCTGCACGCTTCTCCAGTGATATCTTTTTAGCAATGCAAACTCTTCCAATTTTAACCCATCATCGGTAGGAGAGCTTTCAGACCCTCGCATTTGGAATCTCATGTCCTCAGCTGCTTTATAATCGTCTGTCTCTTCCACATGCTGCAAGCCTTCGATCCTACCTTCCAACCTGGAATGCCTCTTTAGTTTAAAGTGTGAGATGTTATCAAGATATCACTTGGATATCCTAACTTTCTGTCATCTGCCTGTTAACCAATCCTCCATTCATGCCAATACATTTCTTAGTATCATGAACTCTTATTTTGTGCAAGATGTGTGACACCTTATTGAATGCCACCTGGAAATCTTAAAATGCCACATCTAATATGCCCTTTATCAAATCTGCCTCTTATATTCTCAATGAACTCAAGAAAATTTGTCAAACATGATTTCCTTTTCACAAGGCCATGTTAACTTTGTTTGATTCCATTAATCTTGCCTACACAAAAGCTTCCTTACAAGACATGATGTCATAAAACATCAGGCTTGTTCTTTGAAAATAAAACCTCTTTCACTGTCTTGAAAAACATTAATACCAATTACTTTTTAAAATATTATTCTGTATGGATATTTACGTGATCAGAAAAAAGGTATGGAAGCTAATTAGTTATGATACTGGGTGTGCAAAGTTAAAAATCACATACCATCAGGTTGTGTCCAGCAGGTTTATTTGGAAGTACAAACTTTCGGAATGCTGCTCCTTCATCAGGTAGCTAGTGGGGCAGGATCATAGGACACGGAATTTATAGTAAACTATAGCTTTGAAAGCTTGGACTTGGAATAAATCTATAATCTGGTATTGTGTGATTTTCAATTTTGTTCACCCCAGTACAACACCAGCGCCTCCACATCATGGTACTGGGTGAACAGACTTGACATTGAATGTTTAAAATCCATGCCTGGTGATGAAAATGAGTTCAGCAAACCTGCTCTAAGGCTAGGCCTGCCATCAGGAAAAATAATCATGGAAACTACAGAACTAATTGTCATAAAATCCACTCATTAATTTACTTCAGGGAAAAGAACCAATTGCTTTGATTCCAGTCTCTCATATCGTGGCTTGACTCAACATCTCCAGCCTAACTGAAGAAGTTCCCTTGCGAGTTGTAAACATTCCAAAGGCATAAAATAAGAATTCCCCAAGAGTGAATACATAATCTCATCCAGGAAGCTTGCATCTCAAATGATAAAAGAAAGCAGGTGTGGAAATAACAGAAACGCTTGCTATAATCTTACAATCATCCCCATATATGTGGGAGACTCAAGAAAATTAGAGTGAGACAAAAGGATTTGAGAGTAAAAAATGAGGTCTGCAGATGCTGGAGATCACAGTTGAAAATGTGTTGCTGGTTAAAGCACAGCAGGTCAGGCAGCATCCAAGGAATAGGACCTATTCCTTGGGTGCTGCCTGACCTGCTGTGCTTTAACCAGCAACACATTTTCAACAAGAGGATTTGAGAGTCAACATAAGAAATAAGAACAGGAGTGGGCCATTTGTCCCCTTGGTCCTGTGGAGTTCACAGTTTCCTGTGAAGCCAACCTGGAAAAGAACCCTAATCTCCACTAGTTTCCAGTTCTTTAGTCAATCCTCTATCCTTGTTTGTAGAGGAATAAGACGGTGTTATTTTCTAGGTCTATAGATTGTGAAGGAACAAAAATGGCCTTTAAAAGAGTGATATGTACTTCTTGTCAGATGTGGGAGCTTAAAGAGAGTTTAAGGGTTACTGCGGATTATATCTACCATAAATGCTGCTGGCTGCAAATCTTATCAGATCGAATGGATCGTTGGAGAGACAGTTAGAAGCAATGAGGAATTTGCAACAGCAACAGTATGTGATGGATGGCAGTTATAGGAAGGGGAGAAAGTCTAAGATATAGTCACATAGAAGGGTTAACTCCAGGAAGGGTAAGAGAGATAGGCAGCTAGTGCAGGAGTCTTTTGTAGATATACCCATTTCAAACAGGTGTGCTGTTTTGGAAAATGTAGGGGAACATAGCATGAACAGCCAAGTTTCTGGTACTGAGACTGGCTCTAATGCAACGAGGGGTACGTTAGGTTCCAAGAGCTCAATTGGGTTAGGGGATTCTCTAGTCCAAAGTACAGACAGACGTTACTGTGGCTAGCAGCAAAAAAGCAGAATGGTGTGTTGCTTCCTGGTGCCAAATTCAAGGATGTCTCAGAGAGGGTGCAGAATGTTCTCACAAGGGAGCGAGGCCAGCAAGAGGTCATTGTCCACATTGGAACCAACAACATAGGAAGGGAAAATGTTGAGATTTTGAATGGAAATCACAGAGAGTTAGGCAGGGATTTAAAAAGAAGGTCCTCAAGAGGATTACTCCCGGTGCTACGAGCTAGTGAGGGCAGGAATAGGAGGATACAGCAGATTAATGCATTGCTGAGGAGCCGGTGTATGGAGCATGGATAGGGTAAATAGGTAAAGTCTTTTCCCTGGGGTCAGGGAGTCCAGTAGAAGTAGAAGAGGACATAGGTTTAGGGTGAAGGGGAAAGATATAAAAGAGACCTAAGGGGCAACTTTTTCACACAGAGGATGGTACGTGTATGGAATGAGCTGCCAGAGGAAGTGGTGGAAGCTGGTACAATTGCAAAATTTAAGAGGCATTTGGATGGGTATATGAAAAGGAGGGGTTTGGAGGGATATGGGCTGGTGCTGGTAGGTGGGACTAGATTGGGTTTGGATATCTGGTCGGCATGGATGGGTTGGACCGAAGATGTGAACATCTCTATGATGTTCACATATTAGCACAAACATTGTGGGCTCTTATGACTTAATTTTTTGTTAGGTACTCTGTCTAATCCCTTCTTGAAGTCCAAATAGAACACACCTACTGGCTCCATCTATCTACTCTGGTTTTACAAAATGTCTTGAAAATTGCTCATAAATTAGTCAGACATGATTTCTCTTTCACAAACCCATGCTGACTTTTCTTAATTAGATTATGTGTTTCCAAATATTCTGCTGTTACTTCCTTAATAATTGATTCCAAACTTTTCCAATGATAGATGTTAGGCTAATTGGCAGATAGTTATCCATATTTTGCCTCCCTCCCTTTTTTAATAAGGATGTCACATTAACAGTTTATCTCACATAAAGTCATCGAGATGTACAGCATAGAAGCAGACCTTCGGCCCAACTCGTCCAGGCCTAACAGATATCCTAACCTAATCTAGTTCCATTTGCCAACACCTGGCCCATATCCCTCCAAACCCTTCCTATTAATATATCCATCCAGATAGCTTTAAAATGTTGCAATTGTACCAACCTCCATTACTTCCTCTGGCAACTCATTCCATACACACATCACCCTCTGCATGCAAACGTTGCCCCTGAGGTCCCTTTTATGTCTTTCCCCTCTCACACGAAACCTATGCCCTTTAGTTCTGGACTCTCCCAACCCAGGGAAAAGACTTGTCTACTTACCCTATCCATGCCCCTCATGATTTTATAAACCTCTATAAAGTTCACCCTAATGCCTCCGATGCTCTAGGGAAAACAGCCCCAGCCTATTCAACCTCTCCCTCTACCTCAAATCCTCCAACCCTGGCAACATCCTTGTAAATCTTTTCTGAACTCTTTCAAGTTTTGCAACATCCTTTTGATAGGAAGGAGACCAGAATTGCACGCAATATTCCAAAAGTGGCCTAAACAATGTCCTGAACAGTTGGAACATGACCTCCCAACTCCTGTACTCAAAACTCTGATCAATAAAGGAAAGCATACCAAACGCCTTCTTCACTATTCTATCTACCAGCAACTCCACTTTCAAGGAGCTATGAACCTGTACTCCAAGCTCTTTGTTCAGCAACACTCCCTAGGACCTTACCATTAGATTAGACTCCCTACAGTGTGGAAACAGGCCCTTCAGCCCAACTAGTCCACACTGACCCTCCGAAGAGTAACCCACCCAGACCCGTTCCCCCTAACTAATGCACTTAACTCTATGGGAAATTTAGCATGACCAATTCACCTAGCCTGCACATCTTTGGACTGTGGGAGGAAACTGGGGCACCCAGAGGAAACCCACGCAGACACAGGGAGAATGTGCAAACTCCTCACAGACAATCACTTGAGGCTGGAATCGAACCTGGGTCCCTGGCGCTGTGAGGCAGTAGTGCTAACCACTGAGCCACTGTGCCACCCCACCGTTAAGTATAAGTACTGCTAAGAATTGTTTTTCCAAAATGCAGCACCTTACATTTATCTAAATTTGACTGCATATATCATTCCTCAGCTCATTGGCCCATCTGATCAAGATCCTGTTGTACTCTGAGGTAACCTTCTTCGCTGTCCACTACACCTGCAATTTGGTGTCATTGTAAACTTACTAACTATGCCTCTTAAGCTCACATTAAAAATCATTTATATAAATGATGAAAAGTAGTGGACCCAGCACCGATCCTTGTGGCACTCCACAGATTGCACACTGAAAAACAACCCTCCACCACCACCTTCGGGCCAGTTTTGTATCCAAATGGCTAGTTCTCCCTGTATTCCATGAGATTTAACCTTGCTAATCAGTCTCCCATGGGGAACTTGTCAAACATCTTACTGAAGTCCATATAGATCACATCTACTGCTCTGCCCTCTTTGTTTACTTCTTCTTTGCTTTTTCTTCAATCCTCTTTGTTACTTCTTCAAAAAACTCAATCAAGTTTGTGAGACACGATTTCCCACACACAAAGCCATGTTGACTATCCCTAATCAGTCCTTGCCTTTCCAAATACATGTAAATCCTATCCCTCAGGATTCCTTCCAACAACTTGCCCACCACCGACATCAGGCTCATTGGTCTATAGTTCCCTGGCTTGTCCTTACCACCCTTAAATAGTGGCACCAAGTTAGCTAACCTCCAGAAACCAAGGATTTTCAGAAAATTGCAACAAATGTGCTCATTATCTCTGTAGCTCCTCCCTCTTTTAGGATCCCAAGATGCAAGCCATCAGGGCCAGGGGCTATGTGCCTTTAGTCCCATTTGTTTGTTTTAATACCACTCTGCCCAATTCCATTTACAAGTTTTCTCACGCCATCAATGTTGCAGATCAGTCTTAAACTTCGACGAGACAGAAGATTGGAAAGAGATAGAGAGCTTAGTGGCATGGTGTAAAGACAATAATCTCTCCATCAACATCAACAAAATGAAAGAGCTTTTCATTGGCTTCAGGAAGCAGTGGTCGACATACCCCTGTCTGCATCAATAGTGCCAAAGTGGAGATAGTCAAGAGCGTCAAGTGATGAATTTGTTCTTGAATCTATTCATATGTGTATTATATCTTCTGCCTTACAAAAGAGGGTGGAAGAGATAGGATGCTCTCTATAGTGCAAATACAGAGTGATGATCACCAACAATCGGTCCTGGTCCACCCACATCGATGCAATGGTCAAGAAAGCACTATAATGTGTCTCACCAGGGAGGCGATTGCCGAGTGGTATTATTGTTGGACCATTATTGCAGTGACCCAGATAATGTTCTCGGGACCCAGGTTCAAATCCCAACATGGCAGATGACGGAATTCAAATTCAATATAACTCTGGAATTAAGAGTCTGATAATGGCCATGGAAACATTGTTGGTTGTCAGGAAAAAAACCCATCTGGTTCATTGATGTCCTTTAGGGAAGAAAATCTGCCGTCCTTACCTGGTCTAGCCAACATGTGACTCCAGATCTACAGCAATGTGGTTGACTCTTAACTGCCCTTTAAGCAATTAGGGATGGGCAATAAATGTTTGCCTGGCCAGAGATGCCCTCATCCCATGAATGAATAAAAAAAGACTTCCTCAGGAGACTAAGGAAATTTAGCTTGTCCACAAGGATTCTTACCAAGTTTAATATTTGCACCATCGAAAGCATCCTATCTGGATGCATCACAGCATGGTACGGCAACTGCCCTTCCCAAGATGACAACAAACTATAGGGAGTCGTGAACACAGCGCAGTGCAGCATGCAAAACAGCCTCCCCTCCATTGACTTCATCTATACTTCCCACTGCCTCAGAAAAACAACTGAGAAAGGCCTCTCCCGACCCAGTTACACTCTCTTCCACCCTCTTTTGTAAGGCAGAAGATATAATACACATATGAATAGATTCAAGAACAAATTCTTTCCCACAGCTAACAGACTTTTGAACAGATCTCTAAAATAATTGTGTTAATTTCTCTCTCTGCACCTTCTCTGTGGTTATAACATTGTATTCTGCACTCTGTTCTGTTACCCTGATGCACTTTGTATGGTATCATCTGCCTATAGAACAGGCAAAGAAAAACTTTTCACCATATTTCAATGCACGTGACAACAATAGATGAATGAATGAACTGATCGATCAATCCTGCTTGTTCTCCATATCGCCGAATCTTAGAGAGATCAGATATCTGTCTATTCCGGCCTTAAACATTCTCAATGATGAAATATCTACAACCTCTTGGGGTAGAGAACTCCAAAGATTCCCACTGCTTTGAATGAAGAAATTTCTCCTCATTTCAATCCTCAACAATGAGTCCCTTTTCCTGAGATCGCTTCAAGGTTTTAGATTCCCTTTATCTGCTATTACCTATTCCAAAAGAGAAAACCTCTAAACTTTTCCAAATCTCTACCACCGGACCTGCCTCTGATTATATCCACTTATCTTGAGCTCCACTATATTGGATCCTAAAAATCAAATCAAATCAGCCCTTAACATTTTACATTCCAAGGAATTAAGCCAGTCAATATAGTTGGCAAGTAAAACGATCTTGCAACAAATTTCTAAATATCATCATTAATGGTGTAGCTGAAGGTTATAAATAACCAACTGGTTTTGAAGTAGGCAACATTCCAAACTGAAGAAAGCAATCTGAAATAAAATTAAGGTAAAAGTTCCTATAAATCTTGGAAAGAACCCAGCATGACCAGTAACCAACTGGGGTATACAAGTAGCAAGTGTCAATGTGTGGAATACTCTTTCACAGCGCACAGTTGTGGCTAGATCATTGAATTTGTTTCTGCAATAGACTAGGGAGATAAGGATTCTGGGAAGCAAACAAGGTTGTGAAGCTGAGACCACAGTCAGACCAGCCAGGATCTTATTGAATGGATGAGCAGTATTGATGGGTCAAATTTCCTTCTCCTGCTCCTGTCTTCTGTTGCTAAGTTCCAAACAGCCTCCGGCGTCTGACCTTGTGGAGTTTGCACATTCTCCCCGTGTCTGCGTGGGTTTCCTCCAGGTGCTCCAGTTTCCTCCCACAGTCCAAAAACGTGCAGGTCAGGTAAATTGGCCATGCTAAATTGCCCATAATATTAGGTGAAGGGGTAAATGTAGGGGAATGGGTCTGGGTGGGTTGCGCTTCGTGGGTCAGCGTGGACTTGTTGGGCCGAAGGGCCTGTTTCCACAATGTAAGTAATCTAATAATCTAATCACCAACCCCTCTCACTTGATCCTGGGCCACTAACACCTACATTCACATTCTGGCCTCACCCTTCTTAATCAATGCAACTCGCTGGTTGCAATGTGGACTAGATAGACAACCAACCTCATTGATTTGAAGCTTCTGTTCACTACGGAACATAAAGAACATACAACATAGAACAATACAGCTACGATGCTGTGCCAAGCATTTATCCTAATCCAAGATCAACCTAACCTACACACCCCTCAATTTACCGCCGTCCACGTTCTTGTCCAGCAGTTGCTTAAGTGCCCCTAATGTCTCTCACTCTACTACCACCACTGGCAGTGCATTCCACACTCCCACCATTCTTTGTGTAAAGAACCTGGCTCTGACATGTCTCCTAAACCTTCCTCCAATAACCCTAAGATTATGACCCCTCATGACAGGCAATTCTGGCCTGGGGTAAAGTCCCTGGCTATCTACTCTATCCATGCTTCTCAGTACCTTGCACACCTCGATCAGGTCACCTTTCTTCCTCCTTTTCTCCAGAGAGAAATGTCCGAGCTTAGTCAACCTCTCTTCGTAACACAAGCCATCCAGTCCAGGCAGCATCCTGGTAAACCTTCTTTGCACCCTCTCCAAAGCCTCCATATCTTTCCTATAATAGGCCGACCAGAACTGGACACAATATTCCAAGTGTGGTCTAACCAGGGTTTTGTAGAGCTGTAACAAAACCTCACAGCATTTAAACTCGATCCCCCTGTTAATGAAAGCCAAAACACCATATGCTTTCTTAACAGCCCTATCCACTTGGTGGCAACTTTGAGAGGTTTATGCACTTGAACACCAAGATCGCGCTGTTCCTCTGCACTGCCATGAATCCTGTCTTTGATGCTATATTCAGCATTCAAGTTTGACCTTCCAAAATGTATCATTTTGCATTTATCCAGGTTGAACTCCATCTGCTATTTCTCAGCCAGCCCTGCATCCTGTCTATGTTGTGCTGCAGCCTGTAATAACCCTTGATACTATCAACGGCACCTCCAACCTTTGTATCATCGACAAATTTACTAACCCACCTCTCAATCTCCTCATCCAAGTCAGTTATAAAAACTATAAAAAGCAGAGGCCCAAGAACAGAGCCCTGTGGGTCACTACTCCCCATTGTCCTTGTGCATGAATCACAGAGTGTTGGTCTACAGGTGCAACAGGTAGTGAAAAAGGCAAATGGGATTTTGTCCTCCATTACTAAAGGGATTAAGTACAAAAGCAGGGAAGTTTTGTTGAAGTTGTTTGGAGTGCTGGTGAGGCCAAACCTGGAGTACTGCACGCAGTACTCAAAATTAGGGGAAGCAGATTTCGGACTGAATTGAGAAACAACTTCTTCACCCAGAGGGTTGTAAATCTGTGGAATTCCCAGACCAGTGAAGTAGGTGAGGCTACCTCATTGGATGGCTTTAAAGCTCAGATGGATACTTTTTTGAACTGTAAAGGAATGAAGGGTTATGTTGAGGGGGTGGGTAAGTGGAGCTGAGGCCACAAAAAGATCAGCCATGATGATATTGACCAGGGTCGGGGTTGGGCAGGCTTGCTGGGCCAGATGGCCTACTCCTACTCCTAGTTCTTAGATACGTATGTTCTTATATTGAACCTATAATTTGTCCCTCAGGTATATAGCTAGCTTTCTCATCTTTGTGGTCGCAATCTCTAAATTCTAACTATTCATTAATATCTCTTGGAATTGTAATGGTGCATGTATATACACATTTATAGACATATTATAATTAAATTATAATTTACATACATTAAGTAATATAACTTTTAAATAGGATACAGGAACAGAGCTTTCTGAGGGTTTACAGATACAAAGCTTTGAACTTTGGCAGAACTTGTTAATAAGGCTATTCAAAGCAAACATGGATTTTATAAAATTCCCTATCATCAGTACCCTATCAATGTTGCTCCTCTTTGGAATTTTCTTGCAAATTTACCCTCTATATTTTTCTCAATTGATGTGGCCTTATTAATATCATGTCTTCTTTATTGTATTTAACTGTAGCAGGATAGATTTCATCCTTGACCTCTCTAGAATATCATCTATCTCCAGAACTCTGATAATCTTCAATATCAATATTGCCATCCTGATCCTTTCTTTACTTCTGTACCCTCCTCAGAGGGAAGTGTAGATAGAGTCATCGAATAATTTCAAAATTGCAAGTTTGATTGATGGGGGAATCAAAGGTTACAAAGGATAAACACAAATGTGGAATTGAAATTAAATCAGTTATTAACTTATTAAATGACCTAACAGTCTTGAGGGGCTACCTTTCATTCATCCTTTCCTCTTCAAGTGGAGATTAATTTTGTCCCTCAGAATATTTTTCCAATTATTTCCCTGACGTTGATGTTAGTTTCACAGACCTATATATTTCCCTGGTTTATCTCTTACCATTCACCTTGAACAACGGTACCACATGAGCGATTCTTCAGTCTTCTGGCACTTCTCCTGTGCCCAGAGGGGATTTGAAAATTAATATCTGGGTCCCTGCAATCTAATCCCTTGTCTCCCACAGCAGCCTGAAATGCATCTCATCTGGGCCTATGGACCTGTCCAGTTTTAAGCCCACTAAAACTTATAATACTCCTTCCTTCTCAATTATAATTTATTCGTTTATCACAGTCCTCTCCCTTGATTTCTTTACCATCATTGTTCTTCTCTGTTGAGAATAAAACCATAAAGTACTCATTTAAAACCTGACCAATGTATTTTGGATCACCTACAGTTTCCCACTTAAGGTGTGTAATGGGTCCCACTCTTTCCCTGAACATACTAATAAAATATTTTTGGATTTTCATTTACTTTATCTTGAAGTGATTAAAACAAGGGATGAATGAGAGGTCACAATTGGAGGTGGAGCTCAGAGGATAGAATATCTCAGAGGGAAAATACTTATCGGCAAAAAAGACCCTGAGCTTCCAGTTGCCTGACACTTTAACACACCACCCTGTTCCCTGGCCAACATCTCTGTCTCAGGCTTGCTGCAGTGCTCCAGCAAAGCTCAGCACAAGCTGGAGGAATAGTACCTCATTTTTTGCTTGGGGACCATGCACTCTGCTGGATTCAATTTCGAGTTCAATAAGTTTAGGACTTGAGCTGCCCCATGTCCTTGCCTACCCCCCACACTCAAGGCCTTGTTATCACACAGTCTGCTATTACACACAACCATTGTTAGACACTAACAGTTCCCATTGACAGCTATTCACCTCCTAACCAGATCGTTATCCATTAATTTGACTGGTTAACTGTTCCTCTCTCTCTTTGGCCTCTCTCCCCACCAATCATTTACTCCTCCCACCCCTCCCTATCTTCTGGACCAACGTTTTCCTGGGTAACATCAGTTCTGAGGAAGGGTTACTCGACCTGAAACGTTACCTTTGATTTCTCTGCACAACTGCTGTCAGACTTGCTGAGCTTTCGAGGAATTTCTGTTTTTGTTTGTGAAAAATTTAGTGTTTGACATGGAGGAAATTGAAACTAGGATGAGAATTTTAAAATCAAGGCATTGCCGGATAGTAAGCTAATGTAACTCAGCAATCAAAGGGTGAACAGAATTAGATGTGACTATCTCAAGCTAGACAAATGCAATTTGATTATTGTTTTGATGGGCCAATATATTAGCATGGTGTTTTTACTGGAAAACAACCCAGAGATTGTGAGCTCCAATGATCCTGTATTCAGGAATGGAGGAGCCTCAGCTCTTGACCTTGTCCAACAGTTACAAAGTACTTGCTCCCTGTGTGGATGAGGAAAATGACAGCGAGGATGATGAACCAAATGACCATGGCACCATGGTGTAGGGGCCATTCAAGAGTAGGGAAACAAAAGCCAAGTGGCAGTTATAGGGGATTCTATAATTCAAAAAAAAGGCATTAAAAACTAGCATAAAGCCACTTTAGCTGAGTGCTCGTAGCATTTGAAACAAAGTAGGTGAGTTAACTGCACAAATCATCGCACTTGAGTATGATTTGATCACCAGTACAAAGACATGGTTACAGGATGGTCACGACTGGGAGTTAAATATCCTGGGGTAACAAACTATGTGGAAGGACAGACAGGAGGGTAAGGGAGGTGGTACAGCTCTGATATTCAAAGATGGCATCAGGGCAGTGCTGAAAGATGACATAGGTCAAATGGAGAATGAGATTGAATCCATTTGGGTGGAAATTAGAAATTCTAAGAAGAAAATGTCACTGATAGGCATTATCGATAGGCCTCCAACTAATAACATCACATTGGTGTGAGCAATGAACAAACAAAAACTAATGCCTGAAAAAATTGTACGGCAATTATCATGGAGGATTTTAGCCTTTTACCTGTCGATTAGTCGAACCAGCTCGCTCAGGGTAGCCTTGAAGAGAAGTTCATTGAATGTGTCCATGATAGTTTCCTTGAACAGTATGTAATAGAATCAATGAAGGAGCAAGCTATCCTAGACCTGGTCCTGTTAATCAGATAGAAACAATTAATGATCTCATAGTTAGGGATCCTCTTGGAAGGAGCGATCACAGTATGGTTGAATTTAGAATATAGATACAAAGCGAGAAGATAAAAATCCAATACCAGGGTCCTGTGCTTAAACAAAGTAGGATGAGGGAGGAGTTGGCTAAAGTAGACCGTAAGCAAAGGCTTTGTGGTGGGAAAGTTGACAAACAGTGGTGGACTTTCAAAGCAATTTTACAAAGCAAAAGTATATACCAGTGAAAAAGAAAGGACTGTAGGAAAAGGGGTAATCAGCCATGAGTGTCTAAGGAAATAAGGGAGGCTATCAAATTGAAAGAGAAGGCACGCAAAGTGGGAATAACCAGCAGGAAACTAGAAGATTGGGAAAACTTTAAAGGTCAACAGAAAGCCACAAAAGAAAAGCTGTAAAGAAAACTAAGATACATTACGTGAGTAAACCACCTCAGAATATAAAGACAGAGAGCAAAAATTTCTATAAATTTATAAAATGAGAAAGAATGATCTAGGGTAAACATTGGTCCTTTAGGGGATGAGAAAGGGAATTTAGTAATGGGAAATGAGGACATGGCTGAGGCATTGAAGAGATATTTTGTGTCAGTCTTCACAGTGGAAGACATGAATAACATGCCAGTAATTGAAAAGGAGACTATAAGGTAGGTGAGGACCGAGAAACGATCATTATCATGATGGACCTAAAGGTAGATAAGTCTCCTGGCCTTGATGGAATGCATTCAGGGTGATAAAAGAGATTATGGGGGAAATAGTAAATGCACTTGTGATAATTTTCCAAAATTCCCTAGACTCTGGGGCCATTCTAGTAGATTGGAAAACAGCAAATGTTACATCACTGTTTAAAAAATAAGACAGACAAAAGATTATAAGCTGGTTAGCTTAACTTCAGTAATGGGGAAAATGTCTGAATCTATTACCAAATCAAAAACAGCAAGATATCTAGATAGAAATTGTGCAATCCGACAGACACATCATGGGTTCATGAAAGGCAGGCCATGTTTAACTATATTACTGGAATTCTATGAAAGCGCTATGAGCATGGTGGACAACAGGGACCCAGTAGATATAGTGTATCTAGATTTCCCAAAGGCATTCAACAAGGTGCCTCACAAAAGGCTGCTGCATTAGGTAAAGATGCATGGTGTTACGGACAATGTATTAGTATGGATACAGAATTAGTTAACCTAGAGGAAGCAAAGAGTGGGGATAAATTAGTGTGTTTATGGTTGGTGATCAGTGATTAGTGATGTGTCTTAGGGATCAGTGTTGGGACCGCAATAGTTTACGATTTATATAGATGATTTGGAGTTGGGACCACGTGTAGTGTATCAAAGTCTGCAGATTAAACTAAGATGAGTTGGAGTTGGCTAAAGTAGAGTGGGCAGAAGACTATGAAACTTTGCAGAGGAATATAGACAGTTTAAGTGAGTAGGCAAAGGTCTGGCAAATGGAATACAATGTTAATAAATGTAAAGTCATCCATTTTGATAGGAATAACAGTAAAAAGGACTTATTTGAATGGTAAATTTGCAGCACGTTATGTAGAGGTACCTGGGTGTCCTTCTGCATTCATCACAGAAGACTGGTCTGCAGGTACAAGAGGTAATTAAGAAGGCAAATGGAATTTTGTCCTTCATTGTGAAAGGGATTGAGTTTAAAAGCAGCTGTATAGGGTGCTGATGAGGTCATACCTGAAGTACTGTGTTCACTTTTAGTCTCCTTCCTTGAGAAAGGATTATACTGACACTGGAGAGGGTGCAGAGGAAATTCACTAGGTTGATTCCGGAATTGACGGGGTTGATTTATGAGGAGAGATTGATTTGGGGGGGCGGGGGGGATGGAGCCTTATAGAAACATATGAAGGGATTGGAAAGAAGTAGAGAGGATGTTTCCACTGGCGGATGAAACTAGAACAAGAGGGCACAGCCTCAATATTAGGGGGAACAGATTTAGCACTGATTTGAGAAGGAACTTCTTCACCCAGAGGGTTGTGAATATGCAGATTTCCCTGCCCAGAGAAGTAGTTGGTTTTAAAGCTAAGATTGATAATTTTTTGAACAGTAAAGAAATTAAGGGTTACGGCGAGACGATGGGTAAGTGGAGCTGAGGCCACGAAAAGATCTGCCATGATCTTATTGAATGTTGGAGCTGGCTTGAAGGGTCAGATGCCTATTCCTGCTCCTAGCTCTTATGTTCACATGGTAGTTTATAAGTATCAATTTGTAAATCTGTACTAATATCTTTCAAGTGAGATACTTACTACTCTTATCTAGTCTAATCCACTTGTGACACCAGTCCCACAAAACATTTGGCATAGTACACTCAGATTAAGCAGGAACTAGTAATAAATGTAACTGTCTTATGTCCTATGGACAGTGCTGCCCATTTTTCATCCACTAAAGCTTTCTGGACTGCTGCCTTACAAAGTAGCAGATCCATAAACCTCTTTCTCTTTCTCCCTCTCTAGATTCAATAAAGGCACTGAGGAGCTCCGGAAAAGACTAATATTCAAGATTAAAAAAACTCTTTTGATGTGAAGCATCCCATAAATGAGATTGGATTAACAGAGAGATCATAGTCCTTCTGAATGAATGGTTGCTCCAGAATTTTCTCCAAAATTTAGGATTCACTTATTCCTTATTTCAAGTCTTCTGATTCTTAAGAGCCTCTGCTCATATCCATCTAATTTTAAAGTAAAAAATACATGTTTAAAAGCTTACAATGAAAAGGAGAATGCACGAACCTCATATCCAAGTTCCTTACAAACATATGTATTTTTTATGTAACAATTAATCATTGAATCCCTACAGTGTGGAAACAGTGAGCCCTTCATTCAACAAGTGCACATGGACCCTCCAAAGAATAACCCACCCAGACTCATTCCCCTACCCTATTACTCTACATTTATCCCTGACTAATGCACCTAACCTACACATCCCTAAACACTATGGGCACTTTAGCACAATCTAACCTACATATCTTTGGATTGTGGGAGGAAACTGAAGCACCTGGAGGAAAAACACACAGTCATGGGGAGAATGTGCAAACTCTACACACAGTTGCCCAAGGCTAGAATCAAACCCTGGTCCCTGGTGCTGTGAGACAGCAGTGCTAACCAGCATTTCATATTGAACATTTGTTCATTAAACATAACTTATTTCCTGTCACACCTCTCTGTTCATATATTCCTGAAAAAATCCAGTGTGTGGAAAAATGAAGTTCGCTTCTGTTTATAACACTGAGGATGATCCATTGACATAAATTCTTGATGGTGAGTGGCCCATCCATTGAGCACAGGTATTGTTCCATTGCCCCATCTGCTGGATACAAAGGCAAATGATTTTTCTTTCAGTGGAAAATTCTTTCCTTCAGTTTAATTTTACTTTTTAAAGCATGTGACGCTGCATTTTTTAAAAAGTTTCAGTGCAATCACCAATCTTCATCCGTATCATGGCTTCTCTTGGCCCTGCATATACTTTGAGAAATTCACTTTTAAACTCTTTTTCTGTCTTTTTTCTGTCTTATTACTTTCTGAATTTAAGATTTAACTCTTAAATTACAATTATGTGACATCACAATGAATATGAAATGCATGAATTTTAAATTACAATGTTGTTCTGCAATATTAGTTTTGGATATCTTCACCTAAATCAAGGCCAATTTGAATTGTGCGAATGTAATGACTATTTCCTGTTCTCACAGGAATTCAAATTTTACAGAAAAAAAATGACCCGACACTTGAGTTAATATACATTATTGACCTTCTTTTTGGGAATAAATCTCATCACTCTGCCCCTCTCCCCACCCAAAACCATCCCCTTACATCTACCCCCAGTCCTGAAGAACAGTTGGTGGGCGGCACAGTGGTTAGCACTGCTGCCTCACAGCGCCTGAGACCTGGGTTCAATTCCTGACTCAGGCAACTGACTGTGTGGAGTTTGCACGTTCTCCCCGTGTCTGCGTGGGTTTCCTCCGGGTGCTCCGGTTTCCTCCCACAGTCCAAAGATGTGCGGGGACAGGTGAATTGGCCATGCTAAATTGCCCGTAGTGTTAGGTAAGGGGTAAATGTAGGGGTATGGGTGGGTTGCGCTTCGGCGGGTCGGTGTGGACTTGTTGGGCCGAAGGGCCTGTTTCCACACTGTAAGTAATCTAATCTAAAAAAAACAGTTACACCCAAAACATTGATTTCTTCACCTCATGATGCCAAGCTTGTTGTGTTCTTCCAGCCTTCTATGTGTATACCTTAGATTCCAGCATCTGCAGGTTTTTTTTGTCTCTTAAGGAAGCAGTGATAATAATTGCAAATATTGATTAAGTCCTCTAATTCTCTACAACTCCGATTCATTCAAACATAAGAATTATGACAGGATAGGCCATTCAGCCACTAGGATCTGCTTTGAGTTTGACCTGATGCCATCTTCAAATCTGCAATCCTGATTATCTTACTAAGTAAAGGGCGAAAGATTCTATTTACAATTGCCTGAAAAATATTCAAGAACTCTATTTCTGCCACATCTTCAGGAAGGGAGCTCTAAAGTTCACTTGCCTTTATCATAGATTATAAGAACACCGGGGTGAAGTTGGAGCTGAACAAAACTTTGGTTAGGCCAAAGTGAGAGTAGTGTACAGTTCTGGTTGCCATATGATAGGGAAAATGAGATTGCACGAGATAGGGTGCAGAGGAGATAAACCAGGATGTTGCCTGAGATGCAGCATTTTAGCTAGAAGTGAAGCTTGATAAACTTGGATTTTCTTTGGAGTAGACAAAGTGGAGGGGAAGCATGATCTGGATGAAGAAATTGAGGGTGTTGTTGCCAAGATTTTTTAATTGCCTATCTTTAGGTGCCTTTGAAAAGGGCCTTCTTGAACTACTGTAGTTCACCTGCTGTGGGTTGACCCACAATGCCCTTAAGAAGGAAATTCTACAATTTTGATGGAGCGACAGCAAAGAAATGGCGATATATTTCCAAGTCAGAATGATGAGTGGGGTTGAAAAGGAAGTTGAATATGGTGGCATTCCCATGTATCTACTGTTCTTGTCCTTCTAGACAGAAGTGATCATGGGTTTGAAAGGTACTATCTAAGTATCTTTGGTGATTTTCCACAGTTTATCTTGTAGATAGTAGCAGCAGTGTATACGGAGTGCTAATGGTGGAGAGAATAGATATGATGCCAATCAAGTAGGCTGCTTTATCCCAGATGGTTTCAAGCTTCTTGAATGGGCGAATGGGAGTATTTCAGCACATTTCTGACTTGTCTTGTAGATGGAGGAGATGCTTTGGAGAGTCAGGCGATGAGTTACATGCTGCAGTATTCCAAGCAACTGACCTGCTCTTGTACTTCGTGTTTATGCAGGGAGTCAAGTTGAGTTTCTGGTCAATGGTAACCCAAAGGATGTTGATAGTGGGGGTATTCAGCAACGGTAACACCATTGAACATCAAGTGGCAGTATTTAGGTTGTCTCTTATTGGAGATAGTCACGGCCTGATATTTGTGTGGCATGAAGAGTGCTAAACATTGTGTAATCATTGACAAAAGTCCCCTCTTCTGACCTTAATTAATGACCTTTCTCTATCATAAGGAGCTGAAGATGGCTGGGCCAAGGACACTAACCTATGGAACTCCTGCACAGATGTGCTGGAGCTGAGGATGACTGACTTCCAATATCCACAACTGTTTTCCTATGTGCCAGGCATGACACTAACCAGCAGATAACACAAGGACAGGTGGAGGGTTAGGCAGTGTTGAGGAAGCGGAGAGGTTGCAGGAAGACATGGACTAACTGGGAGATTGGGCAAAGAAGGGGCAGATGGAATTTGATGTGGAAAAATGTGAGGTTATGTACTTTGGTAGAAAGAGAGACATAGACTATTTTCTAAATGGAGAAATGTCTCAGAAATCTGAAGAACAAAGGAATTTAGGAGTCCAAACTCAAGATTCACTTAAAGTTGACAGTTAGAAGGCAAATTCAATGTTAGTCTTCTATGCTGTACAACTCTAAAGTAATTCAGCCATCAGAGTAGAGTCATAAAGAAATTCTTCAGATTTCTATTTCACATCAAGCCTACAACTATCAGCAAGACCCTTAAGATCATATATCTTGCAGTTAAATTACATCTTACTTTTCTGAATTCCAGCAGAAACTAGGAGAAAGTGAGGACTGCAGATGCTGGAGATCAGAGCTGAAAAATGTGTTGCTGGAAAAGCGCAGCAGGGCAGGCAGCATCGAGGAGCAGGAGAATCGACGTTTTGGGGATAAGCCCTTCTTCAGGAATGAGGAAGGTGTGCCAAGCAGGCTAAGATAAAAGGTAGGGAGGAGGGACTTGGGGGAGGGGTGTTGGGAATCGGATAGGTGGAAGGAAGTTAAGGTGAGGGTGATAGGCCAGAGAGGGGGTGGGAGCAGAGAGGTCAGGAAGAAGATTGCAGGTCAAGAAGGCAGTGCTGGAGAAATCTGCTTTTATCCCTTGTGGTTGGAGGGTTCCTAGGCAGAAGATGAGACGTTCTTCCTCCAGGTGTCGTGTTGCCATGTCTGGCGATGGAGGTGGCCAAGGACCTGCATGTGACCAAGGACCTGCATGTCCTTGGTGGAGTGGGAGGGGGAGTTAAAGTGTTCTGCCATGGGGCAGTTGGGTTGGTTGGTGGTGTCCCAGAGGTGTTCTCTGAAATGTTCCGTAAGTTGGTGGCCTGTCTCCCCAGTGTAGAGGAGGCCACATCGGGTGCAGCGGATGTAGTAAATGATGTGTGTGGAGATGCAGGTGAATTTGTGACAGATATCGAAGGAGCCCTTGGGGCCTGAGAGGGAAATAAGAGGGGAGGTGTGGGGGCAGGTTTTGCATTTCTTGCGGTTGCAGGGGATGGTGACAGGAGTGGAGGTTGGGTTGGTAGGGAGTGTGGACCTGACGAGGGAGTCGCAGAGAGAGTGGTCTTTCCGGAACGCTGATAGGGGAGGGGAGGGAAAATATATCCTTGGTGGTGGGGTCTGTTTGGAGATGGCAGAAGTGACGAAGGATGATACAATGTATCTGGAGGTTGGTGGGGTTCCGCCCTGGTGGCGATTGGAGGGACGGAGTTCAAGGGCGAAGGAGCGGGAAGTGGAGGAGATCGGTGGAGAGCATTGTCAACCATATCTGAGGGGAAATTGCAGTCTTTGAAGGAGGCCTTCTGGGTTGCTTGGTATTGGAATTGGTCCTCCTGGGAGCAGATGCGGCAGAGGCGAAGGAATTGGGAATATGGGATGGCATTTTTAACGGGGGCAGGGTGGGAAGAAGTGTAATCGAGGTAGCTGTGGGAGTCGGTTGGTTTATAGTAAATGTCCGTGTTGAGTCGGTCACCCGAGATAGAAATGGGGAGGTCTAGGAAGGGGAGGGAGGAGTCTGAGATGGGGCGATGGAGGCGGCCAAGGACCTGCGTGTCCTTGGCGGAGTGAGAGGGGGATTAAAGTGTTCTGCCACGGGGCGGTTGGGTTGGTTGGTGCAGGTGTCCCAGAGGTGTTCTCTGAAGTGTTCCACAAGTAGGCGGCCTATCTCCCCAAGGAAGGGGAGGCCACATCGGGTGCAATGGATGCAGTAAATGTGTGTGGAGGTGCAGGTGAATTTGTGACAGATATGGAAGGAGCCCTTGAGACCTTGGAGGGAAGTAAAAGGGGGGGGGGGGGGGGGGGGGGGGGGAGGTGTGGGTGCAAGTTTTGCATTTCTTGCGGTTGCAGGGGAAGGTGCCGGGAGTGAAGGTTGGGTTGGTGGTGGAGTGTGGACCTGACAAGGGAGTCGCGGAGGAAGTGGCCTTTCTGGAACGCTGATAGGAGAGGGGAAGGAAATATATCTTTGGTGGTGGGGTCTATTTGGAGGTGGTGGAAATGATGAAGGATGATATGATGCACGCTGTCAGCAAAATTGGCAACAGTACCTTCCATTCCTACATCGAAGTCATTTAAGTATATATATTGTAGTCAGTTGAGATTGCAGCACCAATCACTGTGGCACAAACACTCATTACAACTTGCCGATCTGAAAAAGAACCGATTATTCCCTATCAGCCAGCCTACCACTATTCCATGCTAAACTGCCATTTTTATAAAGTTACTCGTAGGACATGGGCATCACTGGCTTGGCCAGCATTTATTGCCAGCCCCTATTTGCCCTGGAGATGGTGGTGATGAGCTGCCTTCTTGAAAGCACGGTGGCACAGTGGTTAGCACTGCTGTCTCACAGCGCCTGAGACCCGGATTCAATTCCCGACTCAGGCGACGGACTGTGTGGAGTTTGCACGTTCTCCCTGTCTGCGTGGGTTTCCTCCGGGTGCTCCGGTTTCCTCCCACAGTCCAAAGATGTGCGGCTCAGGTGAATTGGCCATGCTAAATTGCCCGTAGTGTTAGGTCAGGGGTAAATGTAGGGGTATGGGTGGGTTGCGCTTCGGCGGGTCGGTGTGGACTTGTTGGGCCGAAGGGCCTGTTTCCACAATGTAAGTAATCTAATCTAAAAAAAAGACTGCAGTTTACATGCAATAGGCAGACTCTCAATGTTGTTTGGGAGAGTGTGCCAGGACTTTGGCCCAATGACATTAAAGGAACAGCAATATAATTCCAAATCAGGTGATGAGTGGCTTGGAAAGGAAATTATAAGCAGTGGTGTTCTCATGTACTTCTCTTTTCCACAATGGCTGATATGCCACCTTCTGAAATGCCTTTGGGAAATCTCAACACAATACATTCACCCTTCCCCTTCATCCACAACAGGTTACCTCCTCAAAAAAATTCCACTAATTTGGACAAAGATGATTTCCTTTTCACAAAACTACATTAGCTCTGCTGGATTACCTTGACCTTATCCAAGTGCTTTACTATAATACTTATAAAATAATAGCTTCTAACGTGCCCTTGCAAGCTTCAGTTCAAAGGCAATAGTCCATATAGATATGGCAAGTGCTTTATGCCGATATATCTATCTCCCAACCATTAAGTGGTCACATTATTCGAATGAAAATGCAGTACTTTTACCTGTCTACATTCAAAACAGTTTTTTAATTCTACACCAAGTTTATTTTTCATTTTGTTGCAGTCATCCTCATTATACATTTGCAATTATGTGTATGTCATTATATCTAATAACTCAAAAGCAAATCACTAGATGAAACCGTTTTTTTAAGAGAGGCACTTTGGAAAGCAATGTTTACACTGTACTTATCTGGTATATTAAGCCATTAAAATATTAAGTTGTTAAAGCATGCTCAGTGCCAAAGCACACATTGAAGAGGAATTTTTGCAGTCATAATAAACCTATAGTCAGGAATAACAGTTGATCTGTAAGAACATGTCCATTAGTTCCCTTTTTATCTATGTCACCATCATATAAAAATCAGATCACTTTTTGATTAGTAACAAACTTTGACTTTCATGCCTCGTCACGGTAGGTGCTGCAAGAAATGTCAGAGTGTGGACATGGACACCACCATTACACATGGGGACATCTTCCACCATGTACGTGGCAGGTACTCATGCGACTCAGCCAATGTTGTCTATCACATACACTGCAGGCAAGGATGCCCTGAGGCATGGTATGTCAGCAAAACCGAGCAAAGGCTACAACAATTAACAGACAGGAGTGTTCCCTCCCAGTTAGGGAACACTTCAGCAATCCAGGATATTTGATCTCGGACCTTCAGGTGACCATCCTCCAAGGCAGACTTCAGGACAGGCAGCAGCGAAAAGTGGCCGAGGAGAAGCTGATAGCTAAGTTCCGTACCCATAAGGAGGGCCTCAACAGGGACCTTGGGTTCATGTCACACTACAGGTGATCACCATTGCACTATATATACACACACACACTCCCACATGCATCTCCTCTCATACTTAACACTTTATACTCACTCACTCACAACCCCCCACCCCAGACAGACAGACACACAAAAACCCATGCACACATACACATATACATTTGTGGAGTGAATTTGTACTTGCAAAGTTACATTGTATTTTGCTCAAAAGCTACATGAATCCATGTAAGACTCTGTTAACTCACTTTTTAATCTCAACATTATGGCACAGACGGGGAATATGGAGCGAACACCTTCAACATCTCATCTGGCTTACACCAATTGTTACAGTTAACCTGAGAATATAACTTTTTTCAAAAAAGTTTTGTGATTTACATATGAAAGAAGTGAAACTATCATGGTCATTCCAATAGATGAGAGAATCAACAAACAATCAAGGTATTTTTCAATGCATAATTTCAGTTACATCACACTAAACTTTTGCAATAAATTCTGTGTTTCACAATTGTGTCCTCCAAAACCACCTAATGAAGGAGCGGCGTTCCAAAAGCTAGTGCTTCCAATTAAATCTGTTGGACTATAACCTGGTGTTGTGTGATTTGTAACTTTGTATACCTTGACAATGATGTGCCCTGATCAGAAGCCATCTATCAAGTGCATATGTTAATTGTGTCTAACCAGTAATATTGCTTGAAGCTTAAATGTTTTCATTTGACAGTTATAGCTCTGCCTATTATCTCAGTGATGGGAGTTGGGTTAGCAGAATTCACGATTGATTTGTCTTGAGACAAATCAGTCAGAGCAAATCCTTTGATCCAACCAGTCGATACTGACCATAAGCCCAAACTAAACTGTCCCACCTGTCTGTGCTTGGTCCAATTGCTCCAAACATTTTTATTCATGTCCTTATCCAAATGGCTTTTAAACATTAAAACTGTACCCGCATCCACCACTTTCTCTGGAAATTCATTCCTCTCATAAACCATCCTCAGTGTACAAAAGTTGCATCTCATGTCTGTTTTAAAATCTCTCTCATCTTAAAATATGCCCCCTCGTCTTGAAATTCCCCCACCGCAATGAAAAGACACCTATTTATTTTACCCATATCCCTCATGATTTTATAAGTCTCAAAAAAGGTCACCACTCAACTTCTTATGCTCCAGTGAAGAAAAGTCCCAACCTATCCAGCTTCTCCTTATAACTCAAACCGTTCATTCCCAACAATATCCTGGACAATCTTTTCTGAACCCTCTCCAGCTTAATAATATGACAGAGCGACCAGAACTGGACATAGTACTCCAGAAAAGGCATCACACCAATGCCTTGTACAACCTCCACATTATGTCCCAAAGTCTATACTCAAAGGTCCAAACAATGAAGACAAGCATGCTAAATGCCTTCTTATCCAACGTCTACATGTGATGTAAACTTCAAAGAATTATGTACCTGAATCCCAACGTGCTATAACACTACCCAAAACCCTACTTTTAATTGTCTATAAGTCCTATCCTTGTTTGTTTTACCAAAATGCAATACCTCGCATTTATTCAAATTAAACTCCATCTGCCACCCCTTAGTCCAATGATCCAGTAGATCAAGATCTCTTTTGTAATCTTAGATAACCTTCACTGTCCATTATATCACCAAATTTGGTGTCATTCGCAAAGTTACTAACCATGCCTTTTATAGTCTCATTCAAATCATTTATGTAAATAACAAACAAAAGAAGTGAACCTAGTACCAATCCCTGTGGAATTCTATTGGTAACAGGCCTCCAGTCCAAAAAACAATCCTCCATTATTGCATTCTTTTTAGATTACTTTTTAGATTACTTACAGTGTGGAAACAGGCCCTTCGGCCCAACAAGTCCACACCGACCCGCCGAAGCGCAACCCACCCATACCCCTACATTTACCCTTACCTAACACTACGGACAATTTAGCATGGCCAATTCACCTGGCCCGCACATCTTTGGACTTTGGGAGGAAACCGGAGCACTCGGAGGAAACCCACGCAGACACGGGGAGAACGTGCAAACTCCACACAGTCACAGTCAGTCGCCTGAGTCAGGAATTGAACCCGGGTCTCAGGCGCTGTGAGGCAGCAGTGCTAACCACTGTGCCACCCACATTAGTCATTAAGCCTATTGCGTACCCAATTTGCTAAGCTCACCCTGAATCCATCTAACTTTACTAAGTCTACCATGCAGAACTTCCTCAAAGGCTTTACTAAAATCTAAGTAAACAATTTCTACCACTCTGCCCTCTGGTTACTTCCTCCAAAACTTAAATCTTAAAATCATTCCTCAATAATGCCAACTGGCCAGAAAGTAGCAATCTTAGGATTTGAGAAGAATATTGAATTGTTGGGATGGGAATGCAGCTGATTTGGGGTGGGAGGGGAGTGGTGAATGGAAGAATGATCAGAAAAATAAATAAGGAAGATTTTGTTCGGATTTAACTTTGTGCACTTTAATTCATTTTCCAATTTTTATACACAAATTCCCAGATTTCTTTGAAGTTAACTACTCCAAGTCTAGACCATTGTTTTCATGTAACTTCTAAAAATATCTTTTATATTTTCCAAAGATCAGAGCACCATTTCTGTACACATTCATGCTCTAGCAGGTACAAGTTATTAAAGCAGGGCCATAGCCTGTAGTTACTAAGACAATGATCTCTAGCCTACAACATTTCAGTATTTTTAACGCCATAACTAACACTTAGAATTCATCATTTCAGAACAGAATATTTTCAACAGGCAAAATGAATCATTGAAATTAATATTCTCCCCTTTAAATTTCATTTTAAAAGTGCACTTTGATTAGTATTTCTAATTTACTCTGCAGTTACTTAATGAGAGTCCATATACTACTCTCAAATTTTCAGATTGCCTAGTTCCTTGTGCCTCTTCTTTGAAAATCTGGTGTCATTGACTTTCAATCTTGCTTACTATCATGTTCCATTCATCAAAACATATTATATTTCACTTAGAGTTGTAATCAGGTAGGTCCACACTGGGTATAATACAGACAGAGGGAAAGTAAAGCTCTTTCTAATTCAATTTCCAACTACCGAGCAGTAAGTGTGAAATTTTACATTCTCAGCACCAGCTACACTTTGTGATAATCCCAAATTTAGGGCAGCTTTAATTATGTTACCAAACATATCACTTCCGGCTTGATTTGAATCCAGGCCCAGAAGTAAAAAGGATATTACTCTGCACTGCAACGTACCAGAATCCAACAATATTATTACAGAATAATTGAAAGGGTTGCACAGACTTGAAGACAGGTTTGGGAGGAAATAAAATTCCAAACAAGGTTTCTCCACATTTGGTGTCACAACAAAATACTTGATGGAAAGTAACGAGGGTGAATATCTCCAGTATACCCCTGTTGGCTGTTGAGAATGATGCAGAAATTGCAAAGAGCTAAACGTGCAAAGGCTTCATGTAGCATATTGCCAATTCAATTTCTTTCAATGTTAGAAACAAATTTATGGAGAGTCCTTTTCCAGCCTGATAAGCTAACCATATACATTAAGCTGGTCTGATGTTTCCTCTGAAGCTAGTGAAAAGCATCAATTTGCACAGATCTCATTTCCACAGCGTAATCGCCTGAATTATCAATTGCTCATTTCCAAATAACCAGTTTGATGCTGTGCATCTTTCCATATTAGATGTAAGTGCAGGGGAAACAGTATCGAAACTTGAAAGTTTCAGTCAAGAGTTGGAAAGGGGGCTATGGTCATGCAAAAACAAAAATCAGAAATATATAAAATGGACTAAAACAATGTCATAAAATAGTTAATTTTCTTAATTAGGTTTAGGGGAAAAACAATCCAATAATTTTGCAGCCAAAAAATGCAGTTTTCATGACAAATGCCATCAAACCATACATACACTTTGTCACTATTATTAGTGAGACTAACATCAACTTTACTCAAATAATCAATGTCAAATCTAAAACAAAAACATCAAAAAAAAACATATACAAGTCAATAGTGCAAATATAGCACAGATTGTGCACAAAGGTTGTATGATTAGTGATTTCTCATTAGTTTTGTACAAGTAGTGAGGAAATACCGAAGAATCAATATATACTTCACTTAATCTGGCACCAAATGGAAATCAAAACTTTGTACAGTCTACAAGTTAACATTTTTAACCATCATATTCATGTGTAGGTTCATTTTGAATTTATGCAAGAAAGAAAAAATATTTTGCACATTGAATCCATGTTCCCATGGCAAGGCAAACAAACAGTGAAATACTGAGATGTTCTATGACGGAAATGTAGTTAACATTCAAATTTCCATAGCTACATCATTATCCATTAGTATACTACAATCTTGCACAGATAAACACATTGATTGCTGCAATCACCACAATATAAATACAAGGATATAATTTGAAAGATGGGACATGCTGTTTTTTTTTAAGTTAACCACTTAAAAATGAATTTAGCAATACCTGAGTGTATTCCTAAAAACCTGATCCACAAAACATATGCAAACAAACGCATAGAGTAAAACATAATCTGCTTGGGGTGTGCAGAAATAAACAATGCCAATGTAGTCTAATATCCATACTATTTATTAAAAATGCCTACATTATAAATAAGTAGATGCACTATATGTCAGATTTAACACCTTAAGGATGCAAAAGGAATTTAGAGTATCCAAAATGAGCTAAAATATTCTTTGGTTTGGCGCATTTATCTAATTCCTCTGATATTGCACCTCCTAGAATTCATCCAAAATCAGTTTTACTGGATACAACAAGATTGAGTTTTGAAGTTAAACCCAATTTTGAAAGATTTGAAGATAAATGGGTTCGGTATTACAGATTTGTGGTAATACAAATACTACAAATTAATAGTGGTAACGCATCAATTTCCATACACTAACCTGGAAGTTTTGTACAAGTAGTGAGGAAATACCGAAGAATCAATATAAACTTCACTTAATCTGGCACCAAATGGAAACCAAAATTGTGTAAGCATTTTAGAAAACAGACCAATGACCACCAAGGCTAATGTTTTTCTGTTGCTTTGTTCAATTATAAAAACAATATTATTAGAGCTTTTCACATCACAACATTTCTTTTATAACTGCATTTTCAAAGAAACAGTTCTTTCATATTGTTTCCAAGCTTCTGGAAAGGTGGGATTCCTGGCATAACAGAAAACATTATTCCATTTCTGTAGCACAATCAATCTACAATTCTTCTGCAGTATTGTTCGATTCCTCTAGATGTAGTTACAACTGATTTCAAAAATCAAACAAAGTTAAACGAATTCTGATATCATAAGCATTTTATTACTTGAAGCTGTTTAATTCTGGACTTCTGCCACTTGTTCCTTCACTGATTTTTCTTTTGCTTTTTGGTGTTCAACAACTTTCTCTTCTTTACGCAACAGTTCTAAAATCTCTGCAACCTGGTTGGTAGAGATATCTATGTCTTCTTTATCAATTAACTTCACTACCTGCAATGACAAATGAATTAGGAAATCAGTGACTCCACAAGGCATTTTACTTGTTAACTTTTGACAATCAATATTTACCTTTAAACAATGTTCATGAATTGGTACATTGTCTCTTGAATTCGTACATCATTTCAATCAACCAATGAATGGCACTTATGAAACTTTTCATTCGATCATACTTTGTAATGATTTGCATTGCAGGACTTTCACAAAATTTAAAAATTAAGATATACAGGGGAACCTCGATTATCCAAAAACCAATTCGCCGAAAATCAGATTATCCAAAGGAGATCTCGCGGTCCTGACAGAAACATTCTATCAAAGACGTGTCCAACACTGAACGTGTCTTTTGTTTACAGGATTAAAAGTGCTGCTGAAATCAGTCCTGGACTAATGGGAGCCCAGGCACTTCCTCTAAATGACTGACCTCCCGTATGACCGTATATACATGCACACTATTTGGAGACTCACCTCCCCCACCCGCCACCCCAAAGACAAAAGGCAGTAGCAGCAGCAGTCTTGTTGTTGGTGTCCAATCCGGCTGCTCTGGAGAGAGGCTGGAGTGGAAGGGGGTCATGTGGGTGGGAGGCGGTGTTGGACAGGAAGGGGACTGTTGGACACTGTTTGGGAGTGGGCAGGGGGGCGGTGTTGGGGGCAGGGATGGATTGGGCTTGGGGGACAGCTGAGGTCTCAGGTGCGCTGTGCTGCTGGTTGTCTCCTGAATGAGGAGAGACTTAATAGCAAACTCAGAGCCCCAGAGGAAAGGCATTGAACCAATTAACTGAATAATCAATTATCCAAACGAAATAGTGCCCACCTATCTCATTTGGATAATTGAGATTCCTCTGTATTTCTGGACAGAGTATAAGGAGGGGAAGAAACAGCAGTAAAGTTTAATTACCTATGATGGCTCTCGTAACTTTCACTTGTTGAATAAAGTCCACTATTTACATAACAATAAGCATTTATGGTATCCAATAGAGAAAGTGTACAATCCAGGTCAGAATTAGTAATTAGATGGTAAAAGGAGTTTGATCAGGAAGAGGTCACAAATTCTAAAAGGAGAAATCATGTTTAACTAACTTGAAGTATTTTTTAAGATTTAACAGAAAGGCACAATAACAGCAATGCCATTGATAGCGTTGGGTACTAGAAGGTGAAGGTGAGGAATGGAAGACAGGACAGAGGGAGAAAAAGATGTGGAAGGGAGAAAAGACAAGAGATGAGACAGAGAAGAGGGAAGTTTGGCGGTATGGTGACGATCAGTCATATAGTGTTCATTATCTATCCCTCACAACTGCACTGTTTCAATTGTGCACATCTTTTCGGCACCTGATGTCACTGGAATTGGACGCACTGATGTAATGTTTCGAGATTGGTGTACATTAGGGTCACAATTGATGTCTGATGTTACCAGACACTGACTTTACCTGATAGCAATGCAAACATGTACGTACCTGAAAAACTCAAACTGTTTGTTATGTGATACCCATCTATAGGTTAGACCTCTAATGAACTCTGCTAAACAGTTTCTCAGTTACACATTTCCTCGAACTTAAGAGATGGAAGAAGAGAAAATTGCAAAAATAAATCATTTTCCTCAAAAAAAAAAGTTTATTAGCGTCACTTTATTTAAGTCTAGTATAGTATTGGAAGTTTGTGTTTTATAATTTATTTTGACTTACTTTTATAACATCATTGATATCAATTCTGCCATCCTTGTTTTCATCCAGGGATTCAGCAATCTTCTGTAATTTGTGCTGGGGGATATTCTGGATCTGCCTCATTGCGCTGATTAGTTCATTGATGCTGATGATATTTTCCCTAAAGGTGAAATACAAACTGCATATAGGAAAAAAATTAAAGTTAATTGCAAGTTATCATAAATAGCTGACAAGGGGCCATGTAGCAGAATCCAAAATTTCAGATTTGCTAATCTATTATCCAATTGACAGACACCAAAAGTTATGTTGATAGGCATTTAACCAGAATACCATCCACACTTCAAAGTGGAAGCTAACCAAATTTCTAATCAACTATTGATACAAAGGGAGTTACAGTACTTTATTTGATTTATTTATTGTTGCACGCTAAGTACGGTGAAAAACTTTGTTTACAAGCAGTACAGGCAGATCCTGATAACCACAGATCATAGGGTGAAAAAAAAAATTAAGAGGCATATAGGTTACATTGCACAGGGCATGTGAGAGGCAAGATCAGTATTATTTGAAGTTACACAGTCCATTCATCAGCCTAATAACTGCCAAGAAGAAACGGTTTCTGAACCTGCTGTTTTGTGTTTATCCTTCTGTACCTTTAGCCTGATGGGAAAGGTTATAGAGGTGGGATGGATTGTTGATGATATTGGCAGCCGTGGCAATGAGCCGTGTAAATGGAGTCTGTGGATAGAAGGTTGGCTTCCTTGATGGTCTGAGCTGTGCATACAACCTCTGTAGTTTCCTATGGTCTGAGGCAGAGCCGTTACCACAGCAGGCCATTATGCACCCAGACAGTGGTTTTCAGTGGTGAGTCTGTAAAAGTTGGTGAGAGTCCTTATGGACATGCCAAATTTCCTGAGCCTGAGGGAGAGGTGATGTTGTTGTGCTTTCTTGACCATTGCATTTAATTACATTAGTTAAAGACTAGTAATCAATAGGCTGCTATATCCTCTCGTTTGCTAAGCGATCATTTCTCTTGAATCCTTTCTCCCTGATTACAGGGCATTGAAGCAATGGGGGAGTGCGAGAGAGTGCGAGAGAGTGCGAGAGAGTGCGAGAGAGTGCGAGAGAGTGCGAGAGAGTGCGAGAGAGTGCGAGAGAGTGCGAGAGAGTGCGAGAGAGTGCGAGAGAGTGCGAGAGAGTGCGAGAGAGGAACTTTAACAGCTCTTATACAGAATAAATCAATTAATGACATAAATGCATGTTAATGCAGATCTTCATAGCCATTACAAGATATGATTACAAGGCACTAAATAATCAGGGTTTGTTTTCATTTGATCATGGGAATGTGAGCATCACTGGCGAGGCCTGCATTTATGACCCACAAAAAGAAGGCAGTTACCATCCCAGAAGGACACTGAATCAGATGGGTTTGTCCCATACTTGCCATCGAATTAATTGACATAATTAGACTCTTAATTCCAGATTTTCATCAATTTCAAATTCTATTTACCATGGCAGGATTTACAGCATTACCAAGGTACCTGGATGAAATAGTCTAGCATCAATACTACCAAGCCATCACCTCTCTGGCATGTGAGTTTGCGAAAGGACAGGTAGGAAGGAAATGATGGTGGGGTTACATTGTTGGTACAGGATGGAATAAGTACAAAAGCAGAATGACTTGCAAACAGAAGACGTAGAATCTATATGGAAGGCAAAAAATTAAAAGGGGAAGATGGCACTGATAGGAGTAATCTATATGCTCCCTAACAGTAGCTATATGGTGGAAAAAGGAGAGTAGCCATGAGGGAAAATTCAGAGTGGGTATTCAGGTAATTTTACGAGAACAATCTGGTGATGTGCAACGAAGTTGGTTTAACGATGTTAGAGTAAGAGACCCCCAAGGAAACGGTGACCATATCATGATAGAATTTATCATTTTAATTACAGTGGGAGGAAACAACTGTCCTAAGCTTAAATAAGGGTAATTACAAAGAAAGAGAGAGGTCAAAGTTGGCTACAGTGGGCTGTGAAAAGAGTTCAGCTGCAAAGATGATTGGAATACAAGAGACATTTAAGAAAATGATGTATGCTTTACAGCAAAGATATATCCCAATGAGGAAGAAGAATTCTAGGAAGGAGATAGCTAACTACAGTTCACCAGGAAAGTAAAGGATAGCATTAAATTGAAATAAAAATGTTTGGCAAAGGATAGAGGATTGGGAATGTTTTCATACTGAACAAAAGATGACCAAAAAAAGAAAATGAGGGTGAAGGTAAACTTGGAAGTGAGAGCTTCTTTAAATGTACAAAGACAGTAGTCAAAATAAACATAGCTCTCTAACAGAAGTGAAGCTAAAGAAAATGGTGAACCAAGAAACAGCAGTTATTGACTAAATGCTTTGCATCAATCTTTACAGTAGAAGACACTAACAGTTTTCCAAAATTACTAACAGATCAAGATAGAAAAGGAAAACAGAAAATAAATGCAACAGCTAATCACTAGACAAGAAGTACTAGTGAATCTAATGGGACTAAAGACTGATAAGTCTCCAAGACCTGATGAGATCCATCCTAAGAAATTAAAGGAATAAGCTACAGAGATAGTGAAGGCACTGGCAGTAATCAAGACTCCTTAGATTCTGGAATAGTCAGAGACAATTGGAAAACTACTAATGTAATATACTTATTTAAAAAGCAAAAGGAGACAAAAAAGACACAATGACATGCCAGTTTGCTTTACATCCTCTAACATTTTCTCAAGGACGGATTTAACAGCAGAGCATTTAGAAATACATAATGTGGTCAAGCATAGTCAGCATGCCTTCACGAAGGAGAAATCACGTCAGACCAATTTATTAGAATTCTTCAAGGTAGCAAGCAGGACATATAAAGGGGAAGCAGTAGATATAAAATATTTGGATTTTCAGAAAGCATTTGATAAGGCACCATTCATTAGTCTATTCAATATGATAACAGCCTTTGGTTTTGGGGTAATGCATTAGTATGAATAGAGAATTGGCTCAATAATCAAAGACAAAGTTAGAATATGAGGGCATTTTCAGATGGCAAACTGTAACAAATGGAGTGCCAAGGGGTCCACAATTATTTGCAATTTATATCAATCATCAGGATGAAGTCGTAGATGTGCTTACCCAGATTTGTGGATGACAAAATCAGGTGGGAAGACAAGTGGCGAGGATGAAAGTCAGCAGAGGGAGACAGCCAGATTAAGCAAATAGGTAAAAAAGATGGCTGACAGGAAGATGGAAAATAATGTTGGAAAATGTGAAATTATGCATTTTGACAGGAAGAATAGAGGAACTGAATATTAGTTAAATGAAGAAAAACTACAGAACAGAGGTATTTACACATCCTCATCCATTAATCAATAAAGGCTAGCACATAAGTTAAGCAGTTTATAGGGAAGGCGAATGGAATGTTAGTCTTTAATTCAAAAAGCGTGAAGTAGAAACATAGGCAGGTTTGCTGTAAGTATACAAGGAGGAATTTTTTTCTCTCACAGAGTAGTGAATCTGAAAAATTATTTACAGCAAAGGGCTGTTGAGTTTATCCAAGGTGGAGATGGATACATTTTAGTCAATAAGGGAATCAAGGCTTATAGGGAAATGGCAAGAATGTGGAGTTGAATGGAAGAGCAGAATCAATGAGCCGAATGACCTAATTCTGCTTCTACTGCACTTTCTTTTCTTTCCCTGAATACAGATAGGCCCACGTAACACTTTTGTGAACTTACAAACACAGGACCAGAAGTTGTCTCTCCAAGTCTGTCCATCATTCAATAAGATCATGATACAAATTTTATCTTAAATCTGGATTACTACATATCCCTGAACCTTTCATCCCCTTGGTGATGCAGAATCTATATACTTGTGCCTTTGGGCTTTCTATACTCCCATGAATCCCAGCATGGACCATCACTTCTGGATCAAATCTTTATTCACCTAAAAGTAAGAGCTTGTTTTTTTTAAATTTGTGCAATAATAAGATAAAATGTAACATACGAAAGAATAGAAGATACAAGATCAGATGTAGGCCACTGAGCCCCTCAAACCTCCCCCATTTCATAATATCATGGCTGATCTGCCCTTGGTCTCAAGTTGTCTTCCATACCAGCTTCTCATAGGCCTCAACTCAAATATTATAAATATTTATTTCATCTTTTAACAGTTTCAGTGATCGAGCCTCCATAACCTTCTGGGATACAGAATTCCAGAATTTCACTACCTGCTGGGAGAAGAAATTCCATCACACCCAAGTCGTAACGTCTCCTTATTTTGCTATATGTTCCCTCACGAGACACAATGGGTCGAGGAAAGAATGCTACCTCAAGCATATTATGTCTCTCATCATTTTTGACAGTAGGAAAAATATATACTCCATCAGATGGCTGCTCAAGCTAACAATTGTGAGATTTACTAGATAGGAAAATAAGATTTATCTTCAGTGAGCAACACAAAACTAATTTGTAAAGCAAAGTTTCAATGTCCCAACTTGACACCATAGAACCTCTGACTTATGCTTTGGGCTCCAGATTATGTGACCTTGCTAGATACCAAATCTGGAGATATCGCAGTGCCTTAGCAATACTGCATTACAAATTTGCTCTTATCAATTTTCTTATCAATGTATTTGATACAAATTGGCTCCAAGGTCGGAGACAGAGGTTGGAGGGTGCTTTTAATACCGGAGGCCTGTGACCAGTGGTGTACTGCAACGATCGGAGCTGGGTCCACTGCTTTTCGTCATTTATGTGAATTATTTGGATTTTAACATTGGAGGTATGGCTAGTAAGTTTGCAGATGACACCGCAGCGAAGGAAGTTACCTCAGAGTACAAAGGGACCTTGACCAGATGGGCCAATGGGCCAAAGGGTGGCAGATGGAGTTTAATCTAGATAAACGTGAGGTGCTACATTTTGTTATAAGTGATACACTTAATGGTAAGAACCTTGGGAGTGTCACTGAATAAAGAGACCTTTCAAGGCTCATAGTTCCTTGAAAATGGAGTTGCAGGAAGACAGGGTAGTGAACGGGGTGCTCGGTACTCTTGCTTTTACTGGTCAACGCATGGACTTTAGGAGTTGGGATGTAATGTTGCAGCTGGACAGGACATTGCTTAGGCCACTTTTGGAATATGGCATTCAATCCTGGTCTCCTTGCTATAAGAAAGACATTGTGAAACTTGAAAGGGTTCAGAAAGGATTTACAAGAATGTTGCCAGGGTTAGAGTGTTTGCTATAGGGAGAGGCTGAATAGGTTGAGGCTGTTTTTCCTGGAGCATCAGAGGCTGAGGGGTGACCTTATCCAAGTTTATAAAATCATGAGGGGCATGGATAGGGTGAAAAATCAAGGTCTTTTCCCCCGGGTAATGGAGTCCAAAACTAGATGGCATAGGTTTAAGGTGAGAAGGGAAGGATTTAAAAGGGTCCTAAAGAGCAACTTTTTCACACAGAGGATAGTGCGTCTATGGAATGAACTGCCAGAGAAAGTGGTGGAGGCTGTACAATTACAACATTTACAATGGCATCTGGATGGGTATATGAATAGGAAGGGTTTAGAGGAATATGGACCAAATGTTGGCAAGTGTGACTAGATTATTTTTAGGAAATCTGGTCGGTATGCTCAAGTTGGACCAAAGGGTCTGTTTCCTTGCTGCACATCTCTATGACTCTAATTAAGATTGAAATATTAGGATTTCTTTAGGTCCACAAGGTAGACAGCAAGTATTTTACATTACCAACATAAGTATAATAAGCTATTTATGTAGCATAATACCCTGTATGGGGTGTTGCATCACTATCCAGTCGATCATCCAGCACCTCTTTGCCCTTCTCCAGCTCAACAATGAGCGTGTCAATTCGGCTAATCATTCGGTTTACTCTCTTTGTTAATCGTTTGCTAGCTTTGGACTCTTCTACAACAGTCTCCTTTCCAGTTTTGGAAAATTCCTTCTTAATCTCTTCTAAATCCTAGAATGCAATACAAAAATAAAGACACCCTTAATAGAGACTTCAACAAAATCTGTGATCATGTGGCAAAATAGCTAAAGTTAAAGTCACACATTCATCTCATACAAATGATATTTGGAGAACAATCATGTCACAGCAAGCTCAGCAAAGAGTGGGCACATTTACAATAAATTCAGCAACATACACGATAGAAAAGTGCCTCAGTGGATCTCAACAATTCAAAGATAATTCTGTTTCTTTTCGCAAAGTGTTCAGTCCAGTCAGAAATTACTCTTTAATTTGTAAACTCACTTCACTTCAAGTAAATCATTCAAAATTCAATGAGGGCAAATAAATACAAATATTTAATTTTGATAATTACCTCATTATACTCTTGTACATCCCCCTTCAATTCCTCTAGCTCTTCCTTCTCTTTGGTGAGTAGTTTCTTCTGTTCCTTCAACTTGGTGCAAGCATCACTAATCATATCTATTTCCTCTTTTGTAATCTCTTCACCCTGAAAAGTAAGCCAGTGAATCAGTGAATTATAATTTAAAGTTTGAGGACAGTTTCATGTTTGAAATATTAATGGTCTTGTTGAACCAAGATGTTTCAAGGAATATGCAATTACAACCTTTTACTGTATCCTTCAGTTCTAAACTTAAAAGAAAATAACTTGGAAAGCCAACACAGTGAAGCCAACAGATATCTGGGACCAGAGGAATATGGACCCAGGAGCATTTCTGCTTAACCATCGACAGAGGCTGAAAATTAAACAAGGCAGAAAGTTGAATGAATCAAGATGGATGGATAAGTAAATAAATAAAGCACAGAAAGAGAATGAAATAATAAATTGAGAGAAACAAGTCTAACACACAATCTCAACAATTCTGAATATACAGGAAGGAGACGGAATACTTAATTTTTCCTCTTTTAGGGTCAAAGATCAATTGGCTTTTGCATAAACAATTAATTTGTTGTAAGGATAGGCATATTATAAGATTTAACATTTTTGCAACAAGATCACTATACAACCTATATACAAATGTATTCAGTTGTGAAAAATAATTGAGCAGTTGAAGGCAACATTCCATTGTGTGATGCATATGTTGGAGCAAATTCTGGAAATTTGAAATTAAGATGCAGTGCAAATTCAATGTTACTAGCTGATTGGCATGCCAACAACAGTACATATTGTTCACATGATATTATTTTCACAGCAAGACATGAAGAATGGTTTAAATAAATCAAGACATTTCAACTGCAGAGGTGACTGTTTGGAAGTTTACAAAAAACTTACTAAAAGGAATCAAGGGGGTAAACATTAGTGAATATGCCACAAACAAAGCAGAGATTACTAGAAAAATCTGGAGAAGCAAGAAGTATTCCACTGTGCACCTGAAGTGCAGTACCTAAAACCGTATGCAGTACTTGACATGTAGTGTGACTTGACCCATGTGTAACTGTAGCATAACTTGCATCTTTTTGTATTCTGATATTCTATTGCTTTTCAAATTATTGCACGTTGTGTTATGGAGTATTCAAATCTCTCACACAGAGCAATCCTCATGTCAGCCATGTCACCGAAGAGGCAGTACAAATTAAAGAACACAAATAAGCAAGATAGCTGTTTAGCATCTCTACATGTAGTGACAAAGAAGCTTTTAGTAGATAACTACAGTAAGGCTATCCACACAGTATTTTGTACTGGGAAAAATATCAGTGCTAAAATTATGAAAAGCAGATTAGTTTAGAAAACAGTTTAGGCATAAGTGGATTACATAAGCAAATTTGCACATATACGTATACCAAAATACCAAAAATACAGAGATATACACCCAACCTTGATGCACAGATATCTTTGCCATTTCTCAAACTTTGACAGCATGGAAAAACAAATGAGGAAAGTGGCTAAAATGACTCATTATTTGCTCAATGCCAATAAATTCCTCACATCTATTATTATAGTTTCTGGTGCTACTGTTGCACTGCAATGAGAACTGAAAATACATGGCCAAATAGGAATGCTATGCAACCAAAACTTTTCACTTGTGATGGTTTTTCTGCTAATTAAATATTATGTCAAAGCATGAAAGTATATTATTTATCAAAGGTATTTTCTGGAAACAATTTAGGTCATCAGAGTGTTTGATATACATAAAATAGGCGTAACAAATGCATGGGAAAGACTTTTCAAATATTTAAGAACTTCTTGGTATTGTGCAAACTTTTCAGTCAAGTTTTCAATTTACTTGTAACAATTGACTGTTAAAAGTTGTGTGATTTCTTAGTAAAACATTCTTGGAACTTGGATTCTTCTGGTTTTGACTCCTGCCACATGCTTTAACAGTAAAAGCCAGTGCCTTAAACATAACCCTCTCAAAGCAAAGCCTTCTACAGGCTCATTCACCACTTAGCATTGGTGACCGAAAAACAGAATCTTTTGCTTTCACTCACTCCTTTTGGTCAAGGTCCAGTCATGGAATCGTTGTGCTCACCTGTCTAATGACTACTTCTCTCAATGACTTAGCTGGTGCATGCATGAAATGATTGAAAGAAGAAAACAGGCTGTGACACATCTGTGGTTGATGACACCTCTGTAATTCCATCTATTTCATAAGACCACATCCTCTGAACATCCAGGGATTTACTCATGCGGCTGATAAATCAGCTGTAACAGACAGTTACAGACAGACGGTGCTTTGTATGCTTATGAGCACGAAATGCATCTGGGCATCATAGATGATAAGACCATAAGAAATATGAACAAGAATAGACTCTTCAGTGTCTTGATGTTACTCAGCCATTTAGTAGGACCATGGCTGATGTGACATTCCTCATATTCATTTTCCTGCCCTTTACCCATAACCCTCGATACTCTTACTGATCAAGGATGGATCTCTTTCAACCTTAAATATAGTCAAGGACTCGACCCCAGAGCTCTCTTTGGCAAGGAGTTCCAAAGACCAACAATCCTCAAAGAAAAAAAAAATCCATCATCTCAGTCTTAAATTGGTACCTCCTTTTCTGAGACTGTACACTCTGATGAGACTGTCCCATGAAGAGAAATGTCCTCTCAGCATTTGCCCTGTCATGTCCCTTAAGAATCCTATGTTTCAATGAGATCACCTCTCATTCTTCTAAATTCCAATAAGTAGAGTCCAAATCTGTTCAGCCTTGGCTCATAAGACAATCCTCCATACTGAGGATCATTCTCATGAACCTTCTATGAACTGCCTTCCAATAAAAGATATCTTTCCTTAAATATGGGGGCCAAAACTGCTCTCAGTAAATGGGAGCAGTAAACGCAAACATTGTGACATGCATTTTTAAAAAAATTAATTTTGAGGATGAATGTAAACATGGCCAGGTCAGCATTCACTGTCCATCCCAAATTGTCTCGAGGAGGTCGTGGTGAGGTGCCTTGAATGCCTGTTGCCACGTGCTGAAAACACACTTAATGCTGGTCACAATCAACACTCAGATTTTCACCCCCCAACAGAAGAATAGCAATATGGTTCCAAGTCAGGATGGCGTGGGGCTTGGAGAGGAACTTACATGTGGCAGAGCTGCCCTCTGAAGCTTTTGAATTTCTAGTTGTTAGAGGTAGTAGGTTTTGAAGATGCTGCCTCAGACGTCAGTTGTTCCTGTGTATCTGGCAGATGGTACGTATTGCCGCCATTGCGGATTCATACAGAGAGTGCGAATGTCAAAAAATGGTGCCAATCAAATAGGATGCTTTGTCCTGATTGGCATCAAGCTTCTAATGTGTTGTGGGAGCTGTACTAATCCAGGCATGTAGAAAGTGTTCCATTAAAACTTCTGAATTGTACCTTGTAGATGTTGGACAGGCTTTGAGTACTTAGGAGAGTTAATTGCTGCAGAATTCCGGGTCTCTGATCTACTTTTGTAGTCACAGCATCTTTGCATAATAATAAAAAAACAAGAAATTGCTAGAAAAGCTCAGCAGGTCTAAGTTCTGAGGAAGGATCACTCAACCTGAAACATTAACTCTGATTTCCATCTACAGATGCTGCCAGCCCACAATTTTTTAATTTGTCTCTGATTTATAGCATCTGCAGTTCTTTCTGCTTTTATACACCATCTATGCAGCTGGTCGAGTTCAACTTCTGGTCAATGGTAACTGTTAGGATGTGGATCGTGACAGATTCAACTATGGTAATGTCACTGAACATCAAGGAGAGATGGTTGGGCTCTTTTGTTGGAAATAGTCATTATCTGACACTTCTATGGCACAATGTGAATATTATCCAGGTTTTTCCACATTTGGATGGAGACAGTTTCAGTATTTGAAGAGTTACAAATAGCAACTGTGAAGTCAGCAAATATCCCAATTTCTGACCTTATATGAGAGGAAAGGTCATGAATTAATGGTTGGGCAGTGGACATAACCATAGGACATCACTATGAGGAACTCTCCATGATGACAGATAATTGATACCAATTTTTGGAAGTCACCTGCCTTTGTCCCAGGTATGGCTCAAACCAACATATTTTCCCCTCAATTCACAATGACTCCAGTTTTGCTAGGGCTTGATTACTACATAATCAACTATTGCCTTGACATCAAGGGTAGTCATTCTCACTTCACCTTGGGAATTCAGATTCTGTCCATGTTTGAACCATGGCTGTAATGAGATCAGCAGCTGAGTAGACCCAAACTGGATACCATCGAGTATGTGACTGCTGTCTAAGTGCTTGATGGCACGGTCAACAACAGCTAACACGGTGTTGACGTTTGAGAATAAACTGATCAGATAATAATTTAAGCTGATTTATTGTGTGTTTTGTGCATAAGACATGATGCAGGGATCCAGAATTGATCCTTTCAAATTCAGCATGACATGTTTTCAGACAATGGTCATTAATGTATCAGAAACAAAAGCTCTCACTAATATCCTATTATATTGCAAATAGAAAATAAGTTTAAAAAAAACCTTGCTTTCAAGTACTACCTTCCATGACGATTGGAGGTCCCAAAACACTTTACAGTCAACTCAGTATGTCTGAAGTGCAGTCTTTGTGGTGATTTAAGAAATGCAACATAGCAAATGGTGTTGCCCCTGCCATCTTTGATGAGCATGATTCATAATTCACCTTCAATTAGCTGTTTAATTGTACTTAAGCAGCTATGAATACTGGATGCAGCAGGGTTTGATCCGATCTTATCCTTGTGTGATCCTTTACATCCGTTTTTTTGTGTAAAATTTTCAAAGTGAAATATTGACTTATGAGCTGCAAGGATTTACATAAATATACAACCAGCACAAAGTTACATGCTGATGTTTGACTTGATGCCATGAGATTTCAAAGTCTTGTCTCCAAGGTCAATATCGAGGACTTGCAGACCACACACTCTGAGGAATCTATGACATGAGATGAGAAATGATTCATGAAGTATTACTGTGGAATGTGTTTCCACTATCATGGAAAACTTCTCAGTTGTGGAAAAAAGGAAAGGTGAACCCAAACTCAAGTCCCATTCCTTCATATGGAATTTCCCCATTTTCATGGGAACTGGACACATCTCACAAATGTATAGATCATTGAAGCACTTGACTACTTACATCATCAGCTGCCTCTACTCAAGCTGAATTGCAGTAGCCGAAGAATATGAAACCTTTAGTGTGCAGCGTCAATATGATAAAAGTCTGAACCTTGTACATTTTCTTTTGGGTAGAATACATAGAGGCAAGGTGCCTCTTTGATTACAGTCACAGATCATCGTTGAAAAAGGCAAAAATGCCTTTTGAAATTGTTACAAGTAGGTATTTAAAAAGTGCATAAAGTTATGAAATATCAAGCTCATTGGAATGCTCAACAGACTGTCAAAATCTCTTATCCAAACTGCTCAAAGGTAACTGTCAAAACAACAGAAGAATCAAAACAACCTGACAAGAGACTTACAAATGCTACCTTTTAAATCTTTGAAACAATGTCTGCAATTTAAAATCAAAATCATCGCTTGTAACTTCATTCAGCCTAGATAAAAGTTAGAGGTTTACAAAATCATGAGGGGCATGGATAGGATAAATAGACAAATTCTTTTCCCTGGGGAGGGGGAGTCCAGAATTAGAGGGCATAGGTTTAGGGTGAGAGAGGAAAGATATAAGAGAGACCTAAGGGGCAAGGTTGTCACGCAGAGAGTGGTGCGTGTATGGAATGAGCTACCAGAGGAAGTGGTGGAGGCTGATACAATTGCAACACTTAGGAAGCATCTGGATGGGTATATGAATAGGAAGGGTTTGGGGGGATATGGGCCAGGTGCTGGCAGGTGGGAATAGACTGGGTTGGGATATCTGGTCGGCATGGATGAGTTGGACCGAAGGGTCCGTTTCCGTGCTGTACATCTCTATGACTGGATTATAGAATGACTGATTTTAGTTTGACAACACCAAGTGGTTATAGACTCTGAAGTGGGATGTTGTCACTGTGCTTGATGTGAAAAGGGGCACACTTAAATGAAAATGTTTATGGTTATAAAGATATTACACAGTTGAAGAAATGCAAATGCATTAAGTGGGGTTTTAGGAGTGCAATTTTATTTTACAATATGACCTGCAATAGGTTCTTCTTTAAAATTAAGTTTAATGTTATTTCATTTCATCTCTGCACGGTATTACTGACCAGACCCCATCAAAATATTTTTGAAAGGTAGCCTATACCCTAACTTTTTCTTATTTCAAAGGCAGATGTGATGTGCTGTGTTCCAGATGCAATTCAACTGGTCAAACTACTCCACATTAAGAAAAACAATTTATGTAAACACTGTTGTTAAAATATAACCAAAGAAAAGAGGAATTTTGAATAACTGTTGGAAACTTAGAATAATAAATACAGTAACTATTACCAATTAACTGTTCCAATATTGTAACATCACATAAATACATACTTTGGCAAAAAGGCAAATTCTGAAAAACTGACTTTTCTCACAAGTAACCCAGCAGCAGAGAGAAACCCCAGCTTCTAGCTGTAACTGAGAGACAGCAAAGATAGTTTCTACTTCTTCAAGCCCACAACAGCAAGTGCTTAAAGCTAACACTACAAGCTAAAAAAAAATAGATAACCTGGTCTGTGAGAGCTGACCATACCCAACCAGGCTGTCTCCATTGTTCCAGCTTAAAAAAACCCAAGACCTCAAACTGTTCACTTTAGTGGTTTTACATTGTGTATTCTATGTGCAAACAGGCCATTTGGTCTAACAAGTCCACACCGACCCACCGAAGAGGATCCACCCAGGCCCAATCCCCTACTCCTAACACTCTACATTTCCCCTGACTAATACACCTAGCCCACAGATCCCTGAACACGATGGGCAATTTGGCATTGCTAATTCACCTAACCTGCACATCTTTGGACTGTGGGAGGAAACTGCAGCACCCAGAGGAAACCCACGCAGACACTGAGAAAATGTGCAAACTGCACACAGACAGTTGTTAGAGGCTGGATTCAAACCTGGGTCCCTGGCAGATTGTCCCTGTGGTAGGTTGCTTAATACCTCTGCCTTACAACCTCTCTCTGAAAAAAGAAAAAGGAAGCATACATAAGGTATAGGCAGCTAAGAACAGAACGGGCCCTGGAGGAATATCCGAAGAGTAGGACAAGGCTTAAACAAGGACTCAAGCGGGCTAAAAGGGGTCATGTAATAGCTTTAGCAAACAGAATTAAGGAAAATCCCAAAGCATTTTATTGTTACATAAGCAACAAGCGGGTAACTAGAAAAAGGATTGGTCCACTAAAAGATAACGAAGGAAGGCTGTGCGCCGAATCTGAGAGAATGGGTGAGATTCTGAATGATTACTTTGCGTCAGTGTTCACTGAGGAGAGGAACATGATGAATCGTGAGATTGGAGATAGAAGTTTGATTAGTCTGGATCACATTGGCATAAGTAGGGAAGATGTGTTGGGTATGCTAGAGGTTATTAAGGTGGACAAATCCCCAGGACTGGATGGGATCTATCCCAGCTTCCTGAGGGAGGTGGGAGAGGAAATAGCTGGGGCCCTGTCAGATATCTTTGTGGCATCCTTAAATACAGGTGAGATGCCGGAGGACTGGAAGGTTGCTCATGTTGTCCCGCTGTACAAGGAGGGTAGTAGGGATATTCCGGGAAACTGCAAACTGTAAGCCTAACGTCGGCGGTGGGAAGCTGCTGGAGAGGGTGCTGAGAGATAGGATCTATTTATATTTAGAAAAGAATGAGCTTATCAATGAGAGGCAACATGGTTTTGTGAGGGGGAGATCATGCCGTACCAACTTAATAGAGTTCTTCGAGGAAGTGACCAAGTTGTTAGATAAAGGAAGGGCTGTTGATGTCAAAAACATGGACCTTAGTAAGGCGTTTGATAAGGTTCCCCATTGTAGACTAATGGAGAAAGTGAAGTCACATGGTGTGCAGGGTGTTTTAGCTAGGTGGATAAAGAACTGGTTGAGCAACAGAAGACAGTAGTAGTAGTAGTAGTTGAAGGGAGTTTCACGAAATGGAGAAAGGTGACCAGTGGTGTTCCACAGGGACCAGAATTGGGGTCACTGTTGTTGTAACATACATAAATGATCGAGAAGAGGACACTGTTGGTATGATCAGCAAGTTTGCAGATGACACAAAGATTGTTAAGAGTAGCAGAAAGCATAAGGGACTGTTAGAGAATACAGGAGGATATAGATAGACTGGAGAGTTGGGCGGAAAAATGGCAGGCTTTCAATCCAGACAAATGTGAGGTGATGCATTTAGGCAAGTCTAATTCTGGAGTGAATTATACAATGAATGGAAGAGCCTTGGGAAAGGTTGATGGGCAGAGAGTGCAGGTCCATTGTACCCTGAAGGTTGCTGCACAGGTGGATAGAGGGTCAAGAAGACATATAGTATGCTTGCCTTCATTGGACGGAGTATAAGAGCTTGCAAGTCATGTTAAAATTGTACAAGACATTGGTTCGGCCACATTTAGAATACTGTATACAGTTCTGGTCACCACATTACCAAAAGGATGTGGAAGCTTTGGAGAGGGTGCAGAGAAGATTTACAAAGATGTTGCCTGGTATGGAAGGTGCAAGCTATGAAGAGAGGTCGAGTAGGTTAGGTTTATTTTCACGAGAAAAAAGGAGATGGGGGGGAACCTGATTGAGGCTTACAAAATCATCAAGACAGAGACAAGCTTTTTCCTAGGTTGAAGATTCAATAACGAGAGGTCATGCTTTCAAGGTGAGAGGTGGAAAGTTTAAGGGGGATACACGCGGCAAGTACTTTATACAGAGGGCGGTGGGCATTTGGAACTCGTTGCCAGCAGAGCTGGTAGAGGCAGGTACAGTAGATTCATTTAAGATGTGTCTAGACAGATGCATGAATAGGTGAGGAGCAAAGGGTTACAAATGCTTAGGAATTGACCGACAGGTTTAGGCAGTACATTTGGATCGGCTCAGGCTTGGTGGACCGAAGGACCTGTTCCTGGGCTGTAAATTTTCTTTGTTCTTTAAAACAACCTCTTAAAGACACAGCCTCATCACAATGGGTCTAGAAGTCTAGAATTTGGCGAAGTTAGCTTGGCAATTTTTGGCAAAAAGAATGGTGAGGTCAATTAACAGATTGTGCATTTTGTCATTTCCAAAGTAATGCCAGATGGTCCGCCTATTTTTATTGTTAAAAAAGTTGAGTTTTCTGCAGCAGTCCAATATGATCCAGTGATCTGTCAGGCTGGTTTGGAAGTCAGATTAAGAGTTCAGCAGCTAGCTCTGATTGTGGAGTCACAGATAGGGTAGATCATGTTATAATGGCAGGTTTCCATTCTTCAAGGACATTAGTAGGCTAGCCTAGTTTTTAAAATAAATAATAGTTTTCATAGTCGCCAGTACTAGTGCACAATCCTTAATCCAAAGGACCAGCTGGTTTTCGGAATTTATAATTTTTCAAATTTCAGAATAAGTGACAGTTTAATGGTGAAATTTTTAAAAATCTTCCCGAAGAACAGACATACTGAGAGTAAAACGGGCCCTGAAACTGAATTGAGGCCTGCCAGTGCTGGGTCACCCCCCCATGTTGCATCAGAGTGACACGCATTGAGTGGGTGTAGTGTTGGGTTAATTGTTTGCAGGTTATACAACCTTGTTAATAAGAACAAAAAACTTCACAAAAAAAAACTTCAGACTTTGGAGCTTTCTGGATTTTGGCTAAAGGGCTATCTACCTGTACTAAAAAAAAAGCATTTCATTTCAAATTTATTAATCACATTATAATTTCAACAGTAATTGCATTGTGGTTTGAACTTTTCCCACAAGGCATTAGCCCAGTCTGCTGTATTACTAGTCTAGTAACATATCTACGATAATACCAAATGCCTTTTAATTCCAAAACTTACACCAAGAAACTTAAAAAACTTGTGTAGCCTTGTTCAATTTTATTTTCAGAAAAGAAGAACAGCATTTACTTTGTACTTTATATAGTTAAAGCATAATTAAAACACTCTCGTTAACTTAGTTGGGGCAACAATCGAACTTGGATAAAAGAGAAAAATTATGGAGTCAGAGATGTATAGCACGGAAACAGGCCCTGCAGTCCAACCCATCCATGCCAACCAGATATTCCAACCTCATCTAGTCCCACTTGCCAGAATCTGGCCCACTTCCTTCCAAACCCTTCCTATTCATATACACCCACTCAGATGTCTTTTAAATGTTGCAATTGTACCAGCCTCCACCACTTACTCTGGCAGCTCATTCCATACACGTACCAGCTTCTGCGTGAAAAGGTTGCCCCTTAGGTTTCTTTTATATCTTTCCCCCCTCACTCTAAACCTATATCCTCTATTCTGGACTCCCACACCCCAGGGAAAAGACTTTGTCTACTTATCCTATCCATGTCCCTCGTGATTTTATAAATCTGTATACGGTCACCCCTCAGCCTCTGACACTCCAGGGAAAACAGCCCTAGTCTAATTAACCTCTCGCTATACCTCAAACCCTCCAACCCTGGCAACAGCCTCGTAAATCTTTTCTGAACCCTTGCAAGTTTCACATCTTTCCAATAGGAAAGAGACCAGGTCTGCACCGCAATATTCCAAAAGAGGCCTAAACAATGTCCTGTCCAGCCATAGCATGACCTCCCAACTCCTGTGCTCAGTACTCTGACCAATAAAGGAAAGCATACCAAACGTCTTCTTCACTATCCTATCTACCTGTGACTCCACTTTCAAGGAACTATGAACCTGCACTCCAAGGTCTCTTTGTTCTGCAACGCTCCCTGGGACCTTACCATTAAGTGTATATGCCCTGCTAAGATTTGCTTTCCCAAAATGCAGCACCTCGCATGTATCCACATTAAACTCCATCTGCCATTCCCCAGTCCACTGGCCCATCTAATCATGTCCCGCTGTAATGAGAGGTAACCTTCTTCGCTGTCCTCCAATTTTGATGTCATCGACAAACTTACTAACTATACTTCTTTTGCTCACATCCAAATCACGTATATAAATGAGGAAAAGTAGTGGACCCAGCACTGATCCTTGTGGCACTCCATTGGTCACAGGCCTCCAATCTGAAAAACAACCATCACCATCCGTCTTCTACTTTTGAGCCAGTTTTGTATCCAAATGGATAGTTCTCCCTGTATTCTGGGATATCTAACCTTACTAACCAATCTCCCATGGGGAACCTTGTCGCACGCCTTACTGAAGTCCATATAGATCATGTTTCCGTAAACTCGGTAAAGAAAAGGATCATTGTGCAGCTAAGCCCAGAGACATTCATGACACAGTTGCTGATTATACTTGGCATATTTGTGCTTTGAAATATTATATGAAATGAAGGGATTGCTTGTTAAACTAACTTCATAGATTTTATGCCAACACAGCTTGAGAGATTTCAGATCGGAAAACAAACTAAATTGTTACTAGGACACTATGTTGACACACCTTTAAAAGCACCAAAGCAAATGTAAAAAAGATAAACAACCTTGACATTAAAACCTACCTTAATTCCTTCTAACACAGGGGCTGGATCTTTCAAGGTCTCAGAATGCATTGTCAAGTCTACATTAGCCAATTCCTGCTCTGCATCGACAGTATTCTGGCTTTGCTTTACGCTGACAACTGCTGCTTCCAGATCCACTGCTGACTCTATTTCCTTCTGTGATAGAAAATCAAGAGAAATAGCACATGTATTTATCTATTCATGGAAGCCTGAATATTTGTAATTCGGCATTTCAGTCACTATTGTCACTCAATTCCAGACCTCCAGTATCTTGGTTCAAGCAAAGACAAAAAGAGCTAATTCTAAAGCTGAGGTGACATTGACTGCCACAGCATTTGATAAGTATGGTAGTAAGAAGGCTATCAAAGTTGAAGTCAATAAAAATTAAGGGAAAGTTTTCCACTGGTTGGAGCCATGCCAATTACAAAGGAAGATGGTTGTATTTGCTAGAGGCCAATCACCACTCCAAAGAATGTCACAGGAGTCCCTCTGGGTAATGTGCAAGGCCAAACCATCTCCAGCTGCCTCAAAGTTCATCAAAGTCAGGTGTGGGGATGGTTGTTGAGGTTTACACTGTTCAGTATCATTTGCTACTCCTCAGATACTGAAACAATTTGCAAATGGAAGACCTGGATAACATTTAAGCTTGTGCGAAGAATTAACTAACATTCATGCAAAACATATAATTTCCTACAATCAGGCAATCTATCCACTTTCTGTTGACAGTGAATGGCATTATTGTTGCCAAATCTCCCAACCATTAATATCCTTGGCCAGTAACTGAACTTAACCTGATTTACGAATAGGTAAAGGTAAAACAAACATTGCTGCTAGCTCTTTAGAAAGAGATGTCATGTGATGGTTTAACCTGAGGGTTACCAAGCCTCAGGAAGGGGAACAGTTGAGAAAGTGAGTCCTTCACAGTAATCTCAGCCATTGTGGAAAGTGAACACACATTTTTGGCATCGCACTGCTATACCAGCTATATAGCCAACGAAGCAAACTCACTCTCAGCCTTATAAAGATTCTAGCTACAATAACAGAGAGGCTAGGAATTCCCCCTGAAGAAGATGTCTATCCAACAACTACAAAGGTGCAAGTCATGAGTTTGTCAGAATACTTGATAAATGTCTGGATGGGAGCAGCTCAATACGAGAAAACAGACATCATCCAGGACAAAGCAGCCTATTTGAGTCAGAGTCAGATGTACAGCACAGAATTAGACCCCTCGGTCCAGTTGACTGACATTACATCCATCTCCATTCATATTAAAAACTTCAGCAAATATTCACCATTGCTCACCTGCCATCACATCTTGTAATCTAATTTCCTAATTATTTTACTTACTTTGCTCCTTGTATTTATAAAATTGCTTTCAGTTATGAGCTTTCAGAGTGCTGTTCCTTCGTCAGGTGAAGTCAGACTGTTGGACTATAACTTGGTGCCTTGTGACTTCTAACTTTATCCACCCTAGTCCAACATTGGCACTTCCACATTATGGTTTTTATTTATGTTTGATACTTCAGTTTTGGATATGTACATTTTTCTTGATCGCAATGGGAGTGAATAATTGCTTGTTTCAGTGCTTCTTGTTGTGGGATAAACTTCGGGCAGAACACAGCAGGGAAAAACTCGATAGAAAAATACTGCAGATATTTGAGGCTGAAATAAAAACAAATTGCTGGACATACACAAAAGTCTATCAGCATTTTTGGAGATGGAAACAGTCTCCATGTTTTGACTCAAATAACTCATGCGTTTTCAAATAATGTAATGGGAACTATTGCAGGACAATTGGGGCCTTGTTTTAATATCACATCTGAAAGACAGCACCTCAGTAGCATTTTGTAACATTAACCTACAACTTGTGCTCAAAAGTCAATAACTTAGACTCCAATGTGTTGTGTGTTACCATCAAGTCCACATTGAAATATAAAATTCCACATGACAGAAAAAACACGTTTTTAAAAACTTCATTCTTTCAGAAGATAGGATATTGCTGACTTGGCTAGCAATGTTGCTCAGCCCTAAATGGCCTCGATTGGCCTAGTGGATTTACATAGGAGACAACCAACAGTCAGCTACTTTGCTATGGGTCTTAATTTACATGTACGTCAGACCAGGTAAGGATGGAAGATTTTCTTTCCTTGCTGAGTCAGTCGAGTTTTAGTTTTACTCTAGTTTAGTTTTATCTTCCAGATTGATAAACTGAAATTTAATTTCCACTAGCTGCCATGATGAGATTTTAAACCATGCCCCTTCCCAGAGTCTGAGCCACTTTATTAGGAGTGCAATGACATTAGTGCTGCACCATCTCCCTCAAAGAGATCTTAAATTAAAATACATCGTGTAAATTAAACTTTATAATGGAATTCTAGCTACTTTGTCATATTGTAGCCATCTTTTTGAGTAATTTCAGAATTGATCAGTCTTGTCAAAAACATATACTGTTTAAATTTGAATTGTTGAAAACCTGGGAAGTCCTCATTCACAACATTATGCTAAATGCAAAGTATGTTAAGACTATAAATTTAATACTTACGCTGGCTTCAACCTGTAAGCTTTCTTTAGCTTTTTCTGCAGCTTCTGCCATACGTTCCATCTCTCGCTCCTGGTTCTCCCTCTTGATGGCTGCCTCTTCTTCTAAGGTTGCTTCCAATTTAGCTTTATTATCCACTTTATCACATTCAACTTCCGCTACTTTGACTTGCGCTTCCTTTGCCTGGAATAAAAGATCAGATGAAAGGAGTCAGATGGCAGCCCCTCTCATCACTCTTAGATGCTTCAGATTGTGCTTGGACTAAGAACAGAAATGGTAAGATGACAAAAATGCTTCAAATAACATAGCACATTCAGCTCTTTTACATGTAAAAAATGAAATGTTACTTTCAGATTTGCGTTTCATTTCATCCAAAGTTCATTTTGATTTTACCAAGCAATTTTTTTTTGTGATAGACAAGCATCTACATCCTCACAAAATTTCTGTCATGAACAAGGTCTGCCATTTACTCAAGCAACACATGCAAATTTGACAGTCCAGTTCAGTGAAGACCTTGCATCCATAAATCAAAGCCAACTAACTCACTTCCTTTCTAACAGTACCGATTGGGCTGCTTATATAAAATGACAAAATACTTCAATTACAACATCGAGCTGTCTTAATACCGCTAAGTGTTTGAACATATCGTTTCCACATGATTGTAAACAAAATGATAGCATTCCATCTCTTAAGACATGGGAGCATAAATTAGGCCTTTCAGCCCATCAAGACTGCTCTGCCATTCAACCCTATTTTTCTGCTTTCTCCCCATAATCTTTAATCCCCTTGGTAATCAAGAACTTATCTGACTTAAATGTACTCGAAGACCTGGCCTCCACAGCCTTCTGTGGCAATGAATTCCAGAGATTCACCACTCAGAGCTTCAGAAGCAATCATCCCAACACCCACAAATGGAGTTGCATCAAGACATCATTTCAACGAGGTTCATCACATTGCAGCACCCAAGAACTACAAAAAGCAGAAGAAAAATGTCTATACAGTGTTTTCAAGAAAAACGGGTACCCAATGAATACAATCTGCCAATTTCTCAGAACAAACCCAAACAAGCACAGACAATGCAACCAAAAATGATAGCCACATTACCTTACATCAAAGACATATCAGAAATTACTTCCAGACTACTCAGACCCCTTGGCATCATGGTAGCCCACAAACCTACCAACACACTTAAACAGTGACTAATGAACTTAAAGGATCCATTAGATACCACCAGCAAAACTACCATCATTTACAAGATACCATGCAAAAACACTGCATCTGACAAACTAGCAGGAAACTTGCCACCAGGATACATGAACACCAACTGGCCACCAAAAGACATGACCCATTATCACTAGTTTCTATACATTACAGACAAAGAAGGACACTACTTGGACTGGGACAACACACAGATCCTCAGACAGGTGTAAAATTGACTAATGGACAGAAAACAGAGGAGTGATGAACAATTGCTTTGCAGATTGTGCGCAAGCATATAGTAGTGTTTTGGAGGGTCAGGAATCAGAATGCTCTTTTTTATATATATCTCACACACGTGGTGCAGAATCCTGTTGACATTTCCAAAAGACAAACAGCTGGCTTGCTGTTATACTCAACATGTCACTAGGCGGATTAAAACCCCATTCCTCCAAAAGGTGTCTGAACAGTTTTATTAAAAATTCCTAAAGTCTATTAATTCAAATTCTTGTGTTACAGTGGTAATGCCCACATCTCTGGGCTAGAAATTCCAGTTCAAGTCCAACTTATCCCATAGGCATGTCATAAACATGCTTGAACAAAATAATATGCAATTTAGTCATCAACCATCATTACTGGAGCAATTGGCAAAGTTTCAAAAGTTTTTAAAAAAATTTCCTTATTCATCCACAGACACAGGCATCACCGACAAAGTCAGTGCTCATTGCCAATCCCTAATTGCCGCAGAAGGCAGTGGTAAGCTACGTTCTGGAGCTGCTGGAATCCATTGGGGGTGGGGGAAGGGTGGTGAGGCATGATGCAGTTCAAAAAGGGAGTTCCAGGAATTTTACCAAGCCACTGTGAATGAATACTGGTACAGTTCCAATTCATGACAGCATGGGGCTGGGAGGAGAACTTGCTGGTCGTGATGTTCCCATTCATTTCCTGTCTTTTTCTTCCTCCTCGACAGTCGGAGATTGCAAGCTTATTATTTGAAATTATATACACTTGCATCAATAGTATTAATGACTTGGACTTCACGAAGAGGGAACAACGTAGTAGTTTGGTGATAATACAAAAGACCCAGATCTAACAGATAGTCAGGATGGCAGCAACAGACTTCAGGACTGCATTGACAGACCAATGAAATTGCCAGATATTACAGAAAAAGAAAATCCTGCAGAGAAATGGAACGTGTTGGAATTTAGGAGGGAGAATGAGAAGCAGCTCCATTTTTTTTATTATTTAAAGGGACGTAGACTTCAAAGGCAAGGTGATTACCAGCATGGTGGCACAGTGGTTAGCACTGCTGCCTCACAGCACCAAAGACCTGGGTTCAATTCCCGCCTCAGGCAACTGGCTGTGCGGAGTTTGCACGTTCTCTCTCTATCTGCATGGGTTTCTTCTGGGTGCTCCGGTTTCCTCCCACAGTCCAAAGATGTGCAGGTTAGGTGAATCAGCCATGCTAAATTGCCCGTAGTGTTAGGCAAAGGGGTAAATGTAGGGGTCTGGGTGGGTTGCACATCAGCGAGTCGGTATGGACTTGTTGAGCCGAAGGACCTGTTTCCACACGAAGTAATCTAATCTAATTCTTAGCACAACCTTAATAGACTATTTCAGAGCACAATTAAGCATGAACCAAATTTCTCCAACATGGCGTCACATGAAGGCCAGACCAAGTAAGGATTGCTAACTTCCTTTCCTAAAGTGCATTAAATAATTAGATAAGCTTTTACACTATCAATTAATGCTTCACTGTCACCACTGATGACTAGCTTTATATCAGAGATTCATTAACTTAACAAATTCTACCAATTGCCATGGTGGGATTTGAATCCATGTCCCCAGAGAATTAGCCTGGGCCTCTAGATTACTCTTTCAGCAATATTACCAGTAACATCTAAATTGAAACGATAAAATGATATAACACGATGCACAAAGAGATACACTGTTGGGTTTTGGTAAAGAAGTCATTGAAGGTAATGGGAAAAGTTTGCAAAGACAACGGAGATCCTTCATTTTTAAAATCATGGCAGCAAAAGCAAAAGTAAGAAAGTGATGTGAAACCTTCACTAAAAAGACTATACTGAATTACATGGCCACCTCTGACCTTAAAATGGTAAAAATATCAAAGCAAAGGTGCAAAGGAACCTTACTCGAATTATACCATGGTTGAAATACTTTAGTTGCATGGAAACAATGGAGAAACTGGGATTTTTCTCCTTAAAAGTTTAAAAATAGTGCAGAGAGATTAGACAGGGTGCTCAAAATCACGTCAGGTTGTAAAAGAGTAAATAAGGAGAAATTGTTTCCAGTGGCAAAATGATTAGTAACAAGAGGACTCCAATTTAAGGTCACTGGTAAAAAGAACAAGAGATGAGAGGAAGAAAGAATTGAAATATAAAAAAGCATTCTGATTCCTGACCCTCCGAAGCACTACTATATGCTTGCACAGAATCTGCAAAACAACTGTTCATCACTCCTCTGCTTTCTGTCCATTAGCCAATTTTACACCCATGCAGCTAATGTTGCTTTTAATCTTGTTGGATTATTTGCATGGAATTTGAAACAACCTACAATGTATTAAATGCTACGATAGCATAGAAGATTGCACAGAGTCATCAGTTGGGGTAATGGAAGTAAAATCAATAATTTCCAGAAAACAATTTCGATTAATATCCAAGGGAACACTAACAAAACTACAGGGAAACTGTACAGGAGGGACTAACTAGATACCCTCTTTCAAACCATGAGCGCAGGTACAATGGATTGAATATTTTTATTCAATGGGTTTTATTTTTGGAGTTTAGTGTATGGAATGCAGGTCAAGAAGTGGCTGTCAACTGAACATCACCATCATTGGTTAAAGAAAATTTAAAAGACTTTGAATCCCTACAGTGCGGAAAGAGGCCATTCGGCCCAATACGTCCACACCGACCTCCGAGAAGCAACCCACCCAGACCCATTCCCCTACATTGACCCTGACTAATGCATTTAACCCTGAACACTAAGGGCAATTTAGTATGACCAATGCAGCCAAACAGCACATGTGTGGATTTGAAAAGCACATTCAAGATGAAGTTTCAGGTCTCTGTATTTTTCAAACACATAATTCCAAATTAAAAAAAAGGAATCTTTAGAATTGCCTTTTGAAGGGCCAGAGGACTGATTTGTGCATTTCTGCTATGCAGATTAAGCTTGTCTGAACAGGATTAAAAAGGGTCAATATATACTTGAAATAGTTCAATGATGGGAGACATAGCAAACAAATATTCTGCATCAGTGTTTACTGATGTTTACTGTGGAGAAGGACATGGAAGATAAAGAATGTGGGGAAATAGATGGTGACATCTTGAAAAATGCCCATACTACAGAGGAGGAAGTGCTGGAATTTTTGAAATGCATAAAAGTGGATAAATCCTCAGGACATGATCAGATGTACCCGAGAACTCTGTGGGAAGTTAGGGAAATGATTACTGGGCCTCTTGCTGAGATATTTGTATCATCGATAGTCACAGGTGAGGTGCCAGAAGACTTGAGGTTGGCTAATGTGGTGCCACTATTTAAGCAGGGTGGTGAGGAAAAGCCAGGGAACTATAGACCGGTGAGTCTGATGTCAGTGGTGGGCAATTTGTTGGAGGGAATCTTTGGGTAGTGGGAAGAAAACAGAGCACCTGACATTAGTAACAGCCAAAAACATAACGCTGCACAAAATGATGATTAAAATGTAATTGCATCCAACACTTCTTAAGCACAAAAACAAAGAATACTTGAAGATTTAGTATTAAACTATTGCTTAAATATGCAGTTCTAACATAGGCAAATCACTTACCACACTATCTGGCAACGTCTGTAAAGTTGTTGTAAGCTGATCAGCAGGTGAAAGGGTATCTGGAAGGAACATAGCCCTGGACAAAAGCAAGAGTGATGTTGGAATCTGCTGGTTCAGATGGAGCTCCAACCACTGCAAGAAAAAGACAGCAGGCTTTAGTTAAAACACAAGAATATTTTAAGCAGAATAAACGAACACACTCGTGTGTTAGTTGGTACACTTCTCAACTAAATACTTCAAAAACGTCTAACCGAAGAGTAAAAATTCAACAATTAAAGTGTGGTATAATATTGACTTCTTGGACTTCAAAATTTACTTACTACTCAGATAAAAAGGCCACGTTTTTGTGTATGTTCAAATTCATTTTTACTTATAGGGGTGCTAGTAGCTTTTAAAATTATTGCGAGCAAATTGTGTCTGCATAACTGACACACTGACAGTATGAAATTTTACAACATTCTTTATGTGGGTGCCAGATTAAAAAATGTAGGCTGAAAATCAATACAGAATGGGTTAGTGTTAAAATATGTGAGAGCTCTTTGCCTCATTAATTTCTCAGGTGAACCTTTGAGCTACAGTTCGATTCTGAACAGGCACAGGGAGAAAGGGGCTTACTCTTAAGGATAATCTAACTTCTAAGAATTATTTGAGTAAATTTGCCAAACACTTGTTTGATGATTCTTTCAAAACCATTTTTCTCCAAGTCCAGTTACCTTTTGTAAATCTCACGCAGCATATTTTTAAAATATATTCCTTTAGCTTCCTTATTATGCATATGGTCCTCATAGACCTCTTCAATTTTAGTAGCTGACCTCTTCACTTACTCAAAGCTTCCCAAGATAGTTGTAACTTCATCCTTTATGAAAATTGTACAGTAGATAACTGGCACAAGTGCATGAAAGAAAAACACTCTCAACATTTACTCAGTTACTATTCAGGATTGGTGTATAGGATTTCCCTTCAAGAAACTGGGGTGTAACCGTGACAGTGAAATCCATGTTTAGATAAATTTAACATTGCTAATTTTTGGTTACTTTTTCAAAACACAGTCTTGGGTTACAGGTCATGACACCATTACTGATAATTAAAAATAATAGCAATGATTTGCCTACTTGCTTAAGTTGCTCTTGTAAGCGTGCTTCAGTCACCCCTAGTGCTCTCATTCCCCGGGTCCGGCAAGCTGCCTGCAGCTCATTTACATTCAGTGTATTTACTCCTTCTGTTGCAATCAACTGTAGGCAAAACAGATTGAGATTTTCCAGTTTAAACAAACCATCCAAAGCAAGCAAAACAAATCCAACTGAACTGCAACATAAAGGTAAATCAACAGAGAATGGGCGGAGGTGTTAGAATAAACGTTCATCAACCTGAAAAATTAACACCGTCTCCACAGACGCCACCCGAGTAGCTGACTATTTGCCAATATTTCATTTTCAACCACAATATTAATTTATGATAGGTACCGGAATGGATGGTTCCCCAAGCAAGAACGCCTTGGGCTTATGAGTAGGAGAGAGATAGCCAGCAAGTAAATCCTTGGATGAATGCTCACGCTTGAAAATATGAATTATATTTAAATTGAGAACATAGATTTATGATTGTTCTATTCAAATAAAATCTGGATCCTGGACTACTTTAATTTGAGAAGTCGTCCATCAAGGTGAAGCTAATGCACAGAAGTCAATTAATTAAGTTCAGTTTCATAAAGTATGTTTAATTTTGTTTGATAAAACAAGTGAGGATTCAAAATGCATTCTGTTTAATGGTCGCCAATGTGCAACACCTATATACCACTGTTCTCCTGCACTTAGCTTTATATCACAGAACATGGACATGCAGCCTTTTAAAGGACAAAAAAGCAAGCTCACATCAAACAGTCTTTTACAGGTCAATAGTATACCTCTCTTACCCTTAACCAATAAGCAAAAATGATTTTCAAAACTATTCTATTAACAAGAAACCTTAAAAATGACAGCTTAATGTTCCAGAATACAAATGCTACAGGAAGGATAGAAATGGAGGCAAGAGAGGAAGGGGAATGGCATTTTTGATGAGGGATAGCATTACAGCTGTGCTGAGGGAGGATATCCCCAGAAATACATCCAGGGAGGTTACTTGGGTGGAACTGAGAAATAAGAAAGACATGATCACCTGATTGGGATTGTATTATAGACCCCCTAATAGTCAAAGGGAAATTGAGAAACAAACTTGTAAGGAGGTCTCAGCTATCTGAAGTTATGGTTGGGGATTTAAATTTTCCAAACACAGACTGGGACTGCCATTGTGTTAAGGGTTTAGATGGAGAGGAATTGGTTAAGTGTGTACAAGAAAACTCTCTGATTCAGTATGTGGATGTACCTACTAGAGAAAGTGCAAAACTTGACCTACTGTTGGGAAATAAGGCAGGGTAGGAGACTGAGGTGTCAGTGGGGGAACACTTTGGGGCCAGCAACCATAGAACATAGAACATAGAACAATACAGCACAGAACAGGCCCTTCGGCCCACGATGTTGTGCCGAACATCTATCCTAGATTAAGCACCCATCCATGTACCTATCCAATTGCCGCTTAAAGGTCGTCAATGATTCTGACTCTACCACTGCCACGGGCAGCGCATTCCATGCCCCCACCACTCTCTGGGTAAAGAACCCACCCCTGACATCTCCCTATACCTTCCACCCTTCACCTTGAATTTATGTCCCCTTGTAATACTCTGTTGTACCCGGGGAAAAAGTTTCTGTCTACTCTATCTATTCCTCTGATCATCTTATAAACCTCTATCAAGTCACCCCATATCCTTCGCGGTTCCAACGAGAAAAGGCCGAGAACTCTCAACCTGTCCTCGTACGACCTATTCTCCATTCCAGGCAACATCCTGGTAAATCTTCTCTGCACCCTCTCCAAAGCTTCCACATCTTTCCTAAAGTGAGGCGACCAGAACTGCACACAGTACTCCAAATGTGGCCTAACCAAAGTCCTGTACAGCTGCAACATCACTTCACGACTCTTGAATTCGATCCCTCTGCTAATGAACGCTAATACACCATGGGCCTTCTTACAAGCTCTATCCACCTGAGTGGCAACTTTCAAAGATCTATGTACATAGACCCCAAGATCCCTCTGTTCCTCCACCTGACTAAGAACTCTACCGTTAACCCTGTATTCTGCATTCTTATTTGTTCTTCCAAAATGGACAACCTCACACTTGTCAGGGTTGAACTCCATCTGCCACTCCTCAGCCCAGCTCTGCATCATATCTAAGTCCCTTTGCAGCCGACAACAGCCCTCCTCACTGTCCACAACTCCACCAATCTTCGTATCATCTGCAAATTTACTGACCCACCCTTCGACTCCCTCATCCAAGTCATTAATAAAAATAACAAACAGCAGAGGACCCAGAACTGATCCCTGCCGAACTCCACTTGTAACTGGGCTCCAGGCTGAATATTTACCATCTACCACCACTCTCTGACTTCGACCGGTTAGCCAGTTTTCAATCCAATTGGCCGAGTTTCCCTCTATCCCATGCCTCCTGACTTTCCGCATAAGCCTTCCTTGGGGAACCTTATCAAATGCCTTACTAAAATCCACGTATACGACATCCACTGCTCTACCCTCATCCACATGCTTGGTTACCTCCTCAAAGAACTCAATAAGACTTGTAAGGCAAGACCTTCCCTTCACAAATCCGTAATTCTATTTGTTTTAAAATAGTGATGGAAAAGGATAGGCCAGATCTAAAAGTTAAAGTTCTAAATTGAAGAAAGGCTAATTTTGATGGATTTAGGCAAGAATTTCCAAAGGCTGATTGGGGGCAGATGTTTGCAGGTGAAGGGACAGCTGGAAAATGGGAAGCCTACAAAAATGAGCTAACGGGAATCCAGAGAAAGTATATTCCTGTCAGGGTGAAAGGGAATGCTGGTAGGTATAGGGAATGCTGAACGAATAAAGCAATTGAGGGTTTGGTCAAGACAAAGAAGGAAGCATATGTAAGGTATAGACAGGATACATTGAGTGAATCCTGAGAAGAGTAAAAAGGCAGGAGGGGGGAAATCAGGACAGCTAAAAGGGGACATGAGATAGCTTTGGCAAATAGAATTAAGGAGAAGCCAAAGGGTTTTTACAAATACATTAAGGGCAAAAGGGTAACTAGGGAGAGAACAGGACCCTCAAAGATCAGCAAGGCGGCTTTTGTGTGAAGCCACAGAAAATGGGAAGAGATACTAAACGAGTACTTTGCATCAGTATATACTGTGGAAAAGGATATGAAGATATAGACTGTAGGGAAATAGATGGTGACACCCTGCAAAATGTTCATATTACAGAGGAACAAGTGTTAGACATCTTGAAATGCCTAAAAGTGGATAAATTCCCAGGACCTGATCAGGTGTACCTTAGAACTCTGTGGGAAGCTAGAGAAGTGATTGCTGGGCCTCTTGATGAGATACTTGTCTCATCAATAGTCACAGGTGAGGTGCTGGAAGACTGGAGGTTGGCTAACATGGTGCCACTCTTTAAGAATGGTGATAAGGACAAGACAGGGAACTATAGACCAGTAAGCCTGACTTGTGGTGGGCAAGTTGTTGGAGAGAATCCTGAATGACAGGACGTACATTTGGAAAGGCAAGGACTGATTAGGGATAGTCTATATGGCTGTGTGTGTAGGAAATCATGTCTCACAAACTTGATGGAGTTTTTTGAAGCAGTAACTCACAGGATTGATGAGGGCAGAGTGGTAGATGTGATCTATATGGACTTCAGTAAGGCGTTTGACAAGGTTCCCCATAGGAGATTGATTAGCAAGGTTAGATCTCACGGAATACAGGGAGAACTAGCCATTTGGATACAGAACTGTCTCAAAGGTAAAAGATAGAGGGTGGTGGTGGAGGGTTGTTTCTCAGACTAGAGGCCTGCGACCAGTGGAGTACCACAAGGATCGGCACTGGATCCTCTTCTTTTTGTCATTTACATAAATGATTTGGATGTGAGCATAAAAGAGGTACAGTTAGCAAGTTTGCAGATGACACCAAAACGGGAGATGTAGTGGACAGCAAAGAGGGTTACCTCAGATTACAACAGGATCTGGACCAGATGGGCCAATGGGCTGAGAAGTTGCAGATGGAGTTTAATTCAGATATATGCGAGGTATGGCATTTTGGGAACGTAAATCTTAGCAGGACTTATACACAATATCTAGATTAGAGGGGTGCTGGAAAAGCACAGCAGTTCAGGCAGCATCCAAGGAGCAGTAAAATCGACGTTCGGGCAAAAGCCCTTCATCAGGAATACAGGCAGAGAGATGATGGAGAGGAGGGTGGGGATGGGGAAAAAGTAGCATAGTGAACAATAGGTGAGTGGGGGAGGGGATGAAGGTAGTAGGTCGAGGTGGGGGAGAAGCGTGGAGTGGATAGGTGGAAAAGAAGATAGGCAGGTAGGACAAGTCATGGGGACAGTGCTGAGCTGGAAGTTTGGAACTGTGGAGAAGTGGGGGGGGGGGGGGGGATGAGGAAACTGAAGTCCACATTGATGCCCTGGGATTGAAGTATTCTGAGGCGGAAGATGAGGCGTTCTTCCTCCAGGCGTCGGGTGGTGAGGGGGCGGCAGTGAAGGAGGCCCAGGACCTCTAAGTCCTCGGCAGAGTGGGAGGCGGAGTTGAAATTTTGGGCCACAGGGCGGTGTGGTTGATTGGTGCGGGTGTCCCAGAGATGTTCCCTAAAGCGCTCTGCTAGGAGGCATCCTGTTTTGCCAATGTAGAAAAGACTGTATCTGTTGCTCTCAATGCGGTTTCCTTTACATTGGGGAGACTGGACGCCTCCTAGCAGAGCACTTTTAGGAACATCTCTGGGACACCTGCACCAATCAACCACACCACCCTGTGGCCCAGCATTTCAACTCCCCCTCCCACTCTGTCGAGGACTTGGAGGTCCTGGGCCCCCTTCACCGCCACCCCCTCACCACCCGACGCCTGGAGGAAGAATGCCTCATCTTCTGTCCGGAACACTTTAACCCCAGGGCATCAATGTGGACTTCACCAGTTTCCTCATTTCCCCTTCACCCACCTCATCCCAGTTCCAAACTTCCAGCTCTGCACTGTCCCCATGACATGTCCTACCTGCCTATCTTCTTTTCCACCTATCCACTCCACCCTTCCACCACCCCCCCCCCCAACCTATTACCTTCATCCCCTCCTCCACTCACCTATTGTACTCTATGCTACTTTCTCCCCAACCTCACCCTCCTCTCCACCCTTCAGGTTCTCTGCCTGTATTCCTGATGAAGGCTTTTGCCAGAAGTATCAATTTTACTGCTCCTTGGATGCTGCCTGAACTGCTGTGCTTTTCCAGCACCTCCCTAATCTAGACTCCGATTTCCAGCATCTGCAGTCATTGTTTTTACCTTATACACTTAATGGTAAAGTCCAAGGGCTTGTTGCTGAACAAAGAGACCTTGGAGTGCAGGTTCAAAGTAGAGTCGCAGGTAGATAGGACAGTAAAGGCGGCGTTTGGTATGCTTTCTTTTACTGGTCAGAGTATTGAGTACAGGAGTTTGGAGGTCATGTTGCAGCTATACAGGACATTGGTTAGGCCACTGTTGGAATATTGTGTGCAATTCTGGTCTCCTTCCCATTGGAAAGATGTTGTGAAACTTGAAAGGGTTCAGAAAAGATTTACAAGGATGTTGCCAGGGTTGGAGGATTTGAGCTACAGGGAGAGGCTGGGGCTGTTTTCCCTGGAATGTCGGAGGCTGAGGGGTGACCTTGTAGAGGTTTACAAAATTATGAGGGGCATGGATAGGGTAAATAGGCAAACTCTTTTCCCTGGGGTCGAGGAGTCCAGAACTAGAGGGCATAGGTTTAGGGTGAGAGGGAAAAGATATAAAAGAGACCTAAGGGGCAACTTTTTCACGCAGAAGGTGGTACGTGAATGGAATGAGCTGCCAGAGGATGTGGTGGAGGCTGGTACAATTGCAACATTTAACAGGCATTTGGATGGGTATATGAATAGGAAGGGTTTGGAGGGATATGGGCCAGGTTCTGGCAGGTGGGACTAGACTGAGTTGGGATATCTGGTCGGCATGGACAGGTTGGACCAAAGGCTCTGTTTCCATGCTGTACATCTCTATGACTTAGAGTCATAACTCTAAGTGACCAGGAAGGTTGATGAGGGCAGGGCAGTAGGTAGAGTCTCTATGGATGTCAATAAGGCCTTGATAATGTTCCATATGCTTTGGAAGGTTAGATCAATGGAATCCAGGGAGAGCTGGCAAATTCGATACACAATTGATGGCAGGAAGCAGTGAGTAATAGTGGAACGATGCCTGTCGGCCTGTGATTAGCAGAATGCCTCAGGAGTCGGTGCTGTGCCCATTGCCGTTTGTTATCTATATCAATGATTTTGATGAGTATGTAGAAGACATGATTAGTAAGTTTAGAGATGACACTAAATAGGAGGTATCATGGACCGTGAGGAAGGTTATCAGAAATTGCAGCAGGACCTTCATCAGCTGGGGGAACTGGGCTGAGTATTCCTGATGAAGGGCTTATGCTCGAAACGTCGAATTCTCTATTCCTGAGATGCTGCCTGGCCTGCTGTGCTTTGACCAGCAACACATTTTCAGCTATTGGCAATTGGAGTTTAATATCGATTAGTATGAGGTCATGCATTTTGGAAGGTCAAGTCAAGGTAGGAGTTTCTTGGTGAATGGTCAGGCCTTAAGGAGTGTAGAGGAACAGAGGAACTTTGGAGTTCAGGTGCACAGTTTTCTCAATATGGATTCTCAGGTAGACAGGGCAGTAAAGAAGTCTTTTGGCACAGTGGCCTTCATCAGTCAGGCACGGAGTTTAAACGTTGACAAGTTATATTGCAGTTGTATAGGACGTTGGTGAAGCTGCAACTGAAATATTGTGTTCAGTTTTGGTCACCTCGTTATAGGAAGGAAGTTATTAAACTAAAAAGATTTTGCAGAAGAAATTTACAAGGATATTGCCAGGACTCAGAGGTCTGAGTTACAGGGAGAAGTTGGACAAACTGGGACTTGTTTCTTTTGAGCAGAGGAGACGGAGAGGAGATCTCACAAGTGCATAAGATCATGAGAGGCATAGATAGGATGAATGCACTCAGTCTTTTTCTGGGTTGGGGAATTGAGGAGTACAGGGTATCAGTTTAAGGTTAGACGGGAAAGAATAAATGGGAACCAGAGGAGCAACGTTTTTGTTAAAAACAGAGGTTGGCATGCATGTGGAATGAGCTGCCAGTGGAAGTGGTTGAAGCAGTTGGCATTTGAACAAATGTGTGGATACAAAAAGTTTAGAAGGATACAGGCCAAGTACAAGGAAATGGAGTTAGCATTGATGGACATTTTGGTTGGCATGGACCAGCTTGGGCCAAAGGGTCTGTCTCTGTGCTATCGGACTTTATGTCTTTGATCACTACATTGCGTGTTGCAGCTACTCGGAGTTAATCAGGCCTGGTTCTTCTGGCTTGTCACACACAGATGATAGATTGAAGACAGAATAATTTCAAACCGCAGAATAAAACAAGAGACCTGTGCTCAGTCAACTCATGTCACAAACTAGCATTTCAACATAGGCAAGATGCGAATCATTGATTTTGTACTTGTTTGAATAAAGCTAATAATACTGTGAAATCTCACTTATTCCTGGAATGGCTCTTGCAGCTATCATAGCAATTGGCTCTGAGATTGGCTCTCTCACCTCCTCCCAGAATAATAAATTGAAGTGAAACCCAAGGTTTTACAGAGATTAACTGAATAAATTCAAACAAATTAATTATTCATTGATTTAATGAGCTGTAGGATTGAGTATTTTAATTTCTACAATACATTCTCTCAATGTCAATGGCTCATCTCTGGTCAGACTTTTTTTCCTCCACATTATACAATTGTTACCTGGTCATCCGCACGAATGCTGCGCAGCTTCATGATCAGTTGAAACCGTAGAAAATTATTGGTTCCCATTGACTGCAGCTCCAACAATTTACAAAGCGCTACCAGCTGTGGTCGAGTTAAGTTATCCAGTGTTAACTCATCCTCAAACAATTTAGAGAAACGCATGATCTCCTCATTACTCGGTCGCTCTCCAGAATCTCGAACCTAAACAGAACAATATTACCTTCAAGCATTGTCACAATTTAAAAGATGATTATAAATGTAATCAAGTCAATCTTCCAAAGACGCATTTTCTTTGATAGCAAACCAGAAAAGTTTAAAGAAATGAATCCTCTCGGGAAGGGGATGTTGACGACCTATGTCACAATCACCAACAGCATCTTCCCGATTTCCATTTCTAAACTTGCACTTGGAATATATAAGTTGCTAAACAAAAACAAAGTGCAGAGGAGTATTGACAAATGCTGACAATAATACCATCATTGCGACCACAAAATCTAGGCTGAGCTCTCTGGTGTGCATTTACAGAAATGACACTGTGCATTTACAGCATTTGGATTTATTTTTCATTGGCTTAAATCATATAGCATTTAAAGCCCATCCCTAACTGTCCTGCAAAATAGTGATGAGTCACTGTGTGAACTTCTCCAATCCATGTGATGAAGGGACTTTTCATGCCTTTGCGTAGACAATCCAGAATTTTCAGCCACAAATATTGAAGGAATTGCAACATTTTAAAGAAACCTTGGAATGGAACTTGGGACACTGATGTTCTCATTGACATGCTGTCTTGGTTCTTCTAGACTGTAAAAGATAATAGATTTGGGAGGTGCTGTTGCATGAGTCTTAAAGAGTTCCTGCAGTGCATATTGCCAGATGACAAAGTTCAAATCAGAAATCTCCAACATTAAGGCGGCCCTTTGGCACATTAGAGTATGTGGACAGTCAAAACAACCACCTAACTATTCTAATTCCATGTGCCATCACTTGGCTTCGAGCCTTGTGGGGCTTGGCATTACAAGTGCACATTTAAATATTATTCAGCGGGGATGAGGGGAAATATTTTTTCATCTCAAGGGGAATGGGAATCTGAACTCCCTGCATATCAGAGTTGTAGAGGCACAAATCCTAATTAGGATTTATGACATGCAGGGAGTTCAGATTCCCATTCCCCTCGAGATGAAAAAATATTTCCTCACATTCCCTCTGAACCTTCTGTCCTTTAATTTATATCGACGCCAAGTCATTGATTCCTCCATCAAAGGGAAACATTCCTTCCTGTATTTTCTTACTATGCCCTCAATTTTACACACCTTAATCACGAACTCTCACAATCTTCTCTGCTCAGAGGAAAACAATCACAGTCTAACCAATCACTCTTCATAATGAAACTCTCCAGCCCAGGTAACATGCAGGTATATCTACTCTGTGCCATCTTCAATGCAATCACATTCCCTCCTCTACAATGTGAATTCCAGAACTACACACAATACTCAAGCTGTGGCCTGACCAACATTTTATACAGCTTCAGCATAACCTCCCTGCTCAAACTTTCTGCTTCAGCTAATGAAAGTAAATATCCCATACGCCTTAACCACCTTCTCTGTCCTGTTGCCTGCAGGGACCAGTGGACATGCACACCATGGTCCCTTTGATCCTTGGCACTCCCCTTCATCACTCTCCACAACCTTGTCACTAAGATCTTCATCGGATGGGCCAATGGACCAAGGAGTGGAAGATCGAGTTTAATCTAGATAAATGTGAGATGCTGCATTTTCGAAAGGCAAATCAGGGCAGGCCTTAAACACAATGGTAAGGTCCTGGGGAGGGTTACTGAACAAACCTTGGAGTACAGGGTTATAGTTCCTTGAAAGTGGAGTCACAGGTAGATAGGATAGTGAAAAGGACATTTGGTATGCTTGTCTTTATTGGTCAGAGCATTGCGTATCGGAATTGAGATCATAATGCAGCTGTACAGGATATTGGTTAGGCCACTTTTGGAATATTGTGTGCAATTCTTGTCTCCCTCCTACAGGAAGGATGTTAAGAAACTTGAAAGGGTTCTCTCCTGCAGGACGAGACTGAATAGGCTGGGGATGTTATTCCTGGAATGTTGGAGGCTGAGGGGTGACCTTATAAAGGTTTATAAAATCATGAGGAGTATGGAAAGGATAAATAGAAAAGGTTCTTTCCCTGGGTTGGGGGGGAAGAGTCCAGAACTAGACAGCAGAGACTAGGGTGAAGGGAGAAATTTAAAAAGGAACCGATGGGGCCATATTTTCACCTAGGCTGTGATGTGATTATGGAATAAGTTGCCAGAGGAAGTGTTGAAGGCTGTTACAACTACAACAATTAAAAGCCATCTGGATGGGTATATCAATTGGAAGGGTTCACAGGGATATGGGCCAAGTGCTGGCAAATGGGACTAGATTATTTAGAATATGTGGACAGAATGGATGAGTTGGACTGAAGGGTCTGTTTGCATGCTATAACTCTAAGTGTATCAATCCTGCCCTCATTTCCCAGGTAGCACCTCACCTGCTCAAGGTCTCATTATACTCTGGAGGTAACCTTCTTGGCTGTCCACTACACCATTTTGGGGTCATTTGCAAATTTACTAATTATACCACCTATGTTCACACCCAAATCATTTTCTATAAATGGCAGAAAGCAGTTAACCCAGCACCTGCTTGTGGCACACCACTGGTCACAGATTTCTAGTCTGAATAACGACCCTCCTCCACCACCCTGCCTTCCACCTTCAAGCTGGTTCTGTATCCAAATGGCTAGTTCTCCCTGTATTCCACATGATCTAACCTTCCTAACCAGTCTACCATGAGCAATCTTGTCGAACACCTTATTGAAGTCCATGTTATGACATCCAGTGCTCTGCCCTCATCAATCCGCCTTGTCACTTTTTCAGAAAACTCAAGTTAGTGAGACATAATTTCCCACACACAAAGCCCACATCGACTATCTCTAATCAGTCCTTGCCTTTCTCAATACACGTAAATCCTGTACCTCAGGATCCCTTCCAACAACTTGCCCAGCACCAATGTTAGGCTCACAGGTCTATAGTTGACAGGCTTTTCCTTATTCCTTTCTTAAATAGTGGCACCACTTTAGCCAACCCCCAGTCTTCCAGCACCTCACCCATGGCTATCAATGATACAAATACCTCAGCAAGGGGCCCAGTAATCATTTCCCAGACTTCCCACAAAGTTCCAGGACACATCTGATCAGATCCTGCAGTCTTATCCACCTTTTATACGTTTTAAGACACCCAGCACCTCCTCCTTTGAAAGTAGGACATTTTTCAAGGTGTTGCTATTTATTTTTCCACATTCTCTAGCTTCCACATCCTTCTTCATAGCTAACAATAACGCAAAGTACTCATTCAGTTTCTCCCCCAACTCCTGCGGTTTCACACGTGGATTGCCTTAAAGAGCCCCATTCTCTCCCTGGTTACTCTTTTATCCTTAATGTATTTGCAGAATCCCTTTGGCAAATAAGGTTGTGGAGAATCCAAAGGTATCTCATGTCCCCTTTTTGCCCTCCTAATTCCCTTCTAAGTATACTTCTCCTACCTTTACACTCTTCTACTCTATCTCTCCTGTCTACACCTGGTGTATGCTTCTTTCTTTTTCTTGATCAAAACCTCAATTGCTCTAGTCATCCGGCATTCCCAACACCTACCAGCCTTGCCTTCACACTAACAGGAACACACTCTCTGGACTTTTGTTACCTTATTTTTGAAGACTTTCCACCTCCTAGCTGTCACTTTATCTGCGAATATCTGCTGCCCAATCAACTTTTGAAAGTTCTTGCTTCATGCCATCAAAATTTGCATTGCTCCAATTTAGAACTTTAACTTTTAGGTCTGGTCTATTCTTTTCTATCACTATTTTAAAACTAATAGAATTATGATCACTTGCCCCAAAGTGATCCCTCACTGACACCTCAGTCGCTTGCCCGGTCTTATTTAGCAAGAGAAGGTCAAGTTTTGTACCTTCTCTAGTAGGTACGTACATAAACTGAATCAGAACATTTTCTTGTACACACTTAAATTCCTCTCCATCCAAGCCCTTAACTACAAGGCAGTCCCAGTCTATGTTCAGAAAGTTAAAATCCCCTGTCGTTACCATCCTGTTGTTGTTCGAGATAACCAAGACCTCCTTACAAATTTGCTTCCCGCCTCAGACAGGATCTGTAGTACAATTCCAATAAGGTGATTACCCCTTTCTTATTTCTCAGTTCCACCCGAATAATTCCACTGGATGTATTCCCAGGAATACTCTCCCAAAGAACAGATGTAATGTTATTCCTAATCAAAAGCACTAGTCCTCCTCTTTTGTCCTGCTTTCTCTCCTTCCTGTCGCATTCATGCCCTGGAACATTAAGCTGCCAGTCCAGTCTTTCTCTGAGGCACGTTTCTGGAATTGCTATCATATCCCAGTCCCACGTTCTCAACCGTGCCCAGAGTTCATCTGCCTTACCTATCAGGCCTTTCACATTGAAATTGAATGTAATTTAATTTACCAGTCCTACCTCAGTCTTTCCTTTGTTCCTTCCTGTCCTGATTGTTTGACTCACTCCTTTACTCAACTGCACCAGTAAATGTCACTTGATAGCACTGTCTGCATACCTTCCATCATTTAGCAGGAGATTGGTTAATAGGATAGTATTTCGGCAGATTGGTTTTGTTCTTCTCATTGTGACAGAAAGTGTGTCTAATATTCCACATCATCATGCCGATACCAGTGTTAAGCGGTCTTGTAGCACAGTGCTCGTTTTCTGTTTAACCAGAACCATGTGGTAGCTACAGCACCATAGCCTCCCCACATTTAAAGACTCCACCATGCATTCTTGGCACGAGCAAGCACCATCCTTGCATCCTTGTATCAGGCCACATGGGTACAAATTGTTTGAAATATACGTCTGCTGCTTGAGCATGAACAACCACCAGTTGGGTGAGGTGCAAAGGCACTGCTATATTAGCATTTTCAACAAGTTAATTAATGTGTGCATCTTAAATTTAATTCCCTGAAATTACAGGTGAAACAAGCTGCTTGTCGGAGGAAGTATCTCAGATTAGGAATAATTAAATTTGCTTCAAACTTCTTGGATGAACTTTATTTCCCTCCAAGCACGTGTTTCCACAGATTAAAAATTATCAAATGTGAATCCACCAAAGCAGAAAATGTTAGAGCCTTTATACTTCTCACACCTGTCTCACTCCTGCAGCCAGTGAATAAGGCAGGGATATAACTTCATGGGCATTAATAACCCTCAATCCACATTCTCTAGACAGCTAGTATAAGCTGCAAAATTTTCACATTATCAAATTCAGTCCTGTAAATGCAAATACATACTTTTACCTTCTGATAACAATCAATGGATACTAAATCAAAAGGATTAGCACTAATTGAAGGTGATTGAGATCAGTCACAGTCTGCTGTCTCAGAACTAAAGCTTGTGTTTAAATAAAACACAAAGAGACAAAAGTTAATACTAAAAATTAAAAAGTATTAGACAACTGTAATTTTCACTTGTGCATTCAATATTGGCAACAAACCATAAGTGCAGCTGAAGTCTAAATTTTACCTTCTGAAAGAAAGTAGAAAAGTCTTTCGTAACATCACCCTTAGCCGCTTTATTTCTTAGAGCAATCTCTTCAATTGTATCTTGAAGAAATTTTGCCATTTCAAGCTTCACTCTCAGCTCCTTTTTCAACCTTTCTTCCTAATGGAAATGAATAGTCATTAGCTTTCAAACACATTAGATGTTTCAAAATAATACATTTCCAGTATTTGTATCCAATACAATTTTATAACCTGCTTAACAGGTTTCAATAAACACCTAATTTGTTCTACTCAAGTTCAAGTGAGTCATTTACTAGTTTTCACCAACTTAGAACAATTTCTATTTTAGTCTATCAAGGGGGAGGACATACGTCTTAGCCAATGTATCATTGAACAAGCAGGAGGTTGGAAGAGCACAGCAAGCCAGACAACATCAGGTGGTGGAGAGGACCAATGTTTCGGGTATAAGCCTTTGCCTCAGACTTGTATCACAGTGATACAGCTGCAGTGTAAAATATCACTACTACTTCTGTTGCACAATGGAAGAAAAATGTTTGATATGTGGATGGCAGCAGAAAATAGTGAATATTTGAAGTCTAATGTATCAGGCAAAACTAGGAACTTACAAATACTTCAGTCACTTTGTTCTGCAGAACATAAAAAAAAGTTGGTATATTCTGTCTGTATTTAACTAACTTAGCTTGGTAAAAAGCTGAAATTTGGAGTGAATCGGAGCAGGGAGAAGACAAAAGGATAGCTAGCCAGGCTGCTCTAAATTACTAAGTGACCTAGGTACAATTAGATGAGAATTAGCTAACATAGCCCAGTGCTGAAATAACAGGCCATTAACTTGTCAGTCAAGATTCACATAAGGTTTGTATTTGGGAAAGGTGAAAGTAGACTGTTTACAATGTCAAGGAAGAAAAGAACAAGGTGTTGATTATTAGAGGGTGAGTACTTTTTAAGAAACGAATGTATCAAGTACTGTTTTAGGCAAAATTTTGGTTTGTGAACATGTTCCATTTTGATTAGATTCCCTACAGTGTGGAAACAGGCCCTTTGGCCCAACAGGTCCACACCGACCCTCCAAAGAGGGTCCCATTTCCATCTGACTAATGCACCTGACACTACGGGCAATTTAACATGGTCAATTCACCCAACCTGCACATCTTTGGACTGTGGGAGGAAACCAGAGCACCCAGAGGAAACCCATACAGATACAGGGAGAATGTGCAAACTCCACACAGTCACCAAAGGCTGGAATCAAACCTGAGACCCTGGCACTGTGTGGCTGCATGATAACCACTGAGCCAACGTGCTGTCCTGTTATTCTATTAATTCCTATTAACCTATTGATTCTTGTTAATCTATTTACAAGTGTTTTAACTAATGGTCTTTAAAGCAGTTTACTACCTTCGCAGCACATAATAAATTTTCTGAAGTGGAAACATTGGAAAAAATTTGAAAACACCTCAAGCTTAATTTTGAGGCTCAGTTTTAAAACTTCATTGGCACAAATAATGTAACAATTAGACAAAAGCTAGAACTTCCTAATTCAGATAACACCTGCCTTAAATTTTGTGTAACACAAACATACTTGCAGAATTTTTAGTTCAAGTGCTACAGGTTTGTAACAATTCAGATTAAACCAAACATAGTCCAACTTGAGCAGTTAACACCATGCAAAACTTGACATGTGGTGCTTTAGAATATTACAATACACAACCTCTCCAGTGAGGAAATCTATAGGTTGGATACACTAGGACAGAAGCGTTTTGAGTCCACCTGTGCATTATATGAGAGCATGGAGAGAGGAGGAACATAAATATTTGGGAGATAAATGAATGCTTACGTTTAATGTCTTAGGCTTCATACAAAGATAAATATCCATGCTTTGCTCTGGTTTACATACTGGGTATTAGACATTCTAATGTAATATCATTAATCCAGAAATACCCTAAAGTGACTTCAGTCCCAGGCATTCCAGACTGGAGAGATTAGAAATGCATGCTAAAACACAGTGTCGATACATACTCACCTTCTTTGATTTGGTCTCAAAGGTTGAAGGAAGCATGTTAGGGAAAAGTTTAAGGACAACAGGAAGAAGAAACTCCATGAATGGAACAATGATGAATACTAGGAATGGCACCAGGCGAAAGAGATCAGCACATGTCCTCAGAAACTGTTAAGGAGATTTAAAAAAAAGTTAAAATTCAAAAGCAATTCCTTTAATTTCACTTAAAAATGTTTGACAATTAATGACAGCGAAAAGCAGATTTGCCTGATTAAAACTTGAACTGATATAATTTTCCTCATGGTATAGTCTATGAGGGTAAATTTACTGGACCAGTAATTCAGAAGTATCTGACAATAAAAATGAACCAATGCTTGTCGTGGGAAAACACAAGTCATACAGCCCATTGGGCCAACGCCATTTCTTTGTTCCAGTTATTTAAATTAATCCCACTCCCTCGACCTTTCACTGGCACTTGAAAATTCTCTCCAAGAAATTGTCCATTTCCAAATGATAATATGATGGTTATTCCCACAAATAAAAATGTAGGCCATTCATCGTGTTTTCTGCCAACCAATGGGATCAGGACTGTTCTGATGATCCACTTGCCTACTTTTCCCCATAATCTAGATTCGCTGATTAAAAATCTGCCCATCTCAAGTTTGAATATACATAACAGCCCTCTGTGGTAAAGAATTCCAAAGATTCACTACCCTCCAAACAAATTCCTCCTCATCACTTTACTCAATCTGTAAAGCCTTACACAGAGATTACACCCTCTGGTTATAGAAACTTGTCACAAGGAGAAACAACCTCTCCTCCAAGTCATTAAGATAAACAGTAAATTAATGAGGGCTCACCACCGAACCAACATGCTGCCACGGTCATCAAATTCTTGCCAAAACAGGATTGAAACCCAGGTTTCCAATACATTACCTGGGTCTACAGATGAACAAAACACCTATAGTCATGACTCTATAGTCATACTGAGATTAGTTGTTTAAATTTTCACCACCGTTCACTACTTTATCTGGCAGGACTGCAAAACTTAGATCTCCTCCATTGGTTGTTAGCTTGCTTTTCCCAAATCACTGTTTCTATTATTTGGTATACATGAAATAAAATGAAGTGTGACATGTGCCCATTGTAGCTCACCACAATTTCAAATGCACCTGGTGCTGCTCCTGGGATGGCTTCCAGCACTCTTAATTAAAGCAAGGTTTCATCCCTGGTTTGGTGGAGCAAAACACTACAACTTCAGATACGGAGGGAATAAAATGCTGATTATGATTTCCCAAAATTCGCTAAAGGAACAGTCTTAACAGCTTGTATTTATCAAATGTGGGAAGCGGGGGGCGGGAAAGGAAACTATGGGCCAGTTAGCCTCATATCCTCATATCTATAGTCAGATGTGTGCTGGAATGAATTGCAAGCATGACTTGACAATCTACAAAGGAACCTCGATTATCCCAACGAGATGGGCTGGCAGTATTCCGTTCTATAATTGATAATTTGGTTAATTGATTCAATGCCTCTCCTCTGGGGCTCGTAGTTTTCTGAAGTTTCCTTTGTCCTTGCTCTGCCTGCCTTGCTCCCCACTCTGTCTCAGGATTTAATTCTGATCAGACACATTTGTGTTTAAGGGACCCACAGCAATGCTGAAACCCCAGGCCGTCCCTGTCCCCACCCCCAACCACCAACCCTGCCCAGCGCCACCCTCTCTCCCTCCAACTCTGGGGCAGCCAGACTGGACACCAACAGCAAAACTGCTGCTGCCTTTGAGGGGGTGAATCTCAATAGTACACACACACACACACACCTTTTTAACATCAACCTTTTGACAAGTTCCACCTTTACCCTGTCCAGGACAATGATGGAGAGATTATCTGGGGAAAAGTGTCCTTAGGGTACACTCTTGTGTAGAACTCCAGGGAAAGTGTTAGGGAGAGAGAAAGAGAGGGTGGACGGTCAGTGGAGATGGTGCCTGGGCTGCCATCGATGTCCAGGACTGTTTTCAGCAGCATTTCAATCAGCCAAATTCATTTTTAATTATTATAACAAAAGACATGATCAGTGTTGGAAACATCTTTTGATCGGGTTTCTATCGGGACCTTGAGATCTTCGGATAATCCGAAATTTGGATAATTGATATTCGGATAATCGAGGTTCCTCTGTACTTAGGAAATCGATGATTCTGCAAATGCTTCATTCAAAAATCTAAAGACCTATCTCTAGCAAAAACATAAATAACACATTTCCCAATGTAAGGGCAAATTACTCATGACATTCTGGATTGTTTTCATTCATTCTTTCAAAATAAAATGCTGAGCCTAAGTTAATAAAAACAAAGGACATTCTGACTAGAATGTCACTGTTTAACAAGAGCATCTGGTAAGTAGTGACGCAACACATTCAGTTTCATCATTGTTCTCTTCTTCATCAGCAAGTCTCATGAGCAGGCCGGAAGCAAAACAACTGATCATACACTAACTCATGGCACAGAACATACTGGAGTTAGAGAATTTTTTGTTTCATTAGTTAACCTGAGCACAGAAATCGTAATATAAATTATTGAATTACCATATATTCTGGTTTGTGCATTCCAATCCACCATGTCTACAATGTGCTTCGAAGAAACATGATCATTTGTACAGATACTGTTGTGGAATTTGCAACAAGATTACTCAAGCAATCAACCACAAATGATTGTGATTTTGGGTTGAGAAGTTGTTTAGAAATTTTAAAGCTTCACTGTGGAGCTCATGGCTACTCTTTCATTGCAGTGTTATGACCACTAGCTTTCAAAATACAACCTTGCACAGTAAGTAGCAACTTCAAACTAAGTTTTCCAATTTCACAATGTAAGAGAAATGTAGTTTTTTCATATGTCCATCCCGAGCAGCTACATATAGCACATTGCACTCTTTGGCTGTTTCCAAGTACACAACCTAAACGAATATCAACTAAACATGGAAGACCATCTGAAAGACACTGTCTGCCCAAAACGTGCTCATCTTCCAATGCAAGAAATTGCCCTCAAGGGAGTTTTACAGACTGGCACATTCTAAAGTTTGCTCCATGCTGAGTGAAGGACGAAAGCTTAAGGTAGCCACTGCAGATGCGCAAAAGGGAAAATTTGCTATTGCAGCTCTTGTCTCCCTTGAGGCTAGAAACTGGAGCACTCATTGGGCAATATGCTTTGCAAGGAATGTGTCTGTAAGTCAAAAGTATTGAAAACATATTGAAACATTTCTGAGTGCTATGTTGTGCTTTGGGAAAAATGTCATATCTACTGCACTGAAATTTTCACTGGTTGGGGAGTCTAAGAATAAGCAAACATGAATTCCATTTGTGTGGGAAAGACTTTCACATGCAAAGGATGGTTGATTTTTTGAACCGTCTTCCACAAACAATAGTTTATGCTCAATCAATTACTATTAGAAACCAAAACGAGATAAGTAACTTTATCTCATGTAAATATATTAAAGGATGTTGGGCAAAGGAGAATCAAGGGATTTGGATTACAGATCAGAAGCTAGCTCAATGAGAATGTGAATGAGAACTTTGAGGAGCTGGGATACAGCCTTGAACAGATCAAGATTGAAGAAGTTGATGTGCTGGAAATTTTGGTAAACATTAAAATTGATAAGTCCCCAGGATCAGACCAGATTTATCCTAGGTTGCTCCGGGAAGCGAAAAAGAAGGTTGCTAAGCTGCTGGCAAAGATCTTCACTGCCTCACTCTCCATGGGAGTTGTACCGGAGGATTGGAAGGAAGCAAATGTCGTTTCTCTTTTCAAGAGGGCAATAGGGAAATCCCTGGCAATTACAGATTAGTCTTACATTTCTGGTCAGCAAGGTTTTGGAAAGAATTCTGAGGGATAGGATTTATGACTGTTTGGAAAAGCATAGCATGATTAAAGGCAGTCAGCATGGCTTTGTGAGGAGCAGGTCATGCCTCACAAATCTTATTGAGTTCTTTGAGGAGGTGACAAGACAGGTCAATGAAGTTCGAGCAGTGGATGTGGTATCGACTTCAGTTAGCCATTTGATAAGGTTCCCCATGGTAGGCTCATTCACAATGTCAGAGATATGGGATACAGGGAGATTTGGCTATCTGGATTCAGAATTGGTTGGCTGACAGAAGGCAGAGAGTGGTTGTAGATGGAAAGTATTCTGCTGGGAAGTCAGTAATGAGTGATGTCCCGCCGGGCTTTGTTCTTGGGCTTCAGATAAGATAGCACTGAACTGCCTTCTTGAATCAGTCCATCTAGTGTCAGTAAACTCAAGGCTCTAGCAATTTGTTTGATCTTATAATAGCAAAGGAATGCCAATCTTCACCACAGTTCCAAGTCAGGACAGAGAGAGGGACTAGGAAGAGAACTTGTGTAATGGCGTTTCTTTGCAGCTGCTGCCCTTACCCTTGTCCTTCTAATATTGTGGGTTTGCAAGGCAGGAAATGATTCTTGAGATCCAACCACGACGGGATGAGACATTAGTTTGCATTCTGGGGGTGGATTTTACAGTCAGTATAGGTGTGAAGGGCATCATGGAACATGATCCCTGGTGATAAGGAGGAGGAACAGCATCCAACTGGGAGGTTGCTGAGACATTGTTGGAAGAACCTGGTGTTAAGGAACAGCCCCAACCATGATATTACTATAGTGTCTCCACTCCCCATTTTTCCTCTAACTGAAAAAAAGGCAAGGTTCAGAGGAGAGGAGACAGATTATCATGAAAAGGCTGGCTTGCAACAAGAGTTCCAGCAGGTAAAAAAGAGTGCAGGCCTAAACAGCTTCTGGAAAAGGCTGTTGGTGAGTAGCATGCAATGTGTGAGAAATTGTTTTTGGAGCAGAGCAGACCAGCAGCTTCAACTCAGTATTAAAAGTATTTGATGCTGTAACAATTAGTTAAGTTAAAACGGGTAAGACATGGAAGGAGAGCTCCAAATCATAGTCTGTTCCTCTTGCTCAATGTGGGAAGCCAGGCACATTTCGTGTGCCCAGGATCTGCACGTGTGCAAGTGTCTCCAGCTGCAAATAGCCAGTGATTGTGTAGATATTGATACCAACGACATAGGTTAAACAAAAAAAAGTCCTAAAAGCAGGACATAGAGAACTAAGAACAAAGTTCAAATGTAGGATCTCAAAAGGTAGTTATCTCAGGATTACTACCAGTGCCACGAGCAAGTAGAGCAGGAACAGCAGGATACATAGGAGGAAAAGATGGAGAGAGGGGAAGGGTTTCAGATTCATGGGGCAATGGGACTGGTTCTGGGGGGAGGTGGACAAACTGGACAGGTTACACCTGGGCAGGATTGGGACTGATGTCTTAAAAGAGAGGGCGAGGGGGAACAGAAGCTGGCGGAAAGGTTAACTCTGTGATCTGATTTGAGTGACAATTGCTTGTCATGGATTGACTAGACAAGAGGTGCAGGAATAGGCCAATCTGCCCTTTGAGCCTGCATCATCATTGAATATGATATTGGCTGATCATCCTTAATCAGTCTCCTGTTCCTGCCTTATCACCATAACCCTTGATTCCACTATTCTTGAGAGCTCTTTCTTAAATGAATCCAGAGACTGGGCCTCCACTGCCCTCGGGGCAGAGCATTCCACACAGCCACCACTCTCTGGGTGAAGAAGTTTCTCCTCATCTAACCTGTCCAAGTAACCCTGTAATCTCCTAACATTCTCCTCACATTTCACCCTGCCACCCAGCTTAGTATCTTCAGCAAATTTGCTAATGTTATTCCTAATACCATCTTCTATATCATTAATATATATTGTAAAAAGCTGCGGTTCCAGCACGGATCCCTGCGGTACCCCACTGGTCACTGCCTGCCATTCTGAAATGGAGCCGTTTATCACTACTCTTTGTTTCCTATCATCCAACCAACTTTCAATCCAAGTTAGTACTTTGCCCCCAATACCACACACCCTAATTTTGCTCACTAACCTCCTATGTGGGACTTTATCAAAAGCTTTCTGAAAGTCTAGGTACATTACATCTACTGAATTTCCCTCGTCCATCTTCAGAGTTACATCCTCAACAAATTCCAAAAGATTAGTCAAGCATGATTTCCCCTTCATAAATCCATGCTGACTCTGACCTATCCTGTTACTACTATCCAGATGTGTCGTAATTTCATCCTTTATAATAGACTCCAGCATCTTTCCCACCACTGAGGTCAGGCTAACTGGTCTATAATTTCCTGCTTTCTCTCTTCCACTTTTCTTCAAAAGTGGTACAACATTAGCCACCCTCCAATCTGCCAGAACTGATCCCGAATCTATCGAACTCTGGAAAACAATCAATAACGCATCCATGATTTCTCGAGCCACCTCCTTCAGTACCCTGGGATGTAGACCATCAAGTCCCGGGGACTTATCAAACTTCAGACCTAACAGTCTCTCCAACACCAATTCCTGGCAAACATAAATTCCCTGAAGCCACTGTTACCTGAGGGAGATTGCTTGTGTCTTCCCCAGTGAACACAGATCTGAAGTACCAATTCGATTCTTCTGCCATTTCTTTGATCCCTGTAATATATTCCCCTGTTTCTGTCTTCAAGGGCCCCAATTTTAGTCTTAACCATTTTTTTCACCTTTCACATACTTAAAAATGCTTTTACTATCCTCCTTTATATTTTACTTTCGTACCTCATTTTTCCTCTGCGTATTTCCTTCTGAGTAATCCTCTGTTGTTCTTTAAAAGCTTCCCAGTCCTCCGTTTTCCCACTTATCTTTGCTATGTTATACTTTTTCTCTTTTAACATAATATGTTTCTTAACTTCCCTCGTCAGCCACGGCCATCCATGCCTCCTCCTAGGATCTTTCTTCCTTTTTGGAATGAACTGATCCTGCATCTTCTACATTAAACACAGAAATATCTGCCATTGTTCCTCCACTATCATCCCTGCTAAGGTATTGCACCATTGAACTTCGGCCAGCTCCTCCCTCATAGCTCCAGAGTTCCCCTTATTCAACAGAAATATTGTCACTGCCGATTGTACCCTCTCCCTCTCAAATTGCAGATTGAAGTTTATTGTATTATGGTCACTACTTCCCAGTGGCTCCTTCACTTCGAGGTCCCTGATCAATTCTGGTTCGTTGCACAATACCAGATCCAGAATTGCCTTCTCCCTGGTAGGCTCCAGCACCAGCTGTTCTAAGAATCCATCTCGGAGGCACTCCAAAAAGTCTCTTTCTTGAGGTCCAATACCATCCTGATTCTCCCAGTCTAGCTGCATGTTGAAATCCCCCATAACAACTGCAGTAACAACTTTGTGACAGGCCAATTTCAGCTCCTGATTCAACTTACATCTGACATCCAGACGACTGGGGGCCTGTAGATAACTCCCAAGAGGGAGTTTTTACCCTTAGAATTTCTCAGCTCTATCCATACTGACTCTACATCCCCTGATTCTAGGTCCCCCGCGCAAGGGACTGAATATCATCCCTTACCAACATGGCCACCCCACCCTCTCTGCCCGTCAGTCTGTCCTTACGATAGCACGTGTAGCCTTGAATATTCATTTCCTAGGCCCTGTCCACGTGAAGCCACGTCTCGGTTGTCCCTACAATATCGTATTTGCCAATTTCCAAAAGAACCTCAAGCTCATCCATCTTATTTTTAATGCTTTGTGCATTCATATATAGTATTTTTAATTTGTTACTGCCCTCACCCTTTCCATCAACTCCTATTTCACTCAACCTTACAGCATGATCCCTTTCTGAGTTTTCTGCTTCATTGATAGTTGTGTTTCTGGACTTCCCTTGTTCTAACTTTCCTTGTATATGGGTTGTTCCCTGAAGCTCAAGATCTGGGAATGTTATGAATTTAATTTGAATTTTGGGAACCTAAAATGATTTTAAAAGAAAAAGCCATTTTGTAGGACAATGATCCTGGGCATGTTAGCTGAGCGAGGTTACTTCATGTCCTTTTCCACGTTGTTTAGACTAGTCCCTCATTAGGACAAAATGTGATAATAATGCAAAGGGAAGGTTATCTAGTCAAAGCAATTGGCCATTTGGGGCCTGGCTTGATCAGGGTTCCCATGATGCTTAATTACTGAAGCGTACTCAGACCGGTCAATGAGTTTCTCTTCCTCTGCAAACTTTTGCCATTTTGTTGCTGCTTATCTGATTGAGGACATGTGGCATTTTTGCCATTTTAATACCAAATTCTGTATAAAGACAGCTGGTCTGCAGCAATAGAGAGAATAAACCAAGAGAGCTCTGAAGGGTAAGAGCAGGTGCCGCTACTCTGCTAATGGTTTGAATAACCTTAGCTCAAGCCTGGCTTGTAGGCATCTATGTTATAGTGTAACTTTGATGCCATTTGTCAATAAAAGTAATAATTTAATTTAAACTAAACTGGCTGTAAGAGTCTTATATTCCAGACGACCACAGAGTATGATCTCCGGGACGGACCAAGAGAGGCTTACAGGTAGAGTTCATCAGGGATTCCCTGCGCTGTTTCAAATAAGTACTTTAACATTAGAGCATGGGTTAGCATTTAGAACTGTGACATCATTGCAATTATGGAGACTTGGCTGAAAGGAGGACAAGACTGGCAAGCGACTGTCTCAGGATTTAGGTGCTTCAGGTGTGATTGAAGGGGATGTAAAGGGGTGAAGGAGTTGTAGTACGAGTAAAGGAATATCGCGCAGCTGAGGTTGGATACATCAGAATTCTCATGCATTGAGGCAATTTGGTATAACTCAAAGATCAAAACGATCAAAGGTTAGGTGAACTGGCCACGCTAAATTGCCCATAGTGGGAGGTGCAGGGGTAAATATAGGGGAATGGGTCTGGGTGGGTGCACTTCAAATGGGTCGGTGTGGACTTGTTGGGTCGAAGGGCCTGTTTCCACATTGCAAGTAATCTAGAAAACCACAATGCCGGGGGTATACTGCAAGCCTCCCGACAGTGAGCAAGAGATAGAGGATATGTAGACAGATTTTGGAAAGATGTAAAAACAACAAGGTTGTTGTGGTGGGTGATTTTAGCTTCCCTATATTGGCTGGGACTCACTACGGGGTAGGGGCTTGGATAGGGAAGAATTTGTAAGGACTATTCAGGAAGATTTCTTGACAGAATATAAAAAGTCCAACCAGGGAAAAAAATTAAACTGGACTCCATTTTGGGGAAGAGCCCGGCCAGGTGAGTGAAGTTTCAGTGGGATGGCATTTCAGGAGTAGTGACCATAATACCGTGGGTTTTAAGATACTCATGGATAGGGATAACAGCAGTTCTCGGGTGAAGGTGTTAAATTGGAGGAAGGCGAACTACAACAGTACAGTATTGGCAAGAAGTTGATTGGAGGCGGTTGTTTGAGGGCAAATCCACATTGGACAATTGGGAGTATTTCATACGGCAGTTGATAAGAGCTCAGGAGCAGCATGTTTCTGTGAGAATGAAGGATAGGTATAGCAAATTACATGAACCTCACTTGACCAGGTATGTTATGACCTTGGTCAAAAAGAAAAAGGAAGCAAATGTAACGTCTAGGAGGGGAACTGAAAGCCCTCAAAAGTAGGGAAAAAAAAAGGAATTAGAAGTACTAAAAGTGATCATGAAAAGTCGTTAGCAAACAGGATTAAGGAGAATCCAAAAGCTTTTTACACACATATAAAAAGCAAGAGGGTAGCCAGGGAAAGGACTGGCCCACTTAAGGACAAAGGAGGGAATCTAAGTGTGGAGCCAGAAGCAGTAGGTGAGATCTTAAACAAATATTGTGTGCCGATATTCAACAAAGAGAAGGAATTGGTGGATGATGATCTCAAGTAAGCTAAGTTGGTATTAAAAAGTAAGAGGTGTTGTGCATCTTAAAGTATTAAGGTATTAAGGCCCTTCACGGAAAGGATTGACAGATTCATAGCTCTTTCCTGATTCTGTGGTGGTGGTGCATGGCCATTTCTTGACGGGTGGAGCAATTTGTAAGGTTAATTTCAATAATGAAGGAGACCTCCATATGCTAAATAGTTATGCAACCCCAAATGGTCCTGATGGGATCTATCTCAGCATATGGAGGTAGGCAAGAAAACAAATTGCTGGAGCATTGACAGACATCACTGTATCCTCTTTGGCCACAGGTGAGGTCCCAGAGGACTGGAGAATAATTAATGTAGTCTCATTGTTTAAGAATAATAGCGGGGATGATTTAGGAAATTATAGACCGGAGATCCCCACATCAGTGGTTGAGAAATTATTGCAAAAGATTATCAGATAATCTACATGCATTTCAAAGCAAATGGACTTATTAACAAGAGACAGCATGATTTTATGCATGGTAGTTAGTGAGGCACAACCTTGATCGAATTTTGCTTTGAGATAGTAATGAAGATGCGTGAGGAAAACCAATTGATGCTGTATTCATGGACTTCAGCAACTAGGTCCCTCAAGGCAGAATGGTACAACAGATGAAGTCATATGGTATCAGGGTGAGCTGGCAAGGTGAATACAGAACTGGCTTAGTCATAGGAAACAAAGGTTAGCAGTGGAAGGATACTTTTCCGAATATAGGGTTGTGATTAATGGTGCTCTACCAGGGTCAGTGCTAGGACCTCTGCTGTTCGTGGTCTGTATAAAATGAATTGGAGGAAAAGGTGTTTGGTCTAATTAGAAAATTTGCGGACGATATAAAGATTGCTGGAATTGCAGCTAGGGAGGATAATTACCAAAGGATAGGGCAGGATATAGACAAGTTGGACGCATGGGCAGAAATGTGTCAGGTGAAGGTTAATCTAGACAAAAAGGTCAGGCATTTTGGAAGGTCAAGGACAGGTGGAAATTATACAGTGATTGGCAGAACCCTTGGGAGTACTGATATACAGAGACCCGAGTGTCCACGTCCACAGATCACTGAAAGTGGCAACGCAGGTAGCTGAGGAAGTAAAAATGGCCTATGGCATGTTTGCCTTCATTGGAAGTTCAAATAGTCACACGAGACCAGGTTATAATACAAACAGGTTTATTTGAAATCACAAGTTTTCGAAGCACTACCCCTTCGTCACCCAAAGGTTGGTTTTCATTGGAAGGCAGGAGGCTGAGGGGTGACCTGAGAGAAGCTTACTGGTGGAGGTGGGGGGCGGGACGGGTAAGAAGAGACATATGCAAGGCAAGTTTCTCCACACAAAAAAAGAGTGGTGAGTTCCTGGGATGCACTGCCACAGGTGGTGGTGGAAGCAGCAGCATTCAAGGAGCACGGAAACAAATAGATGAATGGGAAGGGAATAAAGGGATATGGATCCTCTAAGTGAAGAGAGTTAATTCTGGAAGGGGAAAATGTTTCAGCACAGGCTTGGAGGGCCAGAGGGCCTGGTGCTGTGCTGTATTGTTTGAAGTTGCAGCAGAACATCAGGTACCTGATACACCCTGCTGCCACTGTGTTGTAGGTGGAGAGAGTGAATGCTTAGCCTCATGGATGGGCATCCATTAAGCATAATGCTTTGTTCTGATGGTTTCAAGCTATGAGCACTGTTGGAGCAGCAGTCAGCCAAGCTAAAACTATGTCACCATCCTTGCATGTGCCATGCAGATGCTGAACAAGCATTAGGGAAGCAAGATGAAAGTTGCTTCTCTCAGAAGCCTCAGTTTCTCACCTGCTCATGCAGCAACAGCATTTGGACAGGTGATCCAGTTGACTTTCTGGATAATGACAACCCCAAGAATGTTGGAAGTGGGGGAATTCAGCAATAGAGTGAAAGTCCTGTGGAGATGGTTAGATGGTCTTTCGTTGGAGAATATAATTGCCTGGCACTTGTTATGTAACATTACTTGCTACTTAGTTTCATATAGAGAAATTGATAGCACAGAAAACAGCCCTTAGCCCCATCAAATCTGCTCCAGTCAAAAACAATCAGCTTACGATTCCAACCTCATTTTACAGTATTTGGCCCACAGCCTTGTATACCTTGACACAGCAAGTGCACAGCTAAATACTTCTGAAATGTTGAGGATTTCTCTCCCTACTGTACTCTCAGGCAGTGAGTGCCAGATTCCCATCTCTCTGGGTAAAAATATTTTTCTTCACATCCCCACAAAACCTTTTACCTTCAAATCTATGCTTCCTGATCATCATTCACTCCTGTCTACTCTATCTAGGCCCCTCAATTGTACATGTCTCAATCATGCCCTCCCTCAGTCTCCTCTGCTCCAAGGTTAAAAAAAAACCCAGCGTCTCCAATCTCTCTTCACAACTTTCTCTCTCCAACCAGGTAATATCCTGGTAGATCTTTTCTGGTCTCTCTCCTCTCATGTGAATTCCAGAACTGCACACACTCTTGTTGTGGCCTAACTAATATTTTACACAGTTCCAGCATAACCTCTCTGCTCTTCAGCTCTAAGCTGTTAGTTCTACTCTGAAAGATTCCTATTTTGCACAATAGTAGTGTCACATGACTGAGGGCATGGTCACTGTGAAGGCAGGAACATGAGGCCATCTTGCCTCACCAAAGAACAGACTTACTGTAGTAAAACTGGCCCTGAAACAGAATTAAGGCCTGCCAGTGCTGGGCCACACCCCGACACGTTGCATCTGAGTGACACGCACCGAGTGTGTGTGGTGTTGGGTTAACTGTTTGTATGCCAAACAACCTTGTTAATGTGAAAACAACTTCAGACATTGAGATTTTCGGATTTTGGATAAAGGGTTGTCTACCTCTTTTTAAATTGCGACTTGACTTAGTGAGGTCCAGTTTGAGTTCCACCACAGCCTAAGTTACAACATGGACATAAGCTAAATTTCAGATGACTGTGAGACAGTCTATTGTGAGAAAAACGCATTTAGTTCATGAATGCCCTTAAGGGAAGGAAATCTGTCATCTTCACCTGGTCTAGTCTATTGTGTGACTGAAGAGCCACAGTAATTGACCCCCTATTTGGCATAACACGCCACTCAGTTCAAGGGAACATAGGGATGGGCAATAAATGCTGGCCAACTTGTGATGCCTATGCCCTACAACTGAATTTAAACAAAATTTCCAATGTCAAATACCAGGTGGCTCGTCTAATTTTGTTCCATCTGGAATTCCTGATGAAGGGCACCTACACCTTGCATGCTGCCTGACCTGCTGTGCTTTTCCAGTGCCAGACTTTTCAACTGACTCTCCAGCATCTGCAGTCCTCACTTTCTCCAAGCAATAGATGTGTACTGGCACTTACTGGCATGTACTGTTGTTATGGACCAGGCCCGGAATTAGTAAAAACAAAGCTTTTGTAGACTCTAAAAACGAGGGGAATTTGCAGCAAGTTACAACTGAGGAAGAGATGGGTGGCAGAGGCAGAACTTAAAGTGTCTGCATTTCAGTTTTTCCTCTCTCCTATGTAGTAAGAATAATTAGTCAATGCCATGTTCATTCCAATGAAGATTACCAAGACTTACTACATTTCTGCTAAAAGCTGAAAAGTCTGCGAAACATTGGAATTCAATTTAGAAAGTGAGCTAAAAGTTGTGCACAAATGGTGCCTGTTCATATACCTGTCTATGCTCTCTCCTTGACAGAGTATACCCATTCAGGATCCGCCAAAGCATTCTGCCTGCTATCTTTGTGTCAATCCATAACAACCTGAAGCCATGATAGTAGTGTTTTACTTCATCTACAATCTTCTGACTCAGGGACTTGCGGAGTTCAGGTTCTATAGGACTATACACAGGACCACCTTCTTCCAGTCGCTTATTCTTATCCTTCAGAGATTTGAGAGATTTTTCAACCTTGGAGTCGTCATACATGTGATGTGTAGAATGCCACCATCTTACTGCTACACAATGGGTTCCAGTAAAACTCATCTTGGTAGAAGTGCAAGGCAGAGGAGCACCCACAACTCCACAATACAAACGTTTTGGTCCTTTTGTCCAATTGTTATAGCGATCTCTTATGTGCAAAGGATTGTTGATCGAAGACACTATGCTGCAGTTTCTGAAGCAAACATTTCTGGAAAAATAGATCAGAAATCAAAATTATTTCAAACAAATTTAAGAAACATAGTAAATCTTCATTTATTTCTGAAAGAATTTCAATAATTTACTGCAAAAGAAAAAAAACTTCAATTCTTACAGAAAAATCCTGATTTGCACCTAGCAAAAGTAAAGTAATCAAGTCTAAAATAGCTATCAATCAATTGGCATCAAGGTGGAATACATTTTATTCTGGACTTATTTAAGGTTAAGTGCTAGAACTAAGTAATGCAACCTGCTCAACACAAATAACTAACTAACTTGACAGCTTACTCTGCAAATCACACTATGACAAATAGCATGAGAAAAACTTGGTAGGTTTGATTGAACTCAAGCACGATATAGCAAGGTCATGGAGAAACACATCTGTGCTCTTTCCATAAATGGATGAGGATTCTTGCATTAATTTGTGTCTATCTGACAAATTGACAGGGAGGATAATATGGGAGAATACAATTAACTAAAACTGCAACTTGCTGAAGTAAAGTATATGTCAAAAAGAAAACCGTGCTGAAGAAAAAAGTAGTAAAGATGGGCAAAGCCCCACAAAGTAGGGAGGTCATTGTGGATGCAGAGAAACCAAGAAAATGTAGACCTTTTAGTCTGCTTTTTGTTGTGCAGATGTTACTGGAGAAAAAAAAAGTGATAAACTCCTCGTAATTTGGGCTGTACACAAAGTACATAGATGTGATCTGCTCTTCACAAATCCAAAACACTGATGCGAACTAGGAAACAATCCTTGGTAAACAGGAGGATGACTATCCATGAACTTAAATGAGTTTCTCGAAGCTATCTGATAAGTTTCTGAAAAAGTAACTGTTAGTTTAAATGTAATGTAATAGAGCTGAAATAAAAAAGCCCCATGAGAATTTGTCTAATGCCTCAACTGCTCACTTGATTGATGAAAGCCGTGGAAAGCATTATGGATGAACAAGTTACAAAAAGCCATTAATAGATGAAAATAAATAATCTAAAGGTTGCAGGATTTCATTCAGCTTGAAGCAAAAGTAGACAAAATTGGTATTTTTGTTTATAGAAACAAGGTGTTGGTTTCCAATGCAAAAATAGCTGTGCTATTCATTTGTACGTGCACAGTTGCACCTCTGAAATCATATCAGAATAATATTCCATTTCAAACTTATTCGAAGTCCAATAACTCACAACAATTATAAATCAATCTGTAAAAGTCAATGGTAGTATGACCAAGTACAAGAAAAACATGAAATAGGTTAATGAAGATGGAAAGAGGAAAGAAGATTAGAACTTTTCTTACACATATATAAAGCTCATGGTTAGCCCAAATTGGAGCACTATAGTTCTAGACAACAAAAATAAGCAAAGGCTTATCATCCTTGAAAGAATCAGACAGATTAACCTGGGTCCAAGGGTTAGACAGTTAGACTAAGAGAAGAGATTACATAAAGTCAGCTTTATTTCCTGGAATATTCACGGCTCAGGTGATAAGGTTAAAGGTTTTATTATTTTGAAAGTACTTGATCGGGTGCAGAGAAACATTTTCTACTTGTACCAGAAGTCGCCTAGGTTGGGAGACATGAATGTTGAAGTTAGAAATCAAAACTATTCAGAAATTAAGCTACTTTAAGAAAGTCTTCATAATAAAGGGTGGTTGAAGGATCAAACTTGGAAATCATGGGGGTCAATTTCAGGCTAAAATCCACGACTGAGACATTATTAAAACATTAGGCTGCCCTTCAGAAGGATGTGAAGGCGCAAGAGAAAGTGCAGAAAGATTAAGGGACCAATTAAATGGATGAGGGATTGCATTTACATGGATAGATTGGAGAAACAAACTGTTATCCTTCGAGAAACATGACAACATATTTTACAGAGGAGCTCAAATCACGACAGGTCTGAATGTAGTAAGTTGGGGAAAAACTGTTCCTGTCGGAAGAAGGGCCAAAGACTCTTCAGATTTAAGAAACCATTTGGAGACAGTCCAATGGTAGGCTATATTCCAACAAGTGAACAGAAGAACATGGAAACTAGAAGCAGGAGTAGGCAATTCAGCCCTTCAAGCCTGCTCTGCCATTCGACATGAACACGGCAGTTGATATCTTGGTCTCAACTCCAATTTTAGCTGAACCTCTTCCACAGCTCTTTAACTCATTACTAATTAAAAATCCATCCGTCTCTTTATTTAGAATTTATTCAGTGCCTGGGGCCATCATATTCTGGGGTGGTGAATTCCATAGATTTACGACTCAGAAGTAATTTCTCATTTATTTCAAATTTGCTACCCCTTATTCTAAAGCAACAACTTCTCATTCCAGATTGCCCATTCTTTGCGTGTGTACTTTGTCATAACCCTCTTGCATCACAAATACCTCAATTAGGTATACAAGATGCAAAATCTCCTCTCATTTTAAATACAGAGTGTGTTGTCCTAAACTGCTCAATCTCTCTCCATGACTTGGAGGTGTCAGGGTCGGACTGGCGTGGATCAAGTTAAAAATCACAACACCAGGTTATAATCCAACAGGTTTATTTTTAAGCACTAGCATTTGGAACATTGCTCCTTTATAAGGTGGTTGTGGAGGTTAAGATCACGCTCACAGAATTTATAGCCAAAGGGTTCGTCAGTCTGACATAGTATTGTGACACACAGTCTTCGTACCAATTGTTTGAAATGCTGACCAATCTTGAGAATGTAATTTTTAAAAAGTTCTAGGATTTTCATATCTAAGAACAGAAACCAGCATATATGTCATAATAAAAAGATGAAAAAGTCTTAATCTAAGATTGCTTACTGTATCACATATACATGACACTGGACTCCTTTGGCTAAGAATTCTGAGAGCATGATCTTCAGCTCCACAACCACCTAATGAAAAAAACGGTGCTTCGAAACCTAGTGCTTCCAAATAAACCTGTTGGACTATAAGATGGTTTGTGATTTTAACAATCTCTCTTCATAAGAGAGACACGTATCTCCAGAATCAACCTAGTGAACTCCCTCTGAATTGCATCCAATGCAACATTCTGCCTCGGGGGATCCAAACTGTATGTAGCACCAGCTGCAGCCGCACTAATGCCTTGAACAATTGCAGCAAGAATTGCTTACTTTATTTACTGTTTCTTTAGCAATAAATGCCAGAACTCCATTTGTTTTCCTTATTTGGAGACAGTCCAATATACCTGCTGTACCTGTATACTCATTTTCTATGATTCATGCACAAGAATACCAGATCCTGCTGCACTAAAGCACTCTGATTTCTCTGCATTTAGATCATGTTACTTTTCTGTTTTTCTCTCAAGATAAATAACCTCTCTTATCCATGTTAAACTCTACATGCCAAATCTAACCTGTCAATATCCATTTGTAAAATTTCTTCATTGCAACTTAGCTTCCCACTGTTTTAGTAGGTGATGTTTTCATATGTAAATTTTGTTAGCACCTTCTATCCCTGCAACCAAGTTGTTAATCTAGATTCTAAATAGCTGGGTCCCAAGAACTAAACCCTGTGTTATTGTACTATTTATATCTAGTCAAACAATCTTGCTCAAAAGCTGAGCTTAATGTCAACACTCACTAATTCTCCTTGCTGCTGTGCATGCAGAGGCATCTAGAAACAGGGGTCAATGTGCCCACACACAATTAGCTTATAGTCCAATGGGTTTATTTGGAGACTGAAGTTGAAGGGTGATGGAAGAGGTTAGGTGAAAGGTAGAGTCGAGACCAAGATATGATCAGCCATGATCATTTTGAATGACTGCACTGCCTACAGTGACTTCTCTGGCGTTTTGGTCTTCTGTATGATACGGCAAATAATTGCTGCTCAGACCATCTCAGAGTGCATCAGTATACTGCTAAAGGGAAAAGAGCAAAGGTGACATGAGGAAAGTCGACCGTATGTATTGTCATTGAATCATACAGCACAGTCCAAACCACCAAAAATACCTATCACTTACATTAATCCCATAGCCATAGCATATGATTGGGATTTGGAATGCACTGAAATTGTCTCCAAGGTCGCAAGGAATCATGGCTTTCCAAAGAAATTGGGGAATTACCTGAAGAAATATTTGCACAGCTGTGGGGAAATGAGTGGAAGAACCTGAACTACTCTTGCAGACGACAAGTCAGAAAGATATTCTTTTGTGATTTTCTAATTCCAACTACATAACTCTCTCTCACAACAAATAGCAGCCATAAACTTACTTAATTCTCATCAGAAAAATGAAATATGTCTGTGTCCCTGGAGTGACATTCATCTGATAGCAAGATGTCCTCAAACAGGCATGCACTTTATTATTATGCTCTCTGTTGAACTTTCTAATTGTCCTCATGTCATCCTTATCTGTTTCCACTAATGCCAATTTCAGAGAGATATGCAAAAGATTTTTCTGCAGGCTTTTACTCCAATATTCTTAGAATGTTGGTGCATCATTAGATTCCTTTAAGAAATTTAGTTTTGTAACAAGTGAAGTCCAAGTCTTGGAAATAAATCCAGACATTGACAAAAAAATACATGGGGGAAAACAGCATCAATCTGATCCCACAAACTGCTTAAGGTGCATTGCTAATAAACCCAATGGCATTGCAATGCACAAAATTAGCAAGCAGCGATGAAATTTAGTAACATTTACTTAATCAATATTACACAAATGAAAACACTGAAGATCAATATCAACTGGATACTGTGATCTAAATTCTTCTAAAGAAGTTAGATATGGGAGATAAATATACCCATGTACATAATGTTTTATTGAATTGGTCATCATCAGGCAGAAATGACAGTGCATTGAGCTCTGCCAGGGAGCTGAAAGGAAAGAACGACTATTTGGAAAATTGCTCAGATCTCAACCCAACTATTTATCCAGTGAAAATGCTGGAAAATGTGCATACCAAGACAGAACATGGTCTCTATGGGTCTTAGCAGTAAGACTTCCCATTAACAAACAGAACATCAAGTCACCAATAAAGTCACTGCAAGCCCAGTAGTTGTGACAGTGCTGCCCAAAAATGACATGCACCTTGAAAAGCAGGAATCGTTTTCTCATGCATGCTACTATAGATTTAATGCATCAGATAAAAGAGCAACCTACATTACGAATGTGGAATTTATTTCACCCCAGATAAATTCAAATTGATTTCATTCATCAATAAAGCATAGTTTAAAATATCCGAAGAACAAAGCAATTTAGTAGTAAATGTAAATTTGCCACAGTCTTAGCAGACCAAAGGGCTGCTCTCTCTCATTCAAGAAAGGTGGTTATTCAACTGAGAATCACCATGTGTCAGGCAAGTGGAGAGGTTGAGAAGCAGTCCTCAGACAATGAAGAAATTGAACCCCTCACTCTGCATTGCAAATCAGCCATTCAGCCAACTCGACTGATCAACCCCCAGTAGTACTGTTTTCAAAATAACTATTTATTATTCAGAAAAATATCAGTAACCAGTGAAAAAAAATTACAAGAGCCATTTCTAGTTGTATTGGCCAGGGATCTCTTTAAGGCCAACTAATTTGGGTTTCAGTCCTGAAACTAGGAACTTTATCATCCTACTACAAATCCAGAGTGTACTTTGTCAGTGCCTGATTGACAGTTTATCATTTCTCATGTAATAATGCCCAATAATGATGCCAAAATAAATTCTTTCGTCCTTTAAAAGGATGAAAGTGAACCTCATGCTATTTTGAATAACTGGAAGGACTTCATATATTAAAAAAACCATGAGAAATAAACAACATGAACTTAGTGCTACAACATTTAAAAAGGCATCAGGACGTGTATATGAATAAAAAGTGTTTCGAAGGATATGGGCTAAATATGCCAAATGGGATTAGATTAACAAGTTGACCCAAATGGTCTGTTTCCATGCTGTACAGTAATATGACTCTTTAAGAAGAAAATTAATTGTCAGAATTTCAGTAAGGCAACCGAAACTTAAGTAATCTAAATTCAGGAACTGCAAGAGCTATTAAGTTCAAGACTGCCACAAAATTTACAACCAAAAGGCAGCAGCTCAAGGCTGGGGAAAAAAAGGCACACAGTTTAAACTTGAACTGTTTTCTCAAGTACTGAACATGTGGAACAGTCTGCCTAAAAGATCAATGGTATGGAAAGGTGAAGGAAAAAACTGGACCAATATTTAAAATGGGAGACTGAGGGTAATTAACTTTCAGTACCAGTCAAACTGATTCGAATAATTTAGAATAATGAATAATTCAGTCCAAGACACTATGGAACACTTAGGATTGTAGAGAATTGGTCTATACCCAACTAATATTTCTGATTAAAGAATATCCCCATGAGCAGCTGTGGTAAGAGAAAAAAGGGAAATGAACAAAATTAACTTGAAATACATACACTCAATATGAAACAAATTTTGCTGGTTTCCATTCTTGTGGAAATCCACAACTGTCTGACGATAAATAGTTAGCTTACCTGTGATTTGTCAACCTTAGTGCAGTACACTTGAGACAGGCAATTTCACCAAGACAACCTAGGAGAAATAGCAAGTAAAGGATAAACATGGCATAAATACGTTCCCTGAACTAAGCTAGGGGATTGGTAAAAGGCGATGAGAATTTATTTTTCCAAACAAATCAAATTCATTAACCACATATTACAACAAAAGGAAGAAGTTTGCTACGAAGTAAAAGGACAGCAGAAATTTTAAGTTACGGATTAAATAAGGTATCAATACATTTAGACACTTGCATTTCATAATACCAGAAGAGACTCTGTTCTATTCATTTTCCTCATTTGTTGAATAACTGCCATAAACGTGCATAAAATAGATGATGCACTATGTTAAAGTCTAGCTATGACGTCAATTAAAGGTGGATATAAAGCCTATGCTAGCGTTTCAATGGAAGTGAATTCATACTAGAATCATGTTTGTTATCAGACACCTACATTCAAACATTTTCTCTAATTTATTCAAAATAGATCCGTGACAAAATATTTTGTGACAATATCCATGACAAAAATCAGTGAGGTAAACTTCGAGAAACTACCAATGCAAAACCCCATTTTTCATCTTCATTTCCTCAGCTGATCTGTCATCACTAAGGCAGTTATCAAGTTAAATGTAGACCTTCGTTATCAGTAGCATGGTGCCATATCAGTGACCAAAAAATATATGCGAAGAGAAGCTTCATTTGTTTTGAAGGAATACATTGTTTAAAATTTCAAACATGAACAGGTACATATTGCAAGAGGGAAACTCAAATTCTCAATAAAACAAGCACATTTTGTCACACAAGATTCTTTTCTCGTTGACTACACTCTTCAAATACATAAATTTTGTTGAAAAGTTCATCCACTTCCAATTGTGAAATGTGAAATAATATTGTAATAATAGTGGCATGGGCAAAACAGTCTTTCAATTCACAAGCATCATGAAAAGAAATGTATTCACTAGAGCTTATTTATTCAGTATACCAGAGCTTAGGGTGGACAGTTGCACACAGACACCAAAATCTGTTGAAGTCACTTGCTTGACATACAGTACGAGAGCTATTAGTCCACTTCCCTGTCTGAAGTGACCATTTTAAAGCTGTGGATCACACCACATATATTGCTCATCTCTAGTAACCCAGTGCACAGAATGACAAGCAAGCCAGACAATCTATTGGTCAGAGAAAGTCAGGACTGCAGATGCTGGAGACCAGAGCTGAAAAGTGTGTTGCTGGAAAAGCGCAGCAGGTCAGGCAGCATCCAAGGAGCAGGAGAATCGACGTTTCAGGCATAAGCCCTTCTTCAGGAATGAGGAAGGGCTTATGCCCGAAATATCGATTCTCCTGCTCCTTGGATGCTGCCTGACCTGCTGCGCTTTTCCAGCAACACATTTTTCAACCTATTAGTAGGCTCGATCCTGGACTTGGTGAGAACTACTATTTCTAAGTCTGGGTATGTCGGTTTGCCAGCAAGGATTCCTTTTCTTAATCTGGGCACAATTCCAAGGCCCAATTGATACCCAGGTGAATAAGAACTGAAAAAACTGTGGATGTTGGGAATCAGAAACCAAAACAGAAATTGCTGGAAAGCTCAGCAGGTCCAGTAGCATCTGTGGAGAGAAATGAAAGTTTGCTTTTTGGGTTCAGTGACCCTTCCTCAGAACCTGTGTTCTAAGAGAGGGTCAGTGAATAAGAAACGTTAACTCTGCTTTCTCTCCACAGATGCTGCTAAAACTGCTGAGATATCCAGCTGGCCTTGGAGGATGAACCATGGTCCATTAAAGGACTACACAAGAATAGATTAACAATATATAAACACAGCCAGCTTGGCTTCTGCCAGAGATCCCCAGCTTTATAGACACAAATCAGAAGGAAATCAAGGGTTATGGGGAAAAAGCAGGACAGTGGAGTTCAGGATTATCAGATCAGCCACAATCTCATTTAATGGCAGAGAAACAGCAGCAGGCACTGAGTACTGTACAGACTATCGGCTAATAAGCCAGCTATAGCGTGCTCCAGTACTTGACAGCTATGGCACCTATCTGAAAATCAATGTTCCCTCTAAACTGCTTGACCATGCAACCGTTTAGAGGTCACACAAGTAATTATGCATGCAGACATCACTGCTAAACATAACCTTGAAAGTCCATAGAGCCGAAAATTAAAATTCAAGGAAGTCGAAAATGTGCAACAATTCAGGATTCTGGATACAAAAAGCAACATAAACCCAATTTGGATAATTACCATCCTGTCAGTCTACTCTCCCATCATCTGTAAAGTGATAAAAGATGTTATCAATAGTGCTATCAAGTAGCATTTGTGCAACAATAACCTGCTCAATCAGATTAGATGATTAGATTACTTACAGTGTGGAAACAGGCCCTTCGGCCCAACAAGTCCACACCGACTCGCCGAAGCGCAACCCACCCATACCCCTACATATACCCCTTACCTAACACTACGGGCAATTTAGCATGGCCAATTCACCTGACCCGCACATCTTTGGACTGTGGGAGGAAACCGGAGCACCCGGAGGAAACCCACGCAGACACGGAGAGAATGTGCAAACTCCACACAGTCAGTCGCCTGGGGCGGGAATTGAACCCAGGTCCCTGGCGCTGTGAGGCAGCAGTGCTAACCACTGTGCCACCGTGCTGCCCTTAGTTTGAGTTCCACTGAGGACATGCAGGTCCTAACCTCATTACAACCTTGGTTCAAACAAGGAGAAAAGAGATGAGTTCCAAAGATGAGTCATTGTATTTGAGCCAGTGGGATTTCTAGGCACCGTAGAAAAACTAGAAGTAGGGAAAATAAGATCTTCCTTGGAATCATATAATCGCTCAAAGGAGGATGGTCACAGAAGACCAAAAGACCATAAGACATAGGAGTGAAAGTAAGGCCATTTGGCCCATCGAGTCCACTCCGCCGTTCAATCATGGCTGATGGGCATTTCAACTCCACTTACCCGCATTCTCCCCGTAGCCCTTAATTCCTCGTCACATCAAGAATCTATCAATCTCTGCCTCGAAGACATTTAGCGTCCCGGCCTCCGTTGCACTCTGCGGCAACGAGTTCCACAGGCCCACCACTCTCTGGCTGAAGAAATGTCTCCGCATTTCTGTTCTGAATTGACCCCCTCTAATTTTAAGGCTGTGTCCACGGGTCCTAGTCTCCTCACCTAACAGAAAAAATTTCCTAGCGTCCACCCTTTCTAAGCCATGTATTATCTTGTAAGTTTCTATTAGATCTCCCCGTAATCTTCTAAACACCAATGAATACAATCCCAGGATCCTCAGCCGTTCCTCGTATGATAGACCAACCATTCCAGGGATCATCCGTGTGAATCTCCGCTGGACACGTTCCAGTGCCAGTATGTCCTTCCTGAGGTGTGGGGACCAAAACTGGACACCGTACTCCAAATGGGGCCTAACCAGAACTTTATAAAGTCTCAGATGCACAACGGTGCTTTTATATTCCAACCCTCTTGAGATAAGTGACAACATTGCATTCGCTTTCTTAATCACGGACTCAACCTGCATGTTTACCTTTAGAGAATCCTCGACTAGCACTCCCAGATCCCTTTGTACTTTGGCTCTACGAATTTTCTCACCGTTTAGAAAGTAGTCTATGCTTTCATTCTTTTTGCCAACATGCAAGACCTCGCATTTGTTCACTTTGAATTCCATCAGCCATTTCCTGGACCACTCTCCCAAACTGTCTAGATCCTTCTGTAGCCTCCCCACTTCCTCAGTACTACCTGCCTGTCCACCTAACTTCGTATCATTGGCAAACTTCGCTAGGATGCCCCAGTCCCTTCATCCAGATCATTAATATATAATGCGAACAGCTGCGGCCCCAACTCTGAACCCTGTGGGACACCGCTTGTCACCGGCTGCCATTCTGAAAAAGAACCTTTTATCCCAACTCTCTGCCTTCTGTCAGACAGCCAATCCTCAATCCATCCCAGTAGCTCACCTCGAACACCATGGGCCCTCAACTTACTCAGCAGCCTTCCGTGTGGCACCTTATCAAAGGCCTTTTGGAAATCTAGATAGATCACATCCACTGGGTTTCCCTGGTCTAACCTACTTGTCACCTCGTCAAAGAATTCCAACAGGTTTGTCAGACACGACCTCCCCTTACTAAATCCATGTTGACTTATTCTAATCAGACTCTGCTCTTCCAAGAATTTAGAAACCTCATCCTTAATGATGGATTCTAGAATTTTACCACAGTTGTTGGTGGTTAGACATCGCAGCTCCAGAATATATCTGCACTTGTTCTTTAAGGTAGGTGTTTCAGGCACAATCCAGCTTCAACTTCCTTGAAGGACTTATTCTAAGATCCCAAGTTACTGATGCTTGAACTACGTTCAGCATCTTATGCAACTCTGCAAATACTGAAACAGACATTGTCCAAGTGCAGCAAAATATGAAGAACATCAAGTTTTGGGCTGACAATTGGGATGTTCACGTCAGCTACGTGCCAAGCAAGGACAAGAGAAACAGGGGAGAAATGAACCATTATCTTTGACCTTCAGCAGCAATGAAATTATTGAATACCCCACTATCAAAATCCTGGAGGATACCACTGACCAGAACTTGAACTCAGCCTTAAATGCTGTGCTTACAAGAAGTCAGAGACTTGGAATCCTTCAGAGATTAACTCACTTTCTGACTCCTCAAAGCCAGCCCACCATCTGTAAAAGCTCAAGTCAGCAATGTAATTACTTATTCCCCACTGGCTGAAAGTGTGCTGTACCAGTAACACAAAAGGAAGCTTGATACCTTCCAGAACATAGCAAGTTGCTTAAGCATATCCACAAACACTCACTCCAATAACATTGAACAGTAATTAACAGAAATTCACTAAGGCTCCCACAACAGCAACACAAACCCACAACCAATCTAGAAACACAAAGACAGCAGATACATCAAGTCTATTGTCCATCACTTGCAAGTTCCCTTCCAAATCACACACCATTCTGACTATAAAACATATTGCCATTCCTTCACTGTTGCTGGGTCCAAATCCTGAATTCCCATACTAAGGGGAGGGCTGGTCTACTGCAAAAACACAGCAACATTTTAAAATGCCAGAAAGAATCAGGGACCATATCCCATTAAATGAATTTTTGAAAAAAAACTCAATCTTGTAGGTCCTCAGTTTGAAATTCAACTACTGTATAATAGTTGGTTTTGTAAAATTGTGGTGGAGGGAAATTGTAGAAAAACTTGCCTGGAGGCTTGGCGCTCATGCAGTGTCTTTCTATTGGCCCAAAAATGAATTAAGAAAAACAAACCATTTAAGTTGGGTTTTATCCACACCCTACAATGGGTTAATTACAAATGCAGCAAGAATTCTTACGAAAGCATGAACAACAGTGACTTATGTTATATCATGTCATGCGCTCTGGAGCATTTCTAGTCCTTTTCTTCTATTCTGTTATTAAAAATTATTGTTCTATCATAGCTTTTCAGAGATTATTTTTCCTTGCAGCCAGAATACTTAAAATCGGTCCAGCAAATATATTCAAACAACAACCAAGTAGATATTACTCTAAATAGTAATATTAGAGCTATGTCATATACACTGTTAAACTTAGCAATCTTACGTAATGTTGATTGATCAAATCCTGATCAAGTTAAGTTTAAATTAAAAGTAAGATTCAATCTGTTGCTTCATTATGCAGTGGAAATACCACTGTGATCTCACAAAAGCTTCCTTACAATACATGACATCATAAATATCAGGCTTGTTGTTTTTGAAAATAAAACCTTTGTCAATTTGACAAAATACTAATACCAATTACTTTTAAAATATTATTCCATATGGATATTTAAGCTATCAAAGAAAATGCCCTTAAGTATGGAACCTAATTAGTGATGATACTGAGTGCACAGCCTTGACATTTAACATTTAAAATCCATGCCTGGTGATGAAAATGAGTTCAGCAAACCTGTTGTAATGCTAGGCCTGACATCAGGAAAACTAATCATGGAAACTACAGAACTAATGGTCATAAAATCCACCCAACTCATTAAATTTACTTCAGGGAAAGTAACCAATCGCTTTGAAAGTCACCAGTCTCGTATTGTGGCTTAACTCAACATTGAGGTTAACTGAGGAAGCTCTCTTGCTAGTTGTAAACATCCCAAAGGCATAAAATAAAAATTCCCCAAGAGTGAATAAATAATCTCATCCAGAGAGCTTGCATCTCAAATGACAAAAGAAAGTGAATATGGAAATAATGGAAAGGCTTGCAATAATCTAACAATCATCCCCATATATGTGGGAGACACGACAATTGGAGTGAGACAAGAGGATTTTGGAGTGACTACAGAGACATCAACAGGAGTGGGTTACTCAGCCCCTCGAACTTGCTCCACAATTCAATAGAATAATGGCTAATCCCACCATTGCTCATGTGCACTTCCCTGCATTTTTCCTGGGAATGCAAAAAGTGGATGTAGGTGGGAGCAAATACGTGGGAGGGAAGATGGACAGGTAGGACAAGTCAAGGGGGTGTGGAGTTGGTGGGTTAGATCTGGGATGAAGTGGGGGAGGGGAGATTTGCAAACTAGTGAAATCAATGTTGATGCAGTTGGTTGAAGGATCCTAAGGCAAAGAGGCATTTTTCCTCTAGGTGGCAGTTGGATTAGATTTGGTGGTGGAGGTGACCCAGGACTTTCAGTATCTCTCCAAATCTTTCCTCTTCATGCACTTATCCATATGGCATCCATCATTTTCTTTGCCAGTTCATTCCACACATGAGCGATTCCTTGTGCAAATAAGTTGCCCCTCATGTCCTGAAGTCTTTTTCCTCTCACGTAAAAATATGCCTAGTTTTGAACTCCCTGGCCCTCATGAAAAGAGCCTTATCATTTTGGATCACCTTACGCATTAACCTATTGTAAAACACCTTGTCAAACACCTTCAGGAGGTCCAAATTCAACATATCTACTGATCTCTCTGTCCATTCTGGTTGACAGTTCCTCAAAACGACAGACAGGCATGATCCCCCTTTTGTGAAGCTATGCTGACTTTCCTTGATAAGATTATATAGAGTCATAGAGATGTACAGCATGGAAACAGATCCTTCAGTCCAACCCGTCCATGCCGACCAGATATCCCAACCCAATCTAGTCCCACCTGCCAGCACCCAGCCCATATCCCTCCAAACCCTTCCTATTCATTTTCCTATCCAAATGCCTCTTAAATGTTGCAATTTTACCAGCCTCCACCACATGGTCTGGCAGCTCATTCCATTCACGTGCCACCCTCTGCGTGAAAAAGTTGACCCTTAGGTCTCTTTTGTATCTTTCCCCTCACCCTAAACCTATGCCCTCTAGTTCTAGACTCCCCCAACCTTTGCCTATTTACCCTATCCATGCCCCTCATAATTTTGTCAACCTCTATATGGTCACCCCTCAGCCTCCGACGCTACAGGGAAAACAGCCCCAGACTGTTCAGCCTCTCCCTCGCGCTCAAATCCTCCAACCCTGGCAACATCCTTTTCAAAACATGCTGTTATTATTTCTTTAATAATTAATTCCAACATTCTTCCAATAACAGCATCACAAAACTTGAAACTGCTGCAAGAAATTTGTAAATCCTCCAACCATTGTCTCATTTTCAGACACAGGATGAAAGGCTGCACAAATCAGGTTTCTGTACTTAACAGTAAATCACTATTTAAACTCATTAGATTTTAGATTCAGGAAGACAATTAGCCAGAATCTCACAGCACAGAAACAGACCCTTTGGTCCACGTCGTCCCTGCTAACCAGGTATCCTAAACTGAATCTGTCATATTTGATTTGATTCGATTCCCTACAGTGTGGAGTCAGGCCCTTTGGCCCAACCAGTCCACACTGACCCGACAAAGATGAGCCCACCCATACTCATTTCCCTCTGACTAATGCACCTAGCACTATGGGCAATTTAGCATGGCCAATTCACCTGACCCGCTTACCTTTGGACTGTGGGAGGAAACCGAAGCACCCGGAGGAAATCCACGCAGACACGGGAGATAATGAAGCAGATCAAAGCAGGACTTATACAATTAAATGGTAAGGTCCTCGGGAGTATTACTGAGCAAAGAGACCTTAGAGTGTAGGTTCATAGTTCCTTGAAAGTAGAGTCGCCGTTAGATATGCTTTCCTTTATTGGTCAGAGTATCGAGTATAGGAGTTTGGAGGTCATATTGCGGCTGTACAGGACATTGGGTTATACCACTGTTGGAATATTGCATGCAATTCTGGTCTCTCCTTCCTATTGGAAGGATGTTGTGAAACACGCAAAGGTTTAGAAAAGATTTACAAGGATGTTGTCAGGGTTGGACGATTTGAGCTATAGGGAGATATCGAATAGGCTGGGACTGTTTTTTCTGCAGTGTTGGAGGCTGAGGGGTGACCTTATAGAAGTTTATAAAATCATGACGGGCATGGATAGGAAAAAGTTTTTTGCTCGGGTGGAGTCGTCCAGAACTAGAGGGTATAAGTTTAAGGTGAGAGGGGAAAGATATAAAAGGGACCCAAGGGGCAATTTTTCACAGAGGGTGGTGCATGCACGGAATGAGCTGCCAGAGAAAGTGGTGGAGGCTGGTACAACTGCAAATTTGAAAGACGTCTGGATGGGTATATGAATAGGAAGCATTTAGAGGGATATGGGCGAAGTGCTGGCAAATGGGACTAGATCTGGTTGGGATACTGGGTCGGCATACACTAGTTGGACAATAGGTGCAGGAGTAGGCCATTCAGCCCTACGAGCCAGCACCACTATTCATTAAGATCATGGCTGATCATCCACAATCAGTATCCTGTTCCTGCCTTATCTCCATAACCCTTGATTCCACTATCTTTAAGAGATCTCCAAAGTATCCAAAGACTTGGCCTCCACTACCTTCTGGGGCAGAGCATTCCATATATCCACCACTTTCTGGGTGAAGACGTTTCTCCTCAGCTCTGTTCTAAATGGCCTAACCCCTTATTTTTAAACCGTGTCCTCTGGTTCTGGACTCATCCATCAGCAGAAGCATGCTTCCTGCCTCCAGAGTGTCCAATCCTTTAATAATCTTATACGTCTCAATCAGATCCCATCTCATCCTTCTAAACTCAAACGTATTCAAGGCCAGTCGTTCCAATCTTTCAACATATGATAGCCCCACCATTCCAGGAATTGACCTGTGAACCTGCACTCCCTCAATAGCCAGATTGTCCCTACTCAAATTTGGAGGCCAAAACTGCACACAATACTCCAGGTGCGGTCTCACCAGGGCCCTGTACAGCTGCAAGTGGATCCCTTTGCTCTTCTACTCAATTCCTCTTAATGCGGCCAGCATGCCATTAGCTTTCGTCACTGTCTGCTGTACCTGCTTGCTTGCTTTCATTGACTCATGTACAAGAACACCTATATGGCGCTGTCTCTTCCCTTTCATCTCTATTACTCAAAGTCATTGTGAGTAAGGGGAAGGGTAGGCAGGGAGCAGATGAACAATGCAAAGACACAGGTAGTTTGTTTTAATGCAAGAAGTGTACGAGGTATGGCAGATGAACTTAGGGCTTCGATTAGCGCCTGAGTGTATCATGTTATTGTAAACTCCAACCTCTCACCCTCAGAACGTGAAACTCCAACCTCTCACCCTCAGAACATGAACTTTCACAACCAAGACTCCCGCCCACCCTCTGACGACCCCTTCTCCCGCCTCCAACGCACCCCATCCACCTGGACACCCCGCGCTGGCCTCTTACCCGCCCTCGATCTATTTATAGCCAACTGCCGCCGCGACATTAACCGACTCAACCTGTCCACCCCTCTCACCCACTCCAAGCTCTCACCCTCAGAACGTGCAGCCCTCCACTCCCTCCGCTCTATTCCAACCTCACCATCAAACCGGCAGACAAGGGAGGCGCGGTAGTAGTTTGGCGCACCAACCTTTATACCGCTGAGGCCAAATGCCAGCTCGCGGACGCCTCCTCTTATCGCCCCCTTGACCACGACCCCACCTCCCACCACCAAACCATCATCTCCCAGACCATCCATAACCTCATCACCTCAGGGGATCTCCCATCCACCGCCTCCAACCTCATAGTCCCACAACCCCCACCGCCCATTTCTACCTCCTGCCCAAAATCCACAAACCTGACTGCCCCGGCCGACCCATTGTCTCAGCCTGCTCCTGCCCCACCGAACTCATCTCCGCATACCTCGACACGGTTCAGTCCCCTTTAGTCCAAGAACTCCCCACCTACGTTCGGGACACCACCCACGCCCTCCACCTCCTCCAGGATTTGCGCTTCCCCGGTCCTCAACGCCTTATTTTCACGATGGACATCCAGTCCCTGTACACCTCCATCCCCCATCACGAAGGACTCAAGGCCCTCCGCTTCTTCCTTTCCCGCTGCACCAACCAGTACCCTTCCACTGACACCCTCCTTCGACTGACTGAACTGGTCCTCACCCTGAATAACTTCTCTTTCATATCCTCCCACTTCCTCCAAACTAAAGGAGTTGCCATGGGCACCCGCATAGGCCCCAGCTACGCCTGTCTCTTTGTAGGATATGTGGAACAGTCCATCTTCCGCAACTACACTGGCACCACCCCCCACCTTTTCCTCCGCTACATCGATGACTGTATCGGCGCTGCCTCGTGCTCCCACGAGGAGGTTGAACAGTTCATCAACTTTACTAACACCTTCCATCCCGACCTCAAATTTACCTGGACTGTCTCAGACTCCTCCCTCCCCTTCCTAGACCTTTCCACTTCTATCTCGGGCAACCGACTCAACACAGACATCTACTATAAACCGACTGACTCCCACAGCTACCTAGACTACACCTCCTCCCACCCTGCCCCCTGTAAAAACTCCATCCCATATTCCCAATTCCTTCGTCTCTGCCGCAGCTGCTCCCAGGAAGACCAGTTCCAACACCGCACAGCCCAGATGGCCTCCTTCTTCAAGGACCGCAGATTCCCCCCAGACGTGATCAATGATGCCCTCCACCGCATCTCCTCCACTTCCCGCTCCTCCGCCCTTGAGCCCCGCTCCTTCAACCGCCACCAAGACAGAACCCCACTGGTTCTCACCTACCACCCCACCAACCTCCGTATACAGCATATCATCCGCAGTCATTTCCGCCACCTCCAAACGGACCCTACCACCAGGGATATATTTCCCTCCCCTCCCCTATCAGCGTTCCGCAAAGACCACTCCCTTCGTGACTCCCTCGTCAGATCCACACCCCCCACCAACCCAACCTCCACTTCCGGCACCTTCCCCTGCAACCGCAGGAAATGTAAAACTTGCACCCACACCTCCTCCCTCACTTCCCTCCAAGGACGCAAGGGATCCTTCCATATCCGCCACAAGTTCACCTGTACCTCCACACACATCATCTATTGCATCCGCTGCACCCGATGTGGCCTCCTCTATATTGGGGAGACGGGCCGCTTACTTGCGGAACGCTTCAGAGAACACCTCTGGGACGCCCGGACCAACCAACCCAACCACCCCATGGCTCAACACTTTAACTCTCCCTCCCACTCCACCAAGGACATGCAGGTCCTTGGACTCCTCCACCGGCAGAATATAACAACACGACGGCTGGAGGAGAAGCGCCTCATCTTCTGCCTGGGAACCCTCCAACCACAAGGAATGAACTCCGATTTCTCCAGTTTCCTCATTTCCCCTCCCCCCACCTTGTCTCAGTCGGTTCCCTCAACTCAGCACCGCCCTCCTAACCTACAGTCTTCTTCCTGACCTCTCCGCCCCCACCCCACTCCGGCCTATCACCCTCACCTTGACGTCCTTCCACCTATCACATCTCCATCACCCCTCCCCACCTTTTATCTTAGCCTGCTTGGCACACTCTCCTCATTCCTGATGAAGGGCTTATGCCTGAAACGTCGAATTTCCTATTCCTTGAATGCTGCCTAACCTGCTGTGCTTTAACCAGCAACACATTTTCAGCTGTATCATGTTATTGCCAACTTGGGAAGAGGCCAGACTGGACTTAGTGTTGGAGAATGAGCCCGGCCAGTTGGCTGAAGTTTAATTTGGGGATTACTTTGGGAATAGTGATCACAATTCCGTAAGGTTTAGAATATTCACGGCCAAAGTGAAGAGTATTCCTGAAGGAAAAAGTGTAAAATTGGGGCAAGGCCTACTATAGTGAAATTCAGCAGGAGCTGGGGAATGTGGATTGGGAGCAGCTGTTTGAGGGTAAATCACATTTTATATTTAGGACACTTTTAAAAGAGAGGTTGATTAGACTGCAGGGCAGACATGTCCTTGTAAAAATAAGGATAGAAATGGCAAGATTAGCAAACCAAGGATGACAGGTGAAATTGAGAGAGTCTGGACACAAAGTCTAGACAACTGAAAACAGACAAAGCTTTGGAAGATCAGGAAAGTCAGACCAATCTGAAATGAGGATCTAAGAGGACTAAAAGAGGTCATGAAATATCTTTAGCAAACAGGGTTAAGGAAAATTCCAAAGACTTTTATTCATATATAAGGGACAAGAGGGTAACTAAAGAAAGGGAGGCCCACTCCAGGACAAAGGAGCAATGTTATGTGTGGTGTCAGACAAAATGGGTGAGGAGGATCACCAGGATATTGCCTGTTATGGAGGGCGCAAGCTATGAAGAGGGGTTGAGTAGATTAGGATTATTTTCATTCGAAAGACGAGGGTTGAAGGGAGACCTGATTGAGGTCCACAATGTCATGAAGAGTACAGACAGGATAGATAGCAAGAAACTTTTTCCCCAGAATGGGGGACTCAATTGCCAGAGGTCACGAGTTCAAAGGGGAGAGGTGAAATGTTTAAGGGAGATATGCATGAACAGTTCTTTATGCAGAGGGTGGTGGGTGCCTGCGGAGGTGATAGAGGCTGGCATGATATTGTCATTTAAGATGGATCTGGACAGATACATGAATGGGCAGGGAGAGAGGGTGACAGATCCTTAGAAATTAGACGACAGGTTTAAATATAGGGTCTGGAACAGTTCAGGCTTAGAGGGATGAAGGGTCAGCTCACGTGCTGTAATTTTATTTGTTTTTGTAACTAACCAGTCTACCATGCATGAACTTGAAGGCCTTGCGAAAGTCCATACAGATGTCTATCAGTCTTGGTCACTTAGAACACAGAACATTACAGCACAGTACAGGCCCATCTGTTGTGCCAACCTGTGAAAGTAAATTCAGAGTAAAAGGCGAGATCCCACAAACTTCCCCTTGCATACAAAAAAAAGCAAGGGGAAAAAATATGAAAGAAACACTGGGAAAATCATTCAGTAATTCAATGTTCCTAAGACCTGTGGGGTTGGCTGTTTCTGATTCAAAAGGTTTTTATTCAAACTTTATCTTTCCAAATGTTTCCACTCATTTTAAAAATATACAGAGGGTGGTCATTTCACTTCTGAAAGGTCTCTGACTTAATTTAAAGCCACAACTTGTAGCATCTGAAGGTAAGCTGGTTTTCTTCAGGTTTTAAGCACATCACTGGAGAGAACGGTGTGTTTTCTGACTGCGACAAATCTGGTTTCGCTTCTGGTCTGAACTAGCCCTGTCTTAATCAGAATCTGTAATAAACAAATAGCTGGGATTGTTAGCATGGTCTTCTGGATGCTGTAGATCTGCTAGTTTCACTCCAGTCTGAACTAGCTTCTCTGCCTTATTCACAGCATAAGCTGTACACCAACCTGACAACCAACCACTGACAGTTGTTGACAGGCAGCAAACCTTGTATGAATAACAAGGTTCACAAGCCTCCTTCCACACTGCTAGGATTCTAAGATTAGCTGGGATACTACTTGGGTACCAGGGTTGGGATACAGAGATGTATCATTTTGAGCAAATTACGTCAGGAATGTTAGACCATAAGGTATGGAAGCAGAGTTCGGCCATCAGAGCATTGAGTCTGCTCCACCATTCAATAATGACGGATAGGTTTCTCAGCCCCATTCTTCTACATTCTCCCTATATCCCTTACAAATCAAGAACCTGTCTAAAGTAAACTCAATGATTTTGCCACAGAAGGCTATGAGCTCCACAGATTCACCACCCTCTGGCTGAACATATTCCTCATCTTAGTTGAGAAGGGTTACCCCTTCACTCTGACGATGTGCCCTCGGGGCCCCAGTCTCTCCTATGACTGGAACCATCTTCACCAGATCCACTCTATCCAGGCCTCTCAGTACTCTGCAAGGGGTGGCATGGTAACCCAGTGGTTAGCACGGTTGCCTCTCAGTGCCAGGGACCCAGGTTCTATTCCTGCCTCAGGTGCCTGTCTGTGTGGAGTTTTGCACATTCTCCCAGTGTCCGTGTTTCCTCCAGGTGTTCCGCTTTCCTCCCACAGTCTCAAGATATGCAGATTAGGTGAATTGGCTTTGTTAAATTGCCCAGTGTTAGGTGCATTGGACAGGGGTAAACATAGGGTGCGGAGATGGGGTCAGAGTGGGTTATTCTTCGGAGGGTCAGTGAGGACTTCTTGGGCTTAAGGGCCTGTTTTCCACATCTAACCTCATTCTCAAGTTTCAGATTCCCGTCTCATCTTCCTAAACTTCACTGAGTACAGACCTAAATTTCTTAACTGTTCCTCATACGACAAGCCATTCATCCCTGGAATAATTCTTGTGAAGCTTCTCTGGAATCCTTCCAAGGACAGCACTTCCTTGCTTAGATATGGGGCCCAAAAACGTTCAGTATTCCAATTGCATCTGACCAAAGCCTTATACAGCCTCATTCGCACATCTCTGCACTGGTATTCTAACCTTCTTGAAATGAATGCTCACATTGCATTTGCTTTTCCCCATTTAGAAAATAGAACAATGAGGTGTAGACTCTCTCAACACCTCACACTTACACACATTTCACCTGCTATTTCTCTGCTTACTCGCCCGAATATCACCTGTCCCTCAACCTATTTTTGTTGCAGATGACAGAGTCCTCATTTTCTTCATCCTGATCATTAACTTGGACCTGAATAGTTCTCGCCACAACATGGATCCTTGCAGTACTCCACGAATCATTGGCTACAATCTGGGGAAAAAAAAGACACCTTTATCTCCACTCTCTGCCTTCTGTCAACTGGGTAATTGTGTATCGATGCGATACCTTGCTGCTAGTAACATAGGCTCTTATCTTATTTAGCATTCTCATGTGCAGTACCTTGTCAAAGGCCTTCTGGAAATCGAGGCAAAAGTGAGTACTGCAGATGCTGGAAATCAGAGTCTAGATGAGAGTGGTGCTGGAAAAGCACAGCAGGTCAGGCAGCATCTAGAAGATCCAAACTACCGCAACGGCTTTCCTTTTGTTGAACTTGCTCATTATCTTCTCTCAGAATTCCAATAGATCTGTCAGCTATGACCTCCTCTTGCCTAAGTCATGCTGATTCAGTCATATAGTTAGATGAACTTCCAAGCACTTTGCAATTTCATCCTCAAAGAACTCAAATCTAACCAACAACTGAGGTCAGCTAACCAGCCTACAATTCCCACCTTCAACAGAGTGCTACATCAGCCATTTTCCAGTCCTTTGGGACCCTCCCCGACTCCAGTGATTCATGAAAGATCACCAATGCATTGAGAATCTCCACAGCTATCTGCTTGAGTTCTTGGCATGTAACCCATCTGGTCTCGGTTATTTATCCATCTTCAGATCTTTTTGCTTCACTACTCATGTTCTCCTTCATGATGGCCACTGCAGTCATGTCTGTCCCTCGACTCTCATCAAGTTTTAGAATCCTGCTCATGTCTTCGACCATGAAGATAGAAGCAAAGGCCTATGCAGTTCCTCTGTCATTTCTTTGTTCTGCCTTATGTTGTTAGAGAATCCAACACTGAATATTACAGCTAACTACTGTGAACAAACATGACATTCTCAGACATCTCAGTGGATGGACTCACATTAAGTCAAATTGCACCAGGGAAGTCTGTTTTCAGTTGAGTGTCAAGCTCAGGTGATCAAATGTAAGCTGAAGCACAAGATCATTAGATCATGCATGACACAGTGATACCATTGTCTTTTAAATTACATATTGGCTAAATGTAGGATATCCTATCTAAAGCTTTGTTAAGTCAGTTTATACTTTGCAGCCATAATACAACAGTGATGGAGGCAGTCAATGTTAGAGATTATGAACTGGGTCCACATCAAATGTGCTGATTTGTCCTGGATAGTATTGAACATCTCACATCACATTTGCAAATCACTTTAAACCTGTACCCTCGCATTCTTCATCCTAGTGCAAGTGGAAGCAACTGTCTTCTAACTGCTCATGCATAATTTTCAAAATTTCATCACAACTTCTCTTCTTGCCACAGAGAACAATCCCAATCTCACCTCAGACCTGAAGTTTCTCATCCCTGGAGCCATTCTTGTAAATCTCTTCTCATTCACTCAAATGCATTCATAACCTTCACATAAATTGGCACCCAGAAATGCACGCTGACGCAAGCTGACATCTCACAGATCAACCGCTTGCTCTGACAGGATACTTAATGTTTCATCAATGTCGGGTGTAGGTTTGCTCGCTGAGCTGTAGGTTTGATATCCAGACGTTTCGTTACCTGAATAAGTAACATCATCAGTGGCGACCTCCAAGTGAAGTGAAGCTGTTGTCTCCTGCTTTCTCTTTATATCTTTATCCTGGATGGGGTTCCTGGGGTTTGTGGTGATGTCATTTCCTGTTCGTTTTCTGAGGGGTTGATAGATGGCATCTAGGCCTGTGTTTGTTTATGGCGTTGTGGTTGGAGTGCCAGGCCTCGAGGAATTCTCTGGCATACCTTCGCTTAGCCTGTCCCAGGATAGATGTGTTGTTCCAGTCGAAATGGTGGCTTTTTTTCATCCGTGTGTAGGGCTACGAGGGAGAGACGGTCGTGTCTTTTTGTGGCTAGCAGGTATTCATATATCCTGGTGGCTAACTTTCTGCCTGTTTATCTGATGTGGTGTTTTTGTTTCAGATCTCCAGCATTTGCAGTTCTTTGCTTTATGGTGTAAAGAAGTTGTGGTATAAAGAATTATGAATCTAAGTAAAATTGAAAGATAAACCTGGAACATTAAGCTGCCAGTCCCGTCCACCCCTGAGCTACGTTTCCGGATTTGTTGTGATACCCCAGTCCCATATCCTGAGTTCATCTGCCTTCCCTGTTAAGTCTCTTGCATTGAAGTAAATGCAGTTTCATTTATCAGTCCTACCTTGCTCTCTGCCTTGTCCCTGCCTCCCTGACTGTTTGATTCTCTTCTTTTTTCAACTGTACCAGTGTCAAATTCATCAGTTTCCTCACTATCTCGCTGGGTCCCACACCCCCACCTTAATAGTTAAAATCCTCCTGATTAGCTCAAGCAAATCTCCCTGCTAGTATTTAAGACCCCTTCCAATTCAGGTGCAATCCGAATTTCTTGTACAGGTCACTTCAACTTGAGAGATTCCAATGATCCAAAAATGTGAATCCTTCTCCCATTCACAAGCTCCTATTCCTACCTTCACTAGCTCACAACACCCAGAGTAATCCAGGTATTACTACTCCAGAGGACCTCCTTTCTAAATTCCTGCCTAACTCTCTATATTCTCGCTTCAGAATCTCAACGCTTTCCCCTCCTAGGTCGTTGGTTCTAATCTGTACAATGACCTCCTGCGGGGCCCTCTCCCCCTGAGGACATTCTGCACTTTCTCAGACATCCTTGGTCCTGGCACCAAAGAAGCAAACCATTCTGATTTTTTTAAATGCTGGCCACAGAAACGTGTCGCGTTTTGGACGAGAGAGTCCCCAAGCACAATTGATCTCTTGGAACCAGACATTACCCTCATTGCATTGGAGCCAGTCTCTATCAGAAACTTGGCTGTTCATGCCACATTCCCCTGAGAATCCATCATCCCTTACATTTTCCAAAACTGCATACTCGTTTGAGATGGGGATAGCCACAAAAGACTCCTGCACTACCTGCCTATCTTTCCTAGAGTTAGGCCACCTATGTGACTGTAACTGCAACTTTTCTCCCTTCCTATAACTGTCATTCTTCACACCCCCTTGCTCTTCTAAGTTCTTCATTGCCAAGGTTGTTGCTGCAACCTTTCCATTCGATCTGATTGGATTCGCAAACAACAGCATTTATTGCAGATATAATCCTCACTAACACATAAACTCTCCCTAAAGTCCCATATCTGACAAGAAGAGCACATCATTCTATTCAGGGCCATTTTCGCTTCTTCCAAGACCCAGAAAATAACCCAGTCTTATTCCTCTACAAGATATTGCTCTAGGCTAACTTATAGCTTATATTTTTAAGTTTAATTAAGAGAAATATCTTTAGGATGGCACAGTGGCAAGCACTGCTGCCTCACAGCACCAGAGACCTGGGTTCAATTCCCACCTCAAGCAACTATCTGTGCAAACTCCACACATTCTCCTAGAGTCTGCGTGGGTTTCCTCTGGGTGCTCCGGTTTCCTCCAATATTCCAAAAATGTGCAGGTTAAGTGAATTGGCCATGCTAAATTGCCCACAGTGTTAGGTGAAGGAGTAAATGTAGGGGAATGGGTCTGGGTAGGTTGTTCTTCGGAGGGTCGATGTGTACTTGTTGGGCCAAAGGGCCTGTTTCCACACTAAGTAATCTATTTTAATAAAACATATTCAAGAAAGAACCTACTTTATTCACTACTGCAGACTTAGAGCAAGGCCCCAAGGCCACACTTAAAACTTTTCATTTATGTGTCTCTGTGCTGTCACCACTCCCAAAGATTCCTTCAAGATGAGTTGTTAATTTCACTGTTTGCTAATTTTCCCAGATGCACTCAGATGTCCAGCAATATACGAATTCAACAGCTTAGGCAATAACTGTGCAGGTTCACTAACCGATTTGAATAATCAGTCCATGTAATTACATTTGTTGTTCACCCAAGATCAAACGCTTTTGGGAGTACAGCTTTTGCCCACTCAAGCCTGTTCCAATATTCTGCAAGATCACAGTGGATTGGACTGTAGCCTCAACTCAACTCCACTCTCGATCAAGTAGCTAACTCAGTTACTATTCAACAGCGCAGCTTCGACAGACCCTCAATTTTTAAAATTGAATTGAGTTTGTCCAAACTACAGAAACAAGAAACTCAGTAAGCATAACCTTGTGCATGAATAATCTTTTACAAATCTTAGCTGCAGCATATACCAGTAAGATCAAATACTTGTGAATACAGAACATACATTCAAAGTTATCACAAACTGTGATTGTAATTTAACTACACTGGCTCAGTGGTTAGCACAGCTGCCTCTTAGAACCCAGGTTCGATTCCCACCTCGGGTGACTGTGTGGAGTTTGCTCATTCTCCCCGTGCCTGCGTGGGTTTCCTCTGGTTGCTCTGGCTTTCTCCCACAATCCAAAGATGTGCAGGTTAGGTGAATTGGTAATGCTAAATTGCCTGTAGTGTTCAGGGGTGTGTTAGTTAGTGTAAAAGAATGGGTTTATATGGGATATTCTTCAGAGGGTCGGTGTGCACTTGGGTCGAAGGGCCCGTTTCCACACTAAAGGGATTCTATACTTTCAATTAAGAGAACACGACAACGTTCAAATTTCAACTCCAAAACTCTTCTTCAAAAATAACAGTTACTAGAAATGCAGGCTGCATATACAACTGTTCCGCAGTTTGAAGCTTGAGCACCCAAACAACTCTGCACTTGAAATTTGTTACATCTAACATTTCACAGTTGCGGCGAAAGGACATTGTCCGAAATTGTTAACTTTCTTTGTGCACTGACGCTGGCTGACCCGAGCCTTTCCAGTATTTTCGGTTTTCATTTATTTCAGAGTTCCAACACCCGCGATATTCTACTTCCGCAACAGAATCTAAGCCATTTAAGGGAGACCTACACTCCAAAATCTACCGCTGAAAAGGTTAAACACCTTAGCTTCGGCAAATCGATCAATCAGCAATGAAGTCTAATCGGTGATATAGCGCAAGTTCCACAAAGGTTTCTGTTTTTTTTTAAATAAAAGAAAGCAACTTTCGCATGAGATCCATATTTCGACTTGTCAGGGATACAGTTTAAAGGGTAACTGACATCATAGCAACAGACCGCCCTCAAATCATACGAGTATGAGAGAAAGGAAACGAGGTTCCTAGGCCCAGACCGACAGCATTTCACTTCAGCAGGCATTTGAAGTGTTAACGGTTGATATTTGATCACTGAAACTCGGGCCTACTACATTAAATAAACCGGCCTGTCTTTCATAAGTTTCTGTTTTCCACGCAGATACAACAATAACGGATATCGGGATTGATCTGCCTCCATGACCGGCACCATCGGGTGTTGGTGTCAGCTCAGGTTACCATCATTGCCAGAGTTTACCTGAAGGCCTCTCACTCAGCGCTTACTTAAGACACGTACCTTTCCGCATCCCTCGACACACCGCACTGGGCGTCTTCCACATTGATGAGCGGCAACTCGTGAACAACATGAAGGTCATTTTCGTTTCGCTCCCGGGCACCGTCAACCAGAAAACAAAATGTCGGAGAGAAAGCTGTCGGCTTCTTCTCGGAAGAAGCAAACATTCGGTGTGTTTAAAAAAAAAGATAAAAGTTCAATCCACGCTTCAATGAGTCATCCCACCGCACAGCACGAGCTCCTTCCAACCGGTCTCCTTCCTGTGTGTGAAAAACACCAGTCACAATTCCACATTCGCCCTCCCCCAGCGTGCAAGCCAACCGACCGACAGGGGCTGCACTGCGACGTCGCCAATCCCCTCCTCACTCCCCCCGACAACACGGTACCCGCCGCCGGAGCGGCCACCAATCAGAAAAAAGCTATAGCCCGACGTCATTCCACCAGCAACACCGGTCCAGCGCGGCCCGGCCCGGCCCGGCCCGGCCCCGCCCCCTCCGTTCAGCATTCCTCCCCCCTCCCTCCCCTCTCTTCCTTCCCTGAAGTCCACAGCCCGGCCGCTTATTGGTTGTCCTTTCGTAAATCGCGCGCGGCGCTCGAGCCGCCCGGCGGTGAACCTTCCAAAGACGGACGGGATGGTGGGTCGGGAGGGGGGGTGAAAAAAAAAGCGACGGTGTGGCCCAGTCACGTGGGCCCTCGCGGAAATCTACCTATCAAAACAAGTTCGGTTGGGATTGATGGTGAGCGGGAATTGCGCGAGCGCGCGGCGGGACGAGGAGAGGGGTGGGGGAGAGATGGGACAGCCGGCGCCTGTTTTTCTCCACATCAACACACATTGTCACTCTCGATCTGCCCGCGAGCGCGTGTGAAATATATTTTTCAAAACTTCTCCATTAAAAGAAATGTTTCCGAGGCTCTGACGTCACGTGTTTCCAACGTTCGAGTTTTTTTTGGATGTGGGGGGGGGGTGGTTAGTGGTCAAGGAAACCCTTATTCGGGTGCGAAATAAAAATGGAAGCTCTTGCTGTATTTATTACTTTTAAATAGGAAAGGAGTTGGGCCGTGGGGTAGGGGTCGAATGTTGCGATATCAAACGAGAGAAAATCCGGTCGTTTTTTTTCCCTCCTCGCGCTGCCTCCCCTGTTGCCCCCGCCCCTCTCGGAGCCGGCTGTGACCAATGGGAAGCGAGAGTTTTCGCGCTGTGGTGTTGCTGGTGGTGAACGAAGAAGAAGGAGGATGATGATAATGATGATGATAAGGGAGTCAAGTCAGTCACTAAGTGAATGAGTGAAGACTCTCTGAGTGACCGCACTCGTTCAGAGTAGAGTCCCTTCCCCGGCTCGCAAAGATGCGCCCGGCTCACAGGTTCGCTGCTTTTTCTTCAGTTGTCTGCATTTACCTGTCCTCCAAGCTCATCGCTTTTCCCCCTTCGTCTTTTATTAGTTTTGGGGGAAAAAAAAGGCTGTCAAGTGTAAACCGCAGAGCGGGTCCGGAGGGAGGGAGGGAAGGAAGGAGGAAAGAGAGGAGGAGAGAAAAGAGAAAGGTTGAATTTTTTTAAAAAAAAAGGTGCCACTGACTTCGAGCCAGAACTAGGCCCTGCTTGTAGTCCAATCAGAAGCTGGCCACTCGTGAACGGGGAATTAATTTGTATTTTAATGTATTTTTCACCCCCTTCCCCACCCCCAACCCCTTACATTTGCAACTTTCACACAGGTCATTTCGGTATGCATATCTTGGGTTTAAATGATCAGGTATCTAATATCTCCTTGCATTCACGGGGTGATATAATAATTTCAGATGTCTGCAAGCACGGTGAACGCAGTTTTTTTTTAAAGAAGCTGCTGTGAGGTTGGATCTGCATTGCTGCTGCCTGCTGGATGTATGGAGGGCAGCCATGTTTGTTAAATTTTTATGATTGGTCTTTTAATTTCGTGCAGATCTTGTTTTCCGCGATGCTTTAAAATTAATTTCAGTTTTGCAACAGGTGTTTTCGTTTTGTTTTAAAGCAGCCAGTGCTGGTTTGTTTTAGCTACAGTGGAGAATTTGTAAATCTATGGCAGAATTTATTTGCAAAAAAAAAGTAGGATGTGCTCCATCCAGCAGGAGACCTGCAGGGAATGGACCACTGAAATGTAAAAAAAAAACCATTTTTGTCAGCGCAGGACTTCGGTTATATTTGGTAGTTGTTGAGTGCAATTAACACATTTGTGTGTATTCTATGCAAATTGCTAATCCCTCCTGGTAAAAATAATGGGAGATAAATTGCACGAAAAGTATTTTCGATCCTTCAGTTAATACCGGAGATTCGGTTTATGAGTCGGAACAGTTTTAAGAGTATTAAGTATTTCCTGTTCTTTTCTGCTTTGATATTAGTGCAGCTGATTATTGTTTTAGGATTTGAAAAAAAACGCTGGTTATCCCCGAATTGAGGGGTTAGCCAAAGTTGCTAATTGGATTTCTATGAGCTGACTTACTGTGTCATTGTTTAGAATGCTGCTCCAATTTTGAGTAAAAAGTATGTTTCTGGCCCAAGTTAATCACCAAAATAGTTGACACATGAAATGACTGAAGAAGTCCTTTTGAATGGTGCGATAATTCAGCATGATGTCATCATGTTTAGAATGAATGAAAAACACATTGGGATGACTTAATTTAATTCCACTACATTTGAATATTAATGTAATAATTTTCTTATTGTTTTTATGTGAGTTTTATCATTTATTAAAGTGTTCTAGTCATGTATTTTAGTTCATTTTATGAACAGTGGAAGTTTCTGAAACTGTACTTCTGCTAACCAGTAGTTGTCTAAATGAACATCCTCCCAGCTAGGATAATTTTATTTTCTAGATTCAAGTTTGAAATCAGGCTGTTGAGCTTTATTTCACTATCATTAAGTGTTGCATTGTGCAATAATATTTGAATCATACATGAAACAGATGGAACTGTAATGTGGTAATAGTTGCTTGAGCAAAAGTAGTCCCTTAAGTTACAGAATTAAGTATGGGGCAGTAACATTATGTTTTGAATGTGACTTTGAAAATGTGCTGGAGTCCTACAACTAACAGATGGAGCTTAAGTTTTGGTTTTGAAGAGTCATACAGCACAGAAAAGGCCTCTTAGATCCAACCAGTACATGCTAACCATAATTCCAAATTAAAGTAGCCATGTCTGCCTGCGCTTGGCCTATATCCTTTTATTCATGAATTTATCCCAATGTCTTTTCAACTTAACAACTACCACATCCACCACTTTCTCCAGACATGAACCACTCTCTGTGTAAAAAAAAGCAAATAGCCTCATGTCAGATATTGAGGGGGTGGATGTCAAAGGGGCTGAGAGATAAATGGGCGGTGGGGGGAAGGTAGCTCGGAATGCTCGAAAAGGGAGGTGGAGGGTGATGGTGATGCGGTTGAGCAGATAGTGGGAAGAAAGAAGTATGACAGTGCCAAGTTGGAGGGATGGATTTGGGATAAATGGAGGGAGGGGAGATGAGGAAACTGGTGAAATCGACATTGATTACATATGATTGGAGGATCCCAAGGCGGGAGATAAAGTGTTCTTCCTGCAGTCATCAGGTGGCTAGGATTTGACGGAGGCGATTGCGCAGTACTTGCATGTCCTTGGCAAGAGTGGAAGGCCACAGGGTGGTGGGGTTGTTTAGTACGTTTTTCCCAGAGAAGTTTGTTTATACATTTTGGAATTTGGCATCCTGTCTCCCCATTGTAGAAGAAACCGCATCAAGAGCAATGGATACAGTAGATGACATCTTTGGATGTGCAGGAAAGTCTCAGGATGTGGAAAGATCCTTTGGGGCCTTGAATGGCGGTGAGTGGGGGTGGCGTGGACGCAGGTTTTACACCTCATGCAGTGGCAAAGGAAGGTGTCGGGAGCGAAGGGTAGGTTGGTGGGGGGGTGGTGCTTGGACTCGGAGTCACGGAGGGAATAGTCTCAGCGGAATACTGACGGGTGGAGAGGGAAATATATCTCTGGTGGTGGGGTCTGACAGTAGGTGGAGGATGATGTGTTGTATCTGGAGATTGGGATGGTGGAATGTGAGGACCAGGAAGGTTCTATCCTTGTTGCCTTGAGTGTTGGGGTTCCAAAGCAGAGCTGCTGGAGTGGAGGAGATGCGCTGGAGGACATTGTTGACCACATGGGAGAGGAAATTGAGGTCGTTGAGGTAGGAGACCATCTAGGATGTTCTGGAGTGGAATTGATCGTACTGGGAGCAGAAACGGCAGAGGAATTGGGTGTAAAGAATAGATGTTGCAGTCCAAGTAGCTGTGGGAGTTGAGCACTTTGAAGTAGATGTCCGTGTTGAATCATTTGCCAGACATTGAGATGGAGTGGTCCAGAAAGGGAAGGGAGGTGTCCAAGCTGGTCCAGGTGAACTTAAGGTCAGAGTGGAAGGTGTTCCTGAGGTTGATGAACTGTTCAACCTCCTCATGGGAGCATGAGGTGATACTGACACAGTCATCGATGTAGCGGAGGAAAAGGAGGGGAATGGTGCCTGTTTGACTGCGGGAAATAGACCGTTCCATGTACGCGACAAAGCAGCAGGCACACCTGGGGACCATGAGGGTGCCCATGGCTACTCCTTTGGGAGGAATTGGGAGGATTCAAAAGTAAAATTGTTGAGGGTGAGGATCAGTTCAGCCAATTGAATTAGTGTGTAGGTGGAAATGTACTGTTTGGGTCAGCGGGAGAAGAAGAAATGCAGGGTTTGGAGTCCTTTGTCGTGGTGAATGAAAGTGTAAAAGCACTGAAAGACTTTGGTGAAGATAAGGCATTGGGGACCAGCCACCTCAACTTCGCCTCCCACTCCACCAAGGATGTGTAAGTCCTGGACCACCTCCACCGCCAAATCCTAGCCACCCAACGACTGGAAGAACACCTCATCTTCCGCTTTGGAAGCCTCCAAATGCACGGCATCAATGTCAATTTCACTAGTTTCCTTGTCTCCCCTCTCCCTACCTTATCTCAGACACAAGTCTCCAATTTGGCACTGCCCTTTTGGAGTTGCTTTCCTTGGAACAGAGGAGCCTGAGAGGTGACATGATTCTGGTATACAAAACTGTAAGGGGTGCAGATATAACAGACAAAAAGAGCCCGTTTCCTTTGGTTTCAGAACTCACTGCCAATGTTCACTGATTCAAACCAGTGGAAGAAGGATTAGAGGGGACGCGCTGCAACGCATTGTATGCAGAGGGTCTTGGGTGTCTGGAATTCACTGCCCGAGTTGATAGTGGAGACGGAGACCCGAAACGCTTTCAAAAAGCACCTGGATCTGCACCTTTAATGCTTTGATCTGCAGGGCGATGGGTTGTTTGCAGGAAGATGGGGGTAGGATAGGCATCTGAGTGACTCTGGGTTGGCATGGACAAGATGGGCCAAATGGCACCTTCCGTGCTGTATCATTTCTCTTGTTCTATATGGTGATTTTTGAGGAAAGAACAAGAAAGACCCAACAGGGCAGAGCCAGTGGTTGTTGAATTTTTAAAAAAGTGTATGATGAAGTGTCACATGAAAGGATGTTACACCAAGTTGAGTTCATGAGATAAGCTGCTGTTAGCTTGGAGTTATGGACAGAGAAAAGTTTGCAATAAATGTGTCATTTTCACTAGCTCAGTCTAATAAGAGTATTTCTTAATGTCTTGAGAAGAGTCCATGTAACGGAAGAGGAGGTGATGAAGGTCTTAAAAATCATAACACTGGATAAATCTTGAGACCTGATCAGGTGTCTCCCAGGATATTGTGGGTAGTTAGGGAAGAAATTGTGGAGTGTCAAGCAGAGATTTTGTATCATCTGTAGTCGCAGATGAGATGCTAGAAGACTGGAGGGTGGATAATGTTGTGCCTTATTTTAGCAAAGTCAATAAGGAGAAGCCTTGGAACTAAAGACCAGGAAGGCTGAGTGGTGGTTAAGAACAGGTAGGAACACAGTACTGCAGTTGTTGGAATCTGTACTGAAAACAACAAATGCTGGAGATCACAGCGGGTCAGACAGCATCTGTGGAGAGCAAGCTAACACTTGGAGTCTAAATAATGCTTTATGAGAGCTAAAGTGGAGTGTGGAGGGGACAGTATTTATGCTGTAGTTTTTGGGTCGGAGGGGTGAGTGGGAGTATTGGGTGTAGGGTGCTGATGGAGAACAGATGTTGATAATTCAGGTTAAGTGATCAGAATGTGGGAATGGCAGAACAATGGTGTGTCTCTTGACAGGCTTGAAAGGACAGACACTCCCACTAGGAGAGGGGGACGGGAGAGAGGACATGATAACAAGTTAAAAGAAAGGGAAGAAAAAGGGAGCTGGTTCACGATTTAAAGGTGTTGAACTCAATATTAAGTCCAGAAGTCTGCAAAGTGCCAAGTCTGAAGATGAGATGTTGTTCCTCCAGTTTGCACTGTAATTCACTGGACCACTGCAGCATGCCAAGGATAGATGTTGGCATGTGAGCAGGAAGCAGTGTTAAAATGACTTGCAACAAGAAGGTAGGGTCCTGCTTGTTCCACAAAGTAGTCACCCAGTCTGCGTTTGTCTTTTCTGATGTAAATTAGGCCAGTTTGGGTGCAGCAAATCCAATACATAAGATTGGAGGTGGTATAGGTGAAATGCTGCTTCCTCTGGATAGACTGTTTAGGCCCTTGGATGGTGAGCAGGGAGGTGGTGAAGGGACAGGTGTTGCACCTTCTGTGGTTACATGGGAAGGTGCCGTGGAGGGGGTTGGGTGATGTTTGTGGTTGTGGAATGGACTAGAGTGTACTGGAGGGAACATTCCATGCTAAATGCAGATGGTGGAGTGAGGGGAATGTGTGTTTGGTGGTAGTGTCCTATTGGAGTCATCTGAAATGGCAGAGAATGATCCTTTGAATGCGGAGGCCGGTTGGATGAAAAGTAAAGGCGGGGGATACCAATCGCGGTGTTTTGAGTGATGGGAAGGGGCAAGAGTAGAAACATGGGTGATCGGTCGGATGCGGTTGAGGATTCCCTCAAGTCGAGACTCGAAATGTTAGCTTGTCTGACTCACTGTGATCTCCAGCATTTGGTGTTTTCGGTACAGATTCCAGCATCTGCAGTAATGTCCTCTTCCAGGTAAATTGGGCAAAGTTGAGTCGGGGAATCTTGGTTGGTGTGGACAAGTTGAACCAGTGGTCTGTTTCTGTGCTCTATGACTGTCAGAGCAGTTGGGGACAACTGGCAGCAGCTTGGACTTGAGCAGTTCCAATCTATTGTGATGCTTTTGGTAAAGGAATCAAGTGTTTAAAGTCTGGTTGAAGATTTGTAGCTCGGGTGTCCGTTGTTGTGGTTCTGTTCGCCGAGCTGGAAGTTTTTGCTGCAAACGTTTCATTCCCTGGCTAGGGAACATCATCAGTGCTATTGGAGCCTCCTGTGAAGCGCTGCTTTGATGTTTCTTCCGGTATTTATAGTGGTTTGTTCTTGCCGCTTCCGGGTGTCAGTTTCAGCTGTAGTAGTTTGAATGTGGAGTCCAGGTTGATGTGTCTGTTGATGGATGTTCTTGCCGCTTCTGGGTGTCAGTTTCAGCTGTAGTGGTTTGTATATTGGGTCCAGGTCCATGTGTCTGTTAATGGAGTTTGTGGATGAATGCCATGCCCCTAGGAATTCCCTGGCTGTTCTCTTTCTGGCTTGTCCTATGATGGTAGTGTTTTCCCAGTCAAATTCATGTTGCTGGTTGTCTGAGTGTATGGCTACTAGAGATAGCTGGTCGTGTCGTTTTGTGGCTAGCTGATGTTCATGGATGCGGATTGTTAGCTGTCTTCCTGTTTGTCCTATATAGTGTTTTGTGCAGTCCTTGCATGGACTGCACAAAACACTATATAGGACAAACAGGAAGACAGCTAACAATCCGCATCCATGAACATCAGCTAGCCACAAAACGACACGACCAGCTATCCCTCGTAGCCATACACTCAGACAACCAGGAACATGAATTTGACTGGGAAAACACTACCATCATAGGACAAGCCAGACAGAACAGCCAGGGAATTCCTAGAGGCATGGCATTCATCCACAAACTCCATTAACAGACACATGGACCTGGACCCAATATACAAACCACTACAGCTGAAACTGACACCCGGAAGCGGCAAGAACAAACCACTATAAATACCGGAAGAAACATCAAAGCAGCGCTTCACAGGAGGCTCCAATAGCACTGATGATGTTCCCTAGCCAGGGAACGAAACGTTTGCAGCAAAAACTTCCAGCTCGGCGAACAGAACCACAACAAAGGAACCAAGTGGTCGTTCTCAATGCTATGTAGGCAAGTAATCTCTGTGGAGCCAGAGGCTTGAGCATGATTTGGGAAAACATAAAACTATTTACTTGTTTTGAAGCAATGTAAGGCAAAATATTTTCGAAATATTAGATATAAATGATAGTACACTGAAGGATTTGGGGGCCCTTTGTACATAAATTTTAAAAGTTAATTTGCAGGTAATGCCATGAATTAGTTGCTAAATAATGCCAAAGCTGTTATTCTAAGGTATTTAGAGAATAAGAACAAGGAAGCCTTGCTGTAGTTGTGGAGAGTATTTGATGAGATTAGTTTTGGTCATTCATACGTGAGGATATGAAAGTCTTTCAGGGGGTGCAACCAAGTTTCTTTCGTTCCTCTGCTGGAATGAGGGGAATGTCCTTAAAGAGATTAAGCAGAATGAGCCTATATTCTCTAGTTTTTTGCAAGAATGAGAAGTAATCTCCTCTTGAAATTACAATAAGTATTCAGACAATTTTGCCAGGCTAAGTAAAAAATTGTTCTGTCTGAACTGTTAAGAATTAGGGAACTTGCCAAGTAGGGAGTCAGCCATTTAATAATGAGATGAAGAGTAATTGCTTCACAGAAAAGTTATGAATCATAGGAATTATTTCAGAAAACATTTGGCTGCCCAGTCAATTAATATGTTCAAGATTTAGAACAATTAAATTATTGGACGTTGAGGAACTCAATTGATGTGTGGATCTGTCAGAAAGTGGAATTCAAGTAGGCGGTCAGACATCTAATTATTAGCAAAACAACCTGGAGGACCAGATGACCTTGTCCGGTTCCTTTTCGGTGTTTTGCTGACATGACACTTTCAGGTATTTAACGTGAAGTTATTATTCTGCAATTTCCTTAATTGATGAAGTGCTTTTTTTCTAATCAGATCTTTTTTTCCTGACCTAAAGCTCTTTGTGACTGCTAACATCTGAACAACATGGCTCAACCGTACGGACTTCCACAGAGTATGATGGCGAGTTCCCGACCACTGGCACACGAGTTACTTAATCCCATAACTATGAAACAGGTTCCTGAGATCCTTAGTATGACTAATAAGAAGAGTCAAAATGGCGAAGTGGCTTCTGAGCGTTCAATGCTGACTGACAAAGCTGTCACACCATTATCAGCTGCTCTTCAGGATGGTGTGATACATAGATTAAATGGACATGATGCAGCATCTGCTTACAGATCATCAGACAAATTAAAGGATTTGACTTCTCTTGTATTAAATGGAGATTCAAGTGCACCAGATGTAATTCAAGAGACACCATCCCAGCATGCTGTGTCTCCAGTTGAATGCTCCACAGAAAACAGAGGGAACAAAACACCACCTCGAACAACACCAAAAAAGAGTGGCTCTCCAGAAATTAAATTGAGGATTACTAAAACTTATTTGAATGGAAAGCCACTATTTGAATCCTCACTGTGTGGAGATCTGCAGATTAGTGACCCTGAATCTGCAAAGCTGGAAGAAGAAAAGGAAGAAGAAGAAGGAAAAAATAGAGAAAAAAGAAAAAGAAAGCGAAGTGTGAAGTATGATGCGCTACTTGAACAAAGTCTGGCTCAAGTCACGTTTGCATCAAAGACGTCCATTTCTCCTGAAGAACATGTAAAGGTGAGTGTGTCTCGTCATTTTGTTGTGGACTGTTTTATAATCAACCTCTTGTTATCTCTTAGCTTTTAATAAGTTTAAATCAATTTCATCAGCCTCTGAATGTTTCATCCCCAAAGAGGGGAAATGTTGTAGCATGTAGAGTCATGGAGCACTAAAACAGACACTTCGATCCAATCAGTCCACGCCAAACATAATCCCAAGCTAAATTAAACCCTCCTGCCTACTCCTTGTCTGTATCCCTCGAAACCTTTCCTATTCATGTATCTATCAAAATGTCTTTTAAACATTGTAATTGGACCCACATCCACCACTTCAAGAAGTTCATTCCACATGTAAACCACCCTCTCTATAAAACATTTACCTCTAATCTCTTTTAAAAATTTCTCTCCTCTCACCTTAAAAATGTGCCCCCTACTCTTGAAGCCCCCACTTTCAGTAAAAGACAACTACCATCAACTCTGCCTATGCTCAATTCATAGAATCCCTACAGTGTGGAAACAGGCCCTTAGGCCCAACAAGTCCACACCGACCCTTCAAAGAGTTACCCACAGAGACTCATTTCCCTATATTTCCCCTTGCCTAACACACCTAACACTATGGGCAATTTAGCATGGCCAGCTCACCTGATCTGCAGATCTTTTGGACTGTGGGAGGAAACCGTAGCACCCGGTGGAAACCCACACAGACGTGGGGAGGATGTGCAATCTCCACACGGACAGTTATTCACGGCTGGAATCGAACCTGGCATTGTGAGGCAGCAGTGCTAACTACTGAGCCACCGTGTCACCTCAATCTCATAAACTTCTCTCATTTATTATAAACGCCTATTAGGTCACCTCTCAACCTCATACAGTCTGGTGAAAAAGGTCCCAGTCTATATGTATAACTCAAACCTTCCATACCTAGCAATATCCTGGTAAATCTCTTCTGAACCCTCTCCAACTTGATAATATCCTAGGCGACCAGAACTGGACACGGTATTCCAGAAGTGTTCACACCAATGTCCTGTCCAACCTCAGGATAATGTCCCAACTGGGCTTTTTTCCTGGAGCATCTGAGGCTGAAGGGTTACATTATAGAGGTTTACAAAATTATGAGGGGGCATTGGTAGGATAAATAGACAATGTCTTTTCCCTGGGGTCGGGAATTCCAGTTGAAGAGGGCATAGGTTTAGGGTGAGAGGGAACAGATATAGGGGACTCGAGTAGTGTCTCCCATCCAACCTCCTCCTCCTCCTCCTAACCAAAAAAAATTCTGTGCCTCAGATTGGTAAGTTAACGAGTTTATTTTTTATTCCTTATTTTTCATCAGTCGCTTTGGGAATTTAGAATCGTGGGAATGGAGGTGAGGGTAGTTGAATGTTCCTCCTGCAGAATGTGGGTGGTAAGGGTCACCACTAGTGTCCCTGTTGACTACATCTGCGGGAAGTGCGCCCAACTCCAGCTCCTCAAAAACCACATTAGTGAACTAGAGCTAGAGCTGGTTGAATTTCGGATCATTCAGGAGGCAGAGGGGATTATTGAGAGGAGTTACAGGGAGGTAGTCACTCCTCAGGTACAAGAAAAAGGCTTGTACAAGGGTTACAGTAAGGGGACGAAAAGGGAACCAGCAGGTAGTGCAGGGATCCCCTGTGGCCATTCCCCTCAACAATAAGTATACCATTTTGGATCCTGTTGGGAGTGGGGTGAATGACTTACCAGGGGAAAGCAGTGGGGCACAGGGCTCTGGCACAGAGTCTGTTCCTGCTGCACAGAAGGGAAGGGGGAAGAGGAGCAGAGAAGTAGTCACTGGAGACTCCTTAGTTAGGGGGACAGATAGGAGGTTCTGTGGGGACGAGGAGACTCAAGGTTGGTGTATTGCCTCACAAGTGCCAGGGTTCGTGATGTCTCTGATCATGTTTTTGGGATCCTTAAGGGGGATAGGGAGCAGCCCCAAGTCGTGGTCCACATTGGCACCAATGACATAGGTAGGAAGAGAGTTGGGGATTTAAGGCAGATATTCAGGGAGCTAGGATCGAAGCTTAGATATAGGACGAACAGAGTTGTCTCTGGTTTGTTGCCCATGCTAGTGAGGTGAGGAATAGGGAGAGAGAGGAGTTGAACACGTGGCTCCAGGATGGTGCAGGAGGGACGATTTGGATTCTGGGATAATTGGGCCTTTTTCTGGGGTAGATGGGACCTTTACAAGCAGGATGGTCTTAATCTGAAACAGAGGGGTACCAATATCCTGGGGAGAAAATTCACTAAGGCTATTGGGGTGGGTTTGAACTAATCCAGCAGGGGGATGGGAACCAAAACAGTAGTTCGAGTATAGAAAAGGTTGAGAGTAAGAAGGGCCAAAATCAAGTTTCAGGGACGCAAGATGGCACTGGCAAGCAAGACGTTGGTTTGAAGTGTGTCTACTTCAACGTCAGAAGTATCCAGAATAAGGTGAATAAACTTGCAGCATGGGTTGGTACCTGTTGTGGCCATTTCGGAGACATGGATAGAGCAGGGACAGGCATAGTTCTTGCTGGTTCTAGGATTTAGATGTTTCAGTAAGAACAGAGAAGATGGTAAAAGAGGGGGAGGTGTGGCATTGTTGTTCAAGGACAGTATTGCAGTTGCAGAAAGGATGTTTGGGGACTCGTCAACTGAGGTGGTATCGGCTGAGATTAGAAACAGGAACGGAGAGGTCACCCTGTTAGGTATTTTCTATAGGCCTCCGAATAGTTCCAGAGATGTAGAGGAAAGGATAGCAAAGATAATTCTCGATAGGAGTGAGAGAGACAGGATAGTTTTCATGGGGGACTTCAACATTTCATATATTGACTGGGAACACGATAGTACGAGTACTATAGATGGGTCAGTTTTTGTCCAGTGTGTGCAGGAGGGCTTCCTGACACAGTATGTAGACAGGCCAACGAGGGGCGAAGCCACATTAGATTTGGTAGTCGGTAATGAGCCCGGCCAAGTGTTAGACTTGGAAGTAGGTGAGCACTTTGGTGATAGCAATCACAATTCTGTTATGTTTACTTTAGTGATAGAAAGGGATAGGTGTATACCACTGGGCAAGAGTTACAGCTGGGGAAAAGGCAATTATGATGTGATTAGGCAAGATCTGGGAAGCATAGCATGGGGAAGGATGAGCACGTTAGAAATGTGGAGCTTATTCAAGGAAAAGCTCCTGTGTGTCCTAGATAGGTATGTACCTGTCAGGCAGGGAGGAAGCTGAAGAGCGCGGGAGCCATGGTTTACGAAGGAAGTGGAATCTCTGGTCAAGAGGAAGAAGAAGAAGGCTTATGTTAGGATGAGATGTGAAGGCTCAGGGCTTGAGGGTTACAAGGTAGCCAGGAAAGACCTAAAGAGAGAGCTCAGAAGAGCCAGGAGGAGACATGAGAAGTTGTTTGTAGATAGGATCAGGGTAAACCCCAAGGCTTTCTATTGGTATTTAAGGAATAAAAGAATGATGAGAGTAAGATTAGGGCGAATCAAGGATAGTAGTGGGAAGTTGTGTGTGGAGTCAAGAGGAGATGGGGGAAGCACTAAATGAATAATTTTTGACAGTATTCACTCTGGAAAATGACACTGTTGTTGAGGAGAATCTACTCGGTGGGATTGAGGTTCACAAGGAAGAGGTATTAGAAATCCTACATAGTGTGAAAATAGATAAGTCCCCTGGTCCGATGGGATTTATCCGAGGATCCTCTAGGAAGGCAGGGAGGAGATTGCCGAGCCTTTGACATTGATCTTTAAATCGTCATTGTCTACAGGAATAGTGCCAGAAGACTGGAGGATAGCAAATGTGCTTCCCCTTTTCAAGAAGGGGAGTAGAGGCAACCCTGGTAATTATAGACCAGTGAGTCTTAGTTCAGTTGTTGTTAAAGTGTTGGAAAAGGTGAAAAGAGAGGATTTATAATCGTCTAGAATAATATGATTAGGGATAGTCAGCACGGTTTTGTGAAGGGGAGGTCATGCCTCACAAACCTTATTGAGTTCTTTGAGAAGGTGACCAAACAGGTCGATGAGAGTAAACCAGTTGAAGTGGCGTATATGGATTTCAGCATGGCGTTCGATAAGGTTCCCCACAGTAGGCTATTGTACAAAGTGTGGAGGAATAGGATTGTGGGAGATTTAGCCGTTTGGATCAGTAATTGGCTTGCTGAAAGAAGTCAGAGGGTGGTGGTTGATGGGAAATGTTCATCCCAGTCCAGTTACCAGTGGTGTACCGCAAGGGTCGGTGTTGGGTCCACTTCTGTTCATCATTTTTATGAACATCCTGGATGAGGGTGTAGAAGGGTGGGTTAGTAAATTTGCGGATGACACTAAGGTCGGTGGAGTTGTAGATAGTGACAAAGGTTGTTGTAGGTTACAGAGAGACGTAGATGAACTGCAGAGCTGGGCTCAGAGATGGCAAATGGGGTTTAATGCGGACAAGTGTGAGGTAATTCACTTTGGTCTGAGTAACCGGAATGCAAAGTACTGGGCTGATGGTAAGATTCTTGGTAGTGTAGATGAGCAGAGAGATCTCTGTGTCCAGGGACATAGATCCTTGAAAGTTGCCACCCAGGTTGACAGGGTTATTGAGCAGGCATACAGTGTTTTAGCTTTTATTAATAGAGGGATTGAGTTCCAGAACCATGAGGTTATGCTACAGCTGTACAAAACTCTGGTGCGGCCGCACTTGGAGTATTGTGTACAGTTCTGGTGACTGCATTATAAAAAAGATGTGGAAGCTTTGGAAAGGTGCAGAGGAGATTTACAAGAATGTTGCCTGGTATGATGGGAAGGTCTTACGAGGAAAGGCTGAGGGGATTGAGGCTGTTTTCTTTGGTGAGTAGAAGATTAAGAGGTGACTTAATAGAGACATATAAGATAATCAGAGGGTTAAATAGGCTGGACAGGGAGAGCCTCTTTCCAAGAATGACAGCGAGCACGAGGGGGCACAGCTTTAAATGAGGGGTGATAAATATAGGACAGATGTCAGAGGTAGTTTCTTTACTCAGAGTAGTAAGGGTATGGAATGCTTTGCCTGCAACGGTAGTAGATTTGCCAAGTTTAAGTGCATTTAAGTTGTCATTAGACAAGCATATGGACGCACATGGAATAGTGTAGGTTAGATGGGGTTCAGATTGGTATGACTGGTCGGCACAACATCGAGGGCCGAAGGGCCTGTACTGCACTGTAATGTTCTATAAAAGAGACCTACGGGGCAACATTTTCACACACCTGGTGGTACGTGTATGGAATGAGATGCCAGAGGAAGTGGTGGAGGCTGGTACAATTGTAACATTTAAAAGACATTTGGATGGGTATATGAATGGAGGGCTATGGGCCGAGTGCTGGCGGCTGGGATATCTGGTCGGCCTGGACGGGTTGGACCGAAGGGTCTGTTTCCATGCTGTACATCTCTGTGACTGAGCACTGAAGGCAAGTGTGCCAAGTACCTTTTTAACCATCCTTCTATATGTGATGCAAGCCTCAAAGGATTATGTAATGACACCCTTAGGTCCCTCTGTTTTACAACACTTCCCAAGGCCCTACCATTAATTATCAACTCCCTAATCTAGCTTTGTTGGATCAAAATGCAATACCAAGCATTTATCCAAATTGAACTAACTGTACCTTTTTGCAGCCCATTGACCCATTTGATCAACGTCCCTTTCTAATCTTAGAACATCAATTTTGGTGTCACCCACACATATACTAATCATGCTTGTATATTCTCATCCAAATCATGAATATAAATGACACACAAAAGAGGACCCAAAACTGATCTCTGGAGGACACCTCTGCTCAGAGGCCTCCATTCCAAAAAGCAACCCTCGACTGTGACTTGCTGTCTCCTGCCATTAAGTCAATTATGTCTCCAATAGACAAAGCTCAGCCTGAATCCCATGTAACCGAACTTGGCTAATTAGTTTACCATGTCAAAGGCTTCACTAAAATCCAAATAAGCAATGTCTGCTGCTGTGCCTTCATCAACCATTTTGGTAACTTGCTCCAAAAGTAAATCAAGTTTGTGAGACAATACTTTCTTCACACAATACCATGCTGATTATCCCTATTTGATTTTTGCCTCTCTAAATGTCCACAAATTCCATCTTTTATAATCATCTCCAACAATTTACCCACAACCGAAGTCAGACTTTTAGGCCTATTGTTTCCTGGTTTCTCCTTTCTTAACAAAGATACAACATTAGCCACCTTCCAGTCACCAGCCAACTCACATCTAATTATAGATGATGCAAATATTTCTTCCAGAGGTCTTGTAATCTCCTCCCTTAATTCCCACAACATTTTAGGATACATTAAATCAGGTCTTAGAGATTTATTCATCTCTTGTATTCTCTAAGAACTCACAAACTTCCTCTTCTGTAATGCAAACTGATTTTAAAATCAAGTTTATTCTGTAGACTCCATTTCTTTTTCCACCGTAAAAACTGATGTGAAATATTCATTTAATATCTCTCCCATCTGCTTGGGTTCTACACCATGATTTTTCAGAGGCCATCTCTCTGGTTACCCTCTTGCCCTTAATGTATTTGTCAAATCCCTTTGGATTATCCTTAACCTTACCTACCAATGCTATCTCATATTCCCTGTTTGCCTTCCTGATTTTTCTCTTAAGAATTCTCTTACTGTTCCTTTCCTGAGGTTTCTCACACACCAATTTGTGCAAAAGTTAAAATTTATTAAAGCTGGCACAAGCTAGGTAACCCCTTTGACCCTCTTTGCTGGTGTGCTAAGTTGAGTCAAAAAGGCCCTGAACAAAGAAAATGCATTGCCTTTATAACAGGTCACTTGGCCATGCTCACTGATTCTCTGGCCGCTCCCCCCACAGTCATATGTCACTCAAGACCCTCCCTCACAGTCACATGCTAAACCAGGTGCAATGGCAGGATAAGATCATCCTCTGAGATAATGTAAATGCCCTAATCCTGGGGAATCGTTATGCAGAAGATTTTCTGACTCAGTGATTCCCTAAGACAATGTAGGTGTGATATACCTATCTTTTCGGGGGTGGCCATGAAAGCATTTCTAAATGGAAGAGATTGAATGCTAGTTTAATTTGATAATAGTAGGGGGAGGAGTAGCAAATAACTGTTTGAATGAAGTGGGAGTCATCAGAATTCTTGCATGAATGTCGGCCCCACCCACTTCCAGAATGTTCAGTCAGTGCAGTTTAGCTCTTGAATATTATGTTAATGTTCAGAGAGATACTTTGATGTAATCTTTTAATATTACACTATGGCCTTCATACTGATTAAGAGGTTCAATTGATATCTATATCTAAAATAAGATTCTCTTTCAAACTTAACTAGAACCTCCATGTCTTTATTCATCCGTTGTTCCTTAATCTTACCAGCCTTACCCATCACTCTAGCAGGAACAAAATGCCTCCAAACTCCCGTCAACACACTCTTGATAGCTCTGTCATCAGGCGTTGTTTTACCTGGCAACAACAGTGAACTCCAATGAAGTTTTGAAAATTCATGTCTCCTAACATTAAAATTTGCCTGAGTCGAATTAAAAACTTGAACTTTTATGGAAGACCTATCTTTTTCCATAACCATTTTAAAACTAATTGAATTATGATTGCTCGACCTAAAGCGTTCCCCCGTTTACTTCAGTCACTTGCCCTGCCTTTATTGCTGAAAATAAAGTCTAATTTTGCATCTTCTTTACATATTGATAAAGAAAATTTTCTTGAGCACATTTGAAAAATTCGTCAACATCCAGACTGTGATAGTCCCAGGCAATGTTTGGAAAATTAAAATCACCAATTATTACAATCTTATTATGATTACATATTTGTGCGTGGCACAGTGGTTAGCACTGCTGCCTCGCAGCGCCTGAGACCCGGGTTCAATTCCCGACTCAGGCGACTGACTGTGTGTGGAGTTTGCACGTTCTCCCCGTGTCTGCATGGGTTTCCTCCGGGTGCTCCGGTTTCCTCCCACAGTCCAAAGATGTGCAGGTCAGGTGAATTGGCCATGCTAAATTGCCCATAGGGGTAAATGTAGGGGTATGGGTGGGTTTCGCTTCGGCGGGTCGGTGTGGACTTGTTGGACCGAAGGGCCTGTTTCCACATTGTAAGTCTAATCTAATATCTGAGATCTCCCTATATATTTGTTTCTCAATTTCTCTCTTACTATTGGAGGGGCCCATAGTAGAATCTCATCAAAGTTATCTTTCCTTTTTTATTTGTAATTTCATTTTCACTGGATGATTTTTCAGAAATATCTTCCTCTGTTAGAACAGAAATGTATTCCTTAATCTAAAATGCCTGAATCAAAATCCTCCTGTTTCAGCTTCTGCTTATAAGCTGGGAGGAGGAAGACAGCACCATGAAATTATTTTCCAAAGTGAGAGTGGGGGATGGAGCAATAAGCATCTTTGAAGGTTGTATAGCAGTGGGCTAGAATGTTCGCTTGTCTTGTGGGCCAGGAGAAGCGTTAGTGGTACTTTGCCATCACTCAAAGGATCCGGGCAGGGTCCAGTGCTTTCGTCACTTAGATAAATTGTTTTGATGGGAACATAGGATGTATGGTTAGTAAGTTTGCAGATGACACCAAAATTGAAGGCGTAATGGATAGCATACAAGGTTCCCTCAGAGTACTATGGGATTTTGATTAGTTGGGCCAATGGGCCGAAGAGTGGCAGATTGAGTTTAATTTAGATAATTGTGAGTTGCTGCGTTTTGGAAAGGCAAATCAGAGCCGGAATCATACACTTAATGATAAGGTCCTGGGAACCAACAAAGAGACCTTGGAGTGCGAGTTCATGGTTCCTTGAAAGTGGAGTCACAGGTAAATAGGATAGTGAAGGAGGTATTTGGTATGCTTTCCTTTATTGATCACAGTAATGAGAATAAGAGTTAGAAGGTCATGTTACGGCTGACCAGGGCACTTTTGGAGTACTGTGTGCAATTCTGGTCTCCCTCCTGTCAGAGAGATGTTGTAAAACTTGAAAGGGTTTAGAAAAGATTTGGAACATGTTGCCAGGATTGGAGCATTTGGGTTATAGGGAGAGGCTGAATTGGCACAGGCTGTTTTCCCTGGAGCGTCGGAGGCTGAGGGGTGACCTTGTGAAGTGTATAAAATCATGAGGGACATGGATAGGATAAATAGACAAGGTCTTATCCATGGGGGCTGGGGGAGTCCAGAATAGAGGGCACAGATTTAGGGTGAGAGGGGAAAGGTGTAAAAGGGACTGAAGGAGCGATGTTTTCATGCAAAAGGTGGTGCATGTATGGAATGAGCTGCCAGAGGAAGTGATGGAGGCTGGTACAATTACAACATTTGAAAGGCAGCTGGATGGGCATATGAATAGAAAGGGTTCAGAGGGATATTGGCGAAGTGCTGGCAAATGGAATGAGATAAATTCAGGATATCTATTGGGCATGGATGAGTTGGACGGAAGGGTCTATTTCCATGCTGTACGTCTGAGTTTCTGAATAAACTCAGGATGGGTTAATAAAATCTCCAGCTCAGTCACAAATAGGACAGTGTTTGGAAAGGCTTAGCAATCAAACCTCAAGCACACTAGACAAACAAATAACAATGAGAAGAGAGATGGTTGGTACAGGACTGAAACTTGGATCCTAATGCATGTAGTATAAGGAATAAGGTAAATGAGCATGTGGTGCAGATTGAAATTGGCAGGTGAGACGTGGCTACAAGGGTATCAGGATTGCGAGCTGAATATTCGAGGATATACATCCTATTGAAGAGATGTGCAGGTGGGTTGCGGTTGCCTTATTACAAAGAAATGAAATTAAATCAACAGTAAGAAACGAAGTAGGGTCAGATGGTGTAGAGTCTGCATGGATAGAAGTGATGAACCGTGAAGTGAGAAAAAAAACCATAGTAGGAGTTATGTACAGGTATCCAAACAGTAGTCAGGAGCTGGGTGCAAGATACACGCCAGGAAATAGAAAAAAATGTGTAGGAAAGGCAAAGTTACAGTGATCATGGGGGTTTTCAACATACAGGTGGACTGGGAAAATCAGGTTAGTCATGAATCGCAAGAAAAATAATTTGTGGAATGTCTACGAGATGGCATTTTGGAGCAGCTTGTGGTGGAGCCCACGAAGGAACATGCAATACTGGATTCAGTGTTGTGCAATGAGACGGACTTGATAAGGGAGCTGAAGCTGAGGCAGCAATCATAATATGATTGAATTTACTCTGCAGTTTGAGAGGGAGAAGATAGAATTAGCGGTAACAGTATTACAGCTAAATAAAGGCAACTACACAGGCATAAGGGAAGAGCTGGGTAGAATTGACTGGGAGAAGAGCTTGGCAAGAAAGACAATGGTACAGCAATGGCAGGAGTTTCTGGGAGTAAGTTGGAAGACACAGCAGAAACGGCCTCAATTCTATCCACACAGTTATACACCATCCCTAGGAAACTAAAGTGTATTACGGGGAGGATGAGCTAGGAAAGTTAGGGACAGCATATGAGAAAAAGCATATGATGTGGCAAAGGGCAGTGGGAAATCAGAGAATTTGGAAACTTAGAAAGACCAACAGAGGGCAACTAAAGGAGAAGTGAGGGAGAAGATTAAGAAGATTAGAGTAAGCTAGCCCGTAATATAAAGGAAAATTAGTTTCTTTCGATATATAAAGGGTAAAAGAGAAGCAAAAGTGGATATTGGAACGCTAGAAAATGAAGCTGGAGAGGTAGTGGGGGATAAGGAAATGGCTGAAGAACTGAGTAATTACTTTGCATCAGTCTTCATGGTAGAAGACATGAATGATGCCCAAAAATTCAAGAGTGAGGGGGCAGAGCTAGGTATAGTGGTCATCACCAAGGAGTAAGTGCGAGAAAACCTGAATGGCCTGAAAGTGGATAAATCACCTGGACCAGATGGACTGCACTCAGAGTTCTCAGGGAGATAGCTGAAGAGATAATGGAGGTATTAGTGGTGATCTTGTGGGATTTGCTAGAGTCAGGGAGGGTCCCAGAGGACCAGAAAATCACTAACGTGACACCTCTGTTTAAAAGGGAGTAAGGCAAAAGTCAGAAAATTGCAGACCTATTATCCTGACTTCAGTCATGGGTAAGATCCTGAAATCTATTGTGACAAATGATATTTCTCAATACTGTGATCTCTATGGACTTTAGTAAGGCATTCGACAAGGTTCCCCATGGGAGACTGGTGAGCAAGGTTAGATCTCATGGAATACAAGAAGAACTAGCCATATGGATACAGAACTGGCTCAAAAATAGAAGACAGAGGGTGGTGGTGGAGGGTTGTTTTTCAGACTGGAGGCCTGTGACCAGTGGAGTGCCACAAGAATCGGTGCTGGGTCCACTACTTTTCATTATTTAGACACATGATTTGGATGTGAGCATAAGACGTATAGTTACCAAGTTTGCTGTTGACACAAAAATTGGAGGTGTAGTGGACAGCCAAGAAGGTTACCTCAGATTACAACGAGATCTTAATCAGATAGGCTGAGTAGTGGTAGATAGAGTTGAATTTAGATAAATGCAAGGTGCGGCATTTTGGGAAAGCAACTTTTAGCAGGACGTGTACACTTAATGGTCAGGTTCTAGGGAGTGTTGCTGAACAAAGAGACCTTGGAGTGCAGGTTCATAGCTCCTTGAAAGTGGAGTCGCAGGTAGATAGGTTAGTGAAGAAGGCATTTGGTATGCTTTCCTATATGATCATAGCATTGAGTTGGGAGGTCATGTTACGGCTGTAGATTGTTTAGGCCACTGTTGGAATATTGTGGGTAATTCTGGACTTCTTTCTGTTGGAAAGATGTTGTGAAACTTGAAAGGGTTCAGAAAAGATTTTCAAGGATGTTGCCAGGGCTGGAGGATTTGAGCTATAAGGGAGAGGCTGTTTTCCCTGGAGTGTAGGCTGAGGGGTGACCTTATAGAGCTTTATAAAATCATGAGGGACATGGATAGGATAATGAGACAAAGTCTTTTTCCCAGGAGTGGGAGAGTCCAGAACTAGAGGGCACAGGTTTAAGGTGAGAAGGGAAAGATATAAAAGAGACCAAAGGGGCAGCGTTTTCAAGCAGAGGTTGGTACATGTATGGAATGAGCTGCCGGAAGAAGTGGTGGAGGCTCGTACAATTGCAACATTTAAAAGGCATCTGGATGGGTATATGTGAATAGGAAGAGTTTGGAGGGATATGGGTCAGGTGCTGGCAGGTGGGGCTAGATTGGGTTAGGATATCTGGTCAGCATGGGCGAGTTGGAACATGTCGGGGTTGTACATCTCGATGACTCTAAGACTTGCAAGTATGCGGTAAAATAGGGGCAATGTCAGCATGGTTTCACCAAGAGGAAGTGATACCTGAAAGTCTGCTGGAATTCTTTGTGGAGGTAATGAAGAATTACTCTCCAAGTTAGACCAAGGAGAGCCAATGGATGTTATCTACTTGGACTTGAAGAAAGCCTTTGATAAGATGCTGCACATGAGGTTGCTGATTAAGGTAAGGGCCCATGGTGTTAGAGGCAAGGTGCTAACATGGATAGAAGCCTTACTGTCTGGCAGAAAGCAGAGACTGGGGATAAAACAGACGACAGTCACCAATTATGTTCTGCAAGGCACTGTGTTGGAACCACAACTTTTCAGTTTGTACATTAATGATCCAGATGAAGGAACTGAGGGAATTCTGATGAAGTTTGCAGATAATACAAAGCTAGGTAGAGGGCAGCATTGAGGAGGTGGGGAGGCTGGAGAAGGATTTGGATGGGTTAAGAATCAGTTTAAAAAAGGAGTGGCAGATGGAGTACAACATGGAAAAGTGTGAGGTAATGCTGTTTGGCATGAACTGTTTCCTAATTGAGGAAATTCAGAAATCTGAAGTGCAAAGAGACTTGGGAGTTCTAGTCCAGGATTCTCTCAAGGTGGACTTGCAGATTGAGTCAGTCGTTAAGATGGCAAATGCGATCATGGCATTTATTTTGAGAGGACTTGAATATAAAAGCCAGGATGTACTTCTGAGACTCTATAACGGTCTGGTCAGACCACATTTTGGAGTATTGAGTGAAGCTTTGGGCTTCATATCTCAGGAAGGATGTACAGGCCCCGGAGCATGCTCAGAGGAGGTTCACAAGAATAGTCCCAGGAATGAAAAGCATAACATATGAGGAATGTTTAAGGACTCTGAGTCCATACTTAATGGAGTTTAAAAAGATGAGCGGGGGATCTAATTGAAACTTAGAAAATACTGAATGGTCTGGGCAGATGTTTCCACTGGTCAGAGAAACTAGGATTGAAGGGCATAGCTATAGAGTAAAGGGAAGACCTTTTGGAACAGAGATAACGAGAAACTTTTTCAGCCAGAGTGGTGAATCTATAAAATTCACTGCCACAGAAGGCTGTGGAGTCCAGGTCATTGAGTATATTTAAGACTGAGAAAGATAAGTTCTTGGTTGTCAAGGGCGTGAAGGGTTACGGGGAGAAAGCAGGAGAATGGGTTTGAGAAACTTCGCGGCCATGATTGAATGGTGGAGCAGACTCGATGGGCTGAATGGCCTAATTTCTGTTGTATGCTTATGGTCCCAATCCTATATTCTTAAACATGACCTGAGTTCATCAGTCTGAACTGTAAGACCAATTCCATTGAAATAAATACAATTTAGTTCTTCAGAGTTACTACATACTTCTGCTACTTTGAATTCCTCCACTTGTCTTCTCTATCAGTATGAAGTTTCCTTTTATACAATGAGCAATTCTCCCTGCTAAGATTTTGGTCTCTTGGCAGTTTAGGTTAGATCCATCCTTTTTGAACAGATCTTTTCTGTCCCAAAAGACATTGCAATTGTTCAAAAACCCATATCCCTGAACAATGCATCAGCTCTTAAGCCATTGATTTACCTCTTTTAACCTTTTGTTCCTTGGCATTTGAAGTAAAGCAAAAATTACTAATTTTAAGATTTTGTTTTTTAGTCATCTCCCTGACCTCTTAAATTCACTCTGTACTGTATTAATTCCTGTGTTGATTGTATAATTCTTGGACATAATCAGAAATATACACATAGACAAGGAAGAAACCATGGTCTCATTCAATGTAACGGCACTCTTCACCTCTATCGACAAAACCCTAGCCAGAGAAACAACAGCCAACCTGCTGGACGTACAGAACAGACAACAAGACCGGGAACCTATCAACAAAGACTGCATACTCAAACTACTGGACCTGTGCCTCACAACACTTCGCATTCAACAACCAAATAGATGAACAAATCAACGGCACACCCATGGGCTCACCCATCTCTGGACTCAGCAGAAGCGGTAATGCAAAGATTAGAACAAACAGTCTTACCGCAAATTCAACCCAAACTCTGGGTCAGATATGTGGATGACACCTTTGTAATCATTAAAAACACAGATAGAGAACACACCGGATCATCAACGCCACACTCACAGGAATCTGATTCACGAGAGAGGAAGAAAAGGACAACCAACTCCCATTCCGAGACTGATGGTACAGAGAATACCGAACAGAGAATTCACCACAAAGGTATACAGGAAAGCCACACACACAGACCGAGTCCTAAACTACGAAAGCCTCCACCCCAACACACACAAAAGAAGTTGCATCGAGACACTGTTCAAAAGGGCCACAACACACTGCAGTACACCAGAACTGCAAAAGAGGAAGAAGAACACCTATACAATGTATTCGCCAAAAACAGATACCCCCCGCAATTTCATCAACAGGTGCCCAAGGGAAAGACAGCGGAACAAGGACATGCCGCAACCCAAAGGACTAGCCACACTACCACACATCAAGAGCATTTCCCAACTGACAGCCAGACTACTGCGACCACTAGGACTCATAACAGCACACAAACCAACTCTCAGACAACAACTCACCAGGACAAAGGAACCGATACCCAGCATGAGTAAAACCAATGTGGTGTACAAAATCCCATGCAAGGACTGCACAAAACACTACATAGGACAAACAGGAAGACAGCTAACTATCCGCATCCATGAACACCAACTAGCCACGAAACGACATGACCAGCTATCCTGAGTAGTCACGCACGCAGATGACAAGCAACATGAATTCGACTGGGACCACACTACGATTCTTGGCCAAGCCAAACAGAGAATAGCCAGGGAATCCTAGAGGCATGGCACTCATCCACAGATTCAATCAATGAGCACATCAATCTGGACCCAATATACTGGCCACTGCAACAGAAAGCTGGAACTGACAACCAGAAGCGACAGATTCAAACCACGATAAATGCTGGAGAAAAGATCACAGAAGCGCTTCACAGAAAGCTCCCAAGCACTGAGGATGTCACCTAGACAGGGGACGAAACATCTGCAACACGAAAATTCCCAGCTCGGTGAACAGAACCACAACAACGAGCACCCGAGCTACTAATCTTCTCTCAAACTTTGAACTTTAACAGTATGCTTGAAATGTTTAGTAAAGTCCTCACCCCTATTGTGAGGAGCACAACAAATCTATTCTAAATTGATGCTCACCAACACAGAACCACCTGACTATGCCCCTGACAAGAGAGCCCCCTGCAAAAATAATTCTATTAAATCTTGTCAAACATTGACTAACATAAGAATCGTTCCAAGTGTCCAGTAACCGACTGGCCCTTCAATTTTCCTCAGAGACGCTGTCCCCTTCAACGATTTCTAAAAACAATATCTATTTTGATAGAGGAATAGTCACCGGAGGCTTTGAGACTACTTTCTTACCTTTGCTGACAGTTACCCATCTTTCTGAATCATCCTACTGGGTAATAACTTGCCTAAATCTACTAACCATCTCACTTTGTACCGTCTCTTTGGCCTTAATAATTTAAATCAAAAGGACATTTCAATATCACCTCATACATAAAACAAACTCCCTTTCATTACCAAATGTTAAAATGGGAAAAAATTATTATATACATCAAACATATAAAATTTGAATAAAATCAACCACTTAGCTGATTAACTGAATAAAAACAATTTTTATTCAATAAATTCCTTGAAGAGAAAAATCTTCTCCAGTAGCATCTGAAGAACAATTAAGCATAAGTTCCACAATTTTCTTAATAAACTTTGTTTAGATACAAGAAAGCTGGTCCCTGATTTACGAGCACTTGTACTTGAAAATGCGAACTCATATGGGGTGTAGTTTTAAAGGTCCAACATACGACCAATTCCAGTATAAAGTCATAGAGATAATAGCATGGAAACAGACCCTTTGGTCCAACTTGTCCATGCCAATCAGACATCCGAAATTAATCTTATCCCATTTCCCAGCACTTGGCCCATATCCCTGTAAACCCTTCCTATTTATATACCTACCCAGATGCCTTTTAAACGCTGCAATTGTACTAGCCTCCACCAGTTCCTCTGGCAGCTCATTCTATAGACGCACCACCCTCCCCATGAAAAAGTTGCACCTTAGGTCCCTTTTAAATCTTTTCCCCCTCACCCGAAACCTATGCCCTCTAAATCTGGAATCCCCCACCTGAGGGAAATGACCTTGTTTATTTGGTTCCTTTATATTGTCCTGCCTTGTGTTCTGACTGTGTACAAAGCAATTTGTGAACGGACTCCAGCATGAGTCCTGTTTGCAACCAAGGGACTGCCTGTCTGCTTATTTTCATAATTTCTTTCCAATATTGAACTGATTGTTCACATTTCATAAATCTCCTTTATGGTGCATGGTAATTCATTGTATTGACATGACAACAGCTTGCTATGTTGTTATCATTTAAGCGGATGTGCTGGTCCTGTCACTGCACTAGTAATCCGGAGGTCCGGGGTATGGGTACAAAATCTGTCATGTCAGGTGGTGAAGTTTAAATTGAATGAATGAAACAATTCTGTAAATGGAAGATGGTCTGAGTCATGCTCGTCTTGAAATCATGGTCAGTTATATAAATAGCTAGTGGTTTCTTAGCATCCTTTTAAGGAGAAAAATTGACCATCCTTACCTAGTCTGACATGCATGTGACTCTCGACCTACAGCACTGTGAATGACTCTTAATAGACCATTTCAGAGGACGATTAAGCTCCTCATTTCTAGGCTGATTAGGAATGGGAAGGAAATACTGTACTTGCCAATAATGCCAACATACCACAAAAGAATAAAAGGGGGAAAAAACTGAAATCCATTTTTGATCTCAGGTAGCTGCTTTTATCTTTCTAGGAGGCAAGTCTGTTTTATTTTCCTTGTCACTGGCAGCATGAGAATTTCTTTGTCCTGTTAGATGTCTGACACTACAATCTCTTTGTAGTCTGAGAGAACTCCATTGCTGGAAAAAGGTGTAGTTCAAGCAATTTTTTCTGTCTTGCACTCACCAGGACAATTTGGAAGAACACCAATTCAAGGGAATCGTCAACTTTTATACTGCCTAAGGAGAATGTTAACTGTTTGGCCAGTGAACTGTGGTGTGACATAAGGCGAAAGTGAGAACTGCAGATACTGGAAATTGAAGTCGAGAGTGTGGTGCTGAAAAACCGCAGCAGGTCAGGCAGCATCCAAGCAGCAGGAGAATCGACATTTAGGGCAAAAGCCCTTCACCAGGAAGGTGTGACATTGCTGTGAATAATGTCTCTTTTTAATGTGAATTGCCAGTTGACAGCTTTGCTTTGTTTAAATTTTTTGACTGTAATTGGTTGATTGGTAATGAAGGGTTACACCTGAAACGTTGGCTCCACTTCCTGATGCTGCCTGGTCTCCTGTGTTCTTCCCACCAACTGCTTGCTCACCTTGGATTCCAACACCTGCAGTTTTTTTTTTGTCACTGTAATTGGTTAGGGCACTGAACTGAGAAGTGAGCTAGCAAATGTCTGTCACCTGCATTGTTGAGTTGAAACAGTCACAGTGACTGTTCAGGTTCTTTCTGTCTGTAAAGAACAAGGTGTTCGATAGTACTTTACGTAGCTTCTTGTCACAGTGCAAGCCTGTCTGACAATATTAAATTGGATGTCAGTGTGATTTTGCATGCTCAAGATTATCTAGCAAATGTCCAGCTGCAGGATCAGTTCTAATATTAGATACTGTTGCAAGTTTTGCAATGCAGATTGGTGGTATGGTCAGTACCTCCCTTGTTGCAAACAGCTGAAGATCATTCAGTGCAATCTGCTGGCCTTCATCATGGAAGGACTATATGTCTGGTATTGCACTCATACCAAAGTTTAGATGCCCTGACTCATTTAATTGATAGGCAGAAGGGGCGTTTGGCTCGAGATGGCCAGCAGCATCCTTTTTGTGGTGCACACCACTAATTGTTTGGCAATTAAATGGGCATAATATAAAACAGTGAAGTTCACCTGTTGCTCAAACTTTTGAAATGTCTTGCTTTATTCTTCAGTTAGACTGGATACTTTCAGGACCAAGAGTTGACCATCTTAGGGCCATTCATTTATTGCGTGATGAACACAGATAACGTGATCAGGGTAGCTTTCTATTCAAGTTGAGAAATTGTTCTGGGGTTCTTCTGCAACTGTCTGCTACAAATCTACCTTCAAGACTAAATATGTTAGGAATCTTATAGATACATGTGTTGTAAGACTTAACTTGTCATCAACCTCTCAGTAAGTCGAGAGCTATTTGTTCACTGTACAAACTTTGCTGAAATGGGGAGCACTGAATTATTTTGCAGTGATGTTCTGCTAGGCTTAGTTGTTTCATTTCTTTGGTTCATTGCCGTGTGTGGTATACATTTTAATGATTTAAACTGGAGGTGTGATTGAGAAATTTTCAGATGAGAAAAAATTGCCTGGTGAGTTAACAATGAAGAGAGTAGCTGTCAACTGCCAGACAGTACTAATCGTTTAGTTGAGTGGGCAGAAAAGCTGCAAGTAGAGTTCATTATGGAGATGTGCAAGGTTATGCATTTGGAGAAGACCAACAAAGCAGTGGAGTACATATGTGAGGGTGATGAGAGGAATGAAGGAAGTACGACACCTTGGAGTGTAATTCCACAGGTTCTTGAAGGTGGCAGGGTAGATAGACAAGGCAGTAAAGAAGGATGATTGGCAAGTTATTGAAAACATGGGCAGGAATGTAATCCTGGATCTGTTTCAGATACTGGTCAGATCATGGCTAGAGTTTTGTATAGCTTTGGTCACCATATTACAGGAAGGGATGTAATTATTCCGGAGAAAGAAAATAGGAGATTGACGACAATGTTTCCAGGGCTTTAAAGCTGTACAAGAAAAGATTGTGTCAGCTGGAGTTGTTTTTCTGAACATAGAGAAGGCTGAGGATCGACTTAAGGAATACAAAATAATCAAGTTTGGATAGAGATGATGGGGAATGCCTGATTCCCTAATGGAGAGGTCATTTATCAGAGTGTACAGAATCAACATAATTGGAAGAAAGTTTTGAGAAAGTGTGAGGGAAAATAGTTTCACTTTGTTAATGGATGTCTTGAAATCACAAGTCATTTTGATGATTGAGGTGGAAACCCCCAGTTAATTTAAAATGAACCTCAGACTGCACCTGAATTGCTGGAACGTGCCAGGCTCTGGACTGCAAGCTTGTAAGCTGGACTTGAGTTGGCAGCTAGTTTATTGAGCTACTGTGAGCACAATAGGCTAAATGTCCTCTTCCTCTGCTGTAAATTTTCTATGTTCTATGCTGGCAACCAGTTTTAATATTATCTGTCGAGCTCTAAGTGTTGTTTACTCTAATGTATTGGCAGTGACTCAGGCTCTGTTTGAAGACAAAAAAAAGTGCGCTGTGCCTGTTTAACTCAGTGAAATAGGTGACAGCCATTGATTGGAAACAGCATTTCCCTGAGAAATCAGAATCAACATGCTTGTTTTAACAGTCTAATGCAGTGCCTCACCAAATTGAAGCTCCCTTGCCAATCAATCAACGTTCTGTTGTGCACCATAAAATTTGGTTTTTCACCCTTGAATTAGTAGTCTTATAAATATATTTTATCAGCAACATTTGAAGTTCTGTATTACAAACAGCTACCTAAAACACCCTTGTTTGACAAATTAGAGATCTTTAATAATCGTGTGTGAGATGTTGAATTTCCTCCAGTTTACCAGGATAAGTATTTATTCTAGTTCATGTTAAACCAGAATATAATTTTGAAACTATTTCAAAATGTCATAGGAACTTAATCTTGTTTCTTTTATTGATATCCCTGAAGCGGGTTTTTTTTTAAGTATTGACCTCTTTGTTTTGCAGAGAAGGAAAAACATCCTATTCTAAATTAATGTTACGTTCTTGGAAATGTTCTTGCTTCTTATGTGCTCTTAAATTCTAAACCAGAATTTTTTGTTTATTGAAGATTTAATGATGATTAGTATTTTTCGGCAAAACTCTGAAGTGAAGCAATCTTTAAATGCTTGAATTTATACCAGTTTAACAGGCTTTTGTGGGAAGGGTTCCAGATTTCGAATAGCAATAGAATACGGAAATGCTTTGAGTTTTCACTTCTGAATTGCCTTAATCTAAAATGGAGCCAGAGACTAACAGTAAAATCGTTAACAGAAAAATTGATCATTTTGAAAGGAGAAATGCTTCAGATGCAGGCGAGGTACACCCAACAAGGGCAAAAGTTAGGGGAATCAAACCCAGTGCTCCTTGGGTGATGAGGGAGTTACAGTAAATAACTGAGAAGAGGTATCTAATGTATATCAGGCCAAATGCAATGTGTTGAAAGAGATGTTGAATTGGAAAGGATGATTATGAAGTCATACCCCTACATCCCAGAGTACTGAAGGAGGTGGCTCGAGAAATCGTGGATGCATTGGTGATTATTTTCCAGAGTTCGATAGATTCGGGATCAGTTCCTGCGGATTGGAGGATGGCTAATGTTGTACCACTTTTTAAGAAAGATGGAAGAGAGAAATCAGAAAATTATAGACCAGTTAGTCTAACCTCAGTGCTGGGAAAGATGCTGGAGTCTATTATGAAGGATGAAATTACGACACATCTGGATAGTAGTAACAGGATAGGTCAGAGTCAGCATGGATTTATGAAGGGGAAACCATGCTTGACTAATCTTCTGGAATTTGTTGAGGATGTAACTCTGAAGATGGACGAGGGAAATTCAGTAGATGTAGTGTACCTGGACTTTCAAAAAGCTTTTGATGAAGTCCCACATAGGAGGTTAGTGAGCAAAATTAGGGCGCATGGTATTACGGCAAAGTACTAATTTGGATTGAAAGTTGGTTGGCTGATAGGAAACAAAGAGTAGTGATAAACGGCTTCATTTCAGAATGACAGGCATTGACCAGTGGGGTACCGCAGGGGTCAGTGCTGGGACCGCAGCTTTTTACAATATATATTAATGATATAGAAGGTGGTATTAGTAATAACATTAGCAAATTTGCTGATGATACTAAGCTGGGTGGCAGGGTGAAATGTGAGGAGGATATTATGAGATTACAGGGTGACCTGGACAAGTTAGGTGAGTGGTCAAATGCGTGGCAGATGCAGTTTAATGTGGATAAATGTATGGTTATCCACTTTGGTGGCAAGAACAGGAAGGCAGATTACTACCTAAATGGAATCAATTTAGGTAAAGGGGCAGTACAAAGAGATCTGGGTGTTCTTGTACACCAGTCAATGAAGTTAAGCATGCAGGTACAGCAGGTAGTGAAAAACGCTAATAGCATGCTGGCCCTCATAACAAGAGGGATTGAGTGTAGAAGCAAAGAGGTTCTTCTACAGCTGTACAGGGCCCTGGTGAGACCACATCTGGAGTAGTGTGTGCAGTTCTGGTCTCCAAATTTGAGGAAAGACATTCTGGCTATTGAGAGAGTGCAGCGAAGGTTCACGAGGTCAATTCCTGGATTGGCGGGACTACCTTACGCTGAAAGACTGGAGCGACTGGGCTTGTATACCCTTGAGTTTAGAAGACTGCGATGGAATCTGATTGAGTCATATCAGATTATTAAAGGATTGGACACTCTGGAGGCAGGAAACATGTTTCCGCTGATGGGTGAGTGCTGAACCACAGGACACAGCTTAAAAATACAGGGTAGACCATTTAGGACAGAGATGAGGAGAAACGTCTTCACCCAGAGAGTGTTGTCTGTGTGGAATGCTCTGCCCCAGAGGGCAGTGTAGGCCCAGTCTCTGGATTCATTTAAGAAAGAGTTGGATAGAGCTCTCAAGGATAGTGGAATCAAGGGTTATGGAGATAAGGCAGGAACAGGATACTGATTAAGGATGATCTGCCATGATTATATTGAATGGTGGTACAGGCTCGAAGGACAGAATGGCCTACTCCCGCACCTATTGTCTATTGTCAAACCCAGTCTATGTGACTTTTCTTCATAGCTAAAATCCCCAATACCAGACAACATCCTGGTGAACCTTTTCTTTACCCTTTCCAAAACATCCACACAGCACCGTGGCTCAGCGGTTAGCACTGCTGTTTCACACCGCCAAGGACCCGGGGTTAATTTCAATCTTGGGCAACTGTGTGATGTTTGCACATTCTCCCTTTGTGTGTATAGGTTTCCTCCAGGTGCTGTAGTTTTCTCCCACAATCCAAAAATGTGCAGGTTAGGTGAATTGGCCATGCTAAAATTGCCCGTAACGTCCAGGGATGTGTAAGTTAGGTGCATTAGTCAGGGGAGATGTTAAGTAATAGCGTCGAGGTGGGATATTCATCGGAGGGTCAGTGTGTTCTTGTTGGGCCAAATGGCCTGTTTCCACACTCTAAGGATTCTATGGTTCTATCCTTCTACTAGTTGGTGACCAGAACTCTACGAAGTATTCCAAGTGTGGCCTAACTAAAGTTCTATAAAGCTGCCGCATAATTTGCCTATTTTTATACTCCATGCCCCTTCCAATAAAACCAAGCATGCCTTTTTTTAAAAAACCTTATGTACATGTGCTGCCACCTTCAGTGATCTGCAGATCAATATTCCTAAGGGTTCTGCCATTCATTGCATAAGTTCCACCTGTACTCAATCTTCTAAAATGCATCACCTTACATTTGTCTGGATTTAGGTCCATTTGCCATTTTTCTGCCTATGCCTTCAGCTGATCTATATACTGCTGTATCCTTTGATTACACTGCTCACTATTTGCAAACCTACCAATCTGAGTTAAGTTTGACTATGTTTAGAGAAGAGAAGTATCAGAAGGATGTTGTGAAATTTGTAAGCGTTCAGAAAAGATTTACTGGGATGTTGCCAGGGTTAGAGGGTTTGAGCTATAAGAGAGGCTGACTAGACTGGGGCTGTTTCCCTGGAGCATGAGAAGCTGAGGGGTGGCCTTGTAGAGGATTATAAAATCATGAGGGGCATGGGTAGGGTAAATAGACAAGATCTTAGTGGGCGGCACGGTGGCACAGTGGTTAGCACTGCTGCCTCACACCCCCAGAGACCTGAGTTCATTTCCCCCCTCAGGCGACTGACTGTGTGGAGTTTGCACGTTCTCCCCGTGTCTGCATGGGTTTCCTCCGGGTGCTCCGGTTTCCTCCCACAGTCCAAAGATGTGCGGGTCAAGTGAATTGGCCATGCTAAATTGCCCGTTGTGTGACGTGAAGGGGTAAATGTGGGGAAATGGGTCTGGGTGAGTTGCGCTTCGGTGGGTTGGTGTGGACTTGTTAGGCTGAAGGGCCTGTTTCCACACTATAAGTAATCTAATCTAATTTTCCCTAGGGTGGGTGAGTCCAAAATTAGAGGACATATGTTTAGGGTGTGAGGGGAGAATTTAAAAGGGACTGAAGGGGCAACATTTTCACACAGAGGGTGGTGGAGACTGGTACAATTACAGCATTTAAAAGGAACCTGAATGGTTATATGAATAGGAAAGGTTTTGAGGGATATGGGCCAAATGCTGGCAAATGGGATAAGATCAGTTTAGGATATTTGTTCGGTATGGATGAGTTGGACTGACTAGTCTGTTTCGATGCTTTACATCCCTATGACTGCTATGTATTTAGTTTCTAAAAGGAAATCTGGATGGATACAATGGAAGGAGTTGCTATCACGTTCCACAGATATGAGCAAGAGGTGAGCATTGGATAGTTGACAGCCACAGGCTGGTTTATCTTGCATCATTTGTGAGCAAGGTTTGGAAAGATTCAAGTTAATTCAAGACCGCGAGCATGGACTTTACAAAAACAAATCATGCTTGACAAGTCAGATGGAAATTCTGGTATGGCTACAACACTGGCATCTACCGAACAATGCAGACATGGCCCAAATATGTTCAAACTTGAAAAAAAACAGACATCTAGCCCAGCCAATTACCACCCCATCAGTCTCCTTTCTCTCATCAGTAAAGTGATGGAAGGTGTCATGAACGGTGCTCGCAATCAACTTGCTCAACAATAACCTGCTCTTTGATGTTCCATTTGGATTCTGTTAGAGTTACTCATCTCCTGACCTCATTACAGTCCTGGCTTTCACGTGAAGAAAAGAGCTGAATTCCAGGGAGAAAGCAGGCGAATGGCATCGAGAATGATCAAGTGGCAGAGCAGACTCGATTGGCTGAATAGCTTAATTTCTGCTTTTATTTTTTATGGTCTTCGTAGATCTGCCCACCCTTTTAAACAGCTGAAGACATCTCCTTTATCGTCCATCCTTTGAAATAAAGACTAACAAACACATTGTACGTGTCCAGTAGTGCGTCATGATTGTGGAAATCCAGATCTGTTTACTCATCTGCAGCTCATCTTTTATTCCCATTTGGGAAAAAACAAAGCGGTCTAATGTCGTTTACTTCAGTTTCTAAATTGAGTACTTAATCCGTCGGCATTATTCTGGTATCTGTCTGTACTACAAGTGCCAGTCTGGCTGGCAATCAGTGACCAGTGGTATGTCTCTGGGGCCGGTGTTGGGACTGCTATTATTTACAATTTAAATAGGTAATTTGGAATTGGGGACCACGTGTAGGGTGTCAAAGTTTGCAAATGACATGAATATGAGTGGTAGCGCAAAGTGTGCAGAGGACTGAGACTTTGCAGAGGAACATAGTTTAAGTGAGTGGGCAAAGGTCTGGCAGTTGGAATATAATGTTAATAAATGTGAAATCATAATTTTGGTAGGAGTAACAGTAAAAAAATTATTGCTTAATGAGGAAAAGTTGCAGTATGCTGCTATGCCAAGGGACCTGGATGTTCTTGTGCATGAATTACAGAAGGTTGGTCTGCAGATACAACAAGTGAATAGGAAGGCACATGGAATTTTGTCCTTCATTGATAAAGTAATGGAGTTTAAAAACAGAGAGGTAACGTTGCAATTGTACAAAGTGCCGGTGAGGCCACACCTCGTGTACTGTGTGCAATTTTGGTCTCCTTACTTGAGAAAGGATGTACTGGCACTGGAGGGGGTGCAGAAAAGGTTGACTAGATTGGTTCTGGAGTTGAGGTGTTGGCTTATGAGGGGAGACTGAGTAGATTGGGATTATATTCATTGGCATTCAGAAGAATTAGGGGGTAATCTTACGGAAACATACAAAATTATGAAGGGAATAGATAAGATAGAAATAGAGTAGATGTTTCCATTGACAAATGAAGTTAGGACCAGTGGGCATAGCCTCAAAATTTGAGGGAGCAGATTTAGGACTAAATTGAGAAGGAACCTTTTCACCCAGAGGATTAGTAATCTATTGGAAATTTTGCCAGGGAAGTAGTTGACATTACTTCAGTAAATGTTTTTAAAGCAAAGGTAAACTTTTTTTTAAAATAGTGCAATTAAGGGACATGGTGAGAGTGCAGATAGGTAGATCCGAGTCCATGAAAAGATCAGCCATGATCTTTTTTAGCTTGTACTGTCTCTCAACTCTTGCTGCAAAAGAGTTACTTCACACTTCGCTGCAATTACTTTTATCTGATAAATGTCTCACCATCAAAGGGTATTATCCCGGTTAACAGACCGCAACAAATAGTGTCCCCAGGGTTCATTCTGAGATTCTTAGCCATGATCTTGAATGGCGGAGCAGGCTTGAAGGACCAGACGGCCTATTCCTCCAAGTTCTTCGGTTCTTATATTCCCACTTTTACCTGTCATCTCCAAGTTCAGTCAATTCTTCCATCCAAGTCATTAATATAAATCGTGAAAAGCTAAGAATCTCAGAATGAATCCTGGGGACACTATTTGTTGCGGTCTGTTAACCGGAATAATACCCTTTTATGGTTAGACTTTTATCAGATAAAAGTAATTGCAGCGAAGTGTGAAGTAACTCTTTTGCAGTAAGAGTTGAGAGGCAGTACAAACTAAATGACAGAATGGCACAAAAAGAGGGATGTGTATGTGTGCACATAGTTGAAGGTGGCAATTTAAGTTGGAAAAGCTGTATGTGATAAAGCAATATGTGGGATTCTTGACTTAATTGTGGAAACAGTGCATGAAAGCAAGGAAATTACATGAAATCTTTTGAGTTTGTTCGGCCCCTGGAGCATTTTTCTGGGCATCATGTGTTAGGAACCACTGTCAAGGTTTGAGAGGGCATGCACATTTACTGAAACTCCCATGAATAAGAGACTTGCATTCTGTGTAATGGCTAATTTAAAAATAGTTTTGGTTAAAATTTTTAAAATGAGCAAGATTGAGTAAATAAGGTCAATTGGTTTCCAGTGATGGAGGCAAAGGAGCCAAAGGTTACATGTGAATATTTGTTTTTTAAAATATCAGGTTATGGCGTAGAGGGGTTTCTTCAGCCAGAGAGTGGTGAATCTGTGGAATTCATTGCCACAGAAGGCTGTGAATGCCACATTATTTAGTGAATTTGAGACAAAAAGATTCTTGACTAGCTATGGGAGAAGTCAGGAGAATGAGGTTGAGAAACATATCAGCCATGTTTGAATGGCGGAGAAGACTTGGTGGGCTGAATTGCTGAATTGTACTCTTAAATCTTGTGGTCTTATGATCTGGAATTCATTGCTTGGTGGTGAAAAAAGATTCAAAAACATTTTTTTACAAGTGATGGAATGTATATTTGAAACAGGAAAAAAAAGTTGTGTTGGGTAAAGAAAAGTGGAAGGGGATTAATTGTACCACTCAGTGCAGAGAACTGATATTGGTATGTTAGGCCAAATGACTTCCCAATGTTGTTCTGTGATTATGCTTACTCCATTCCCAACTTTCCAACTGTGTTAGATTGTCAAAAACTAAAGTGAGATTATTTCCAAATATAAGAGCTTTCATTTTTTTTTGTCCATTCATCTCTTCTGAAATCCTCTTAAATGCCATGTGGTGTTTATGCAGAGATACAACTTGATGAGCAAGCTTTGTGACCTCAATTTGATACTTTTTGGCTTTAACAGTGCAATTGTACACTGACATTAAAACCAATTACAGAAATACTGAGCCAATTTGGTAATATTTGTGGAAAGAAAAACAGTTCATGTTTCAGGTCTGTTTCCTTTTTCCTTTTGTAGAGTAACTGATCTGAAATATTAACTCTTTCTCTGTCAACAGATGCTACCTGACTTGCTAACTACTTCCAGCACTTGCAGTTTTGAATTTTAGAACTCCATATCGTATTTCACTGTTGTGGTTGCATATAATCAAATACCTGATGAAGAAGCAGTGCTAGGAAAGATAATGATTCCAAATAAACCTGTTGGACTATAACCTGGTGTCGTGTGATTTTTAACTTTGTCAACCCCTGTCCAACACCGGCACCTCCAACTCATGAATATGTTTCAGATGAAGGTCATTTGGCAGTTACAAAGCTTGAGTTGCATTCACAAATTGAGATCTAAGATGAATCTCGAGGGACCTTTTAAGGATGGGTAGTAACTTGCGACGCTGCCATAATTTGCCATATCCATGTTGCCTTGAATGAGCAAAAATATTTTTTTCCAGTGTTTTCTTTTTCCCCATTTTTGTGCAGAAAGACATTGTCATTAAGTATCTAATAACTTCAGTTTCAAGACAGCACTGAAAGTAAGACCGTGGGGAAGGCTTCCACACATTTGTTCTCTTGCAGCAAACTGTATTTTTTTGAAAATTCCCTACAGTGTGGAAACGGGCCCTTCGGCCCACCAAGTCCACACTTACCCGCCAAAGAGCAACAGTCCCAGAACCATTTCCCTACATTTACCCCTGACTAATGCACCTAACACTACAGGCAATTTAGCATGGTCAGTTCACTGAACCTGCACATCTTTAGACTGTGGGAGGAAACCGGAGCTCCTGAAGGAAACCCACACAGACACAGGGAGAATGCAAACTCCACACACAGTTACCTGAGGTGGGAATTGAACCCAGGTCCCTGGCACTGAGACAGCAGTGCTAACCACCGAGTCACCGTGCTGCCCACTGTGCCACATTTATTTACAACATCAATTATTTGAATGAGGAAGGTGAATGTACTGTAGCCAAGTTTGCACTTTTTGGCAGGAAAAATAGGGAAGCTGAATATTGTTAAATTGATGAAAGCCTGCAGCAAGTTATAGTAGACAGATTTTGGTGTTTTTGTCCATGAATTGCAAAAGGCATGAATCTATGTTCAGTTAATAATAAAGACAAATGGAACATAGTGAGGTTTTGTTTAAACGATATACCACTGGAATATTGAATAAATTTGGACTCCTCATCTAAGGAATGTTGCATGGAGGTGTCGGTGTTTGACTGGAGTGGGCAGAGTCAGAAATCACGATACCGGCTTATAGTCCAACAGGCTTTTTTGAAACCAAAGGCTTTCAGAGACCATTGTCTCTCTCTTTAGGCAGCTAGTGAGAGAGAATACATTGGACATAGCATTTCTAGTAAAAGATCAAATGGCCATACAATTTATGCGGATGTATTGATCAAATCTAGATGGCTGTTAAGTTTAATGTGTTTTTGAGAGTGTATGTGAGTGTGAGAAAGGGGATCTGTGAGAGTGTACGTGTGTGTGAGAATTTGTCGTGACGTGGGTCACATCGCACACAAACATACTCACACGGTCTCCCTCTCTTATACACAGTCACGCACTCAATCTCACAGTCTTGTTCTCCCTCACACTGGCGCGCATTCTCTCTCAAGCTCAAGCATGCACAGTCTCGAGCACGTGTGCACACACACATGCAGTCTCTCTCACTCTCACATGTACACAAATCTATGGGGCAAATTTGAATTTGTGGGTACGTTCTATTTTGTTCAAAAAGCACACAATCTGTCTACAGTCAGTCATGGTCATTTTAAAAAATCCTACTTAGGGAATAAAACCAGTCTGGCTCCAGGTTGAGATACAAACAGACTTGAAACATGGCCTCACACCTAAAAAGCATTGTCTGCCATAGTGTCACCTTTACTCTAATAAAACCTTGTTATCTTGGGGAAGGGATTTATATCGTAATCAATTGAAAACTGCACCTCCATTCTAACTGATTAAAGACCTAATAGCCATTTAAGTTTGTTCAATACATTTGCATAAGTTGTATGGCCTTTTGATCTTTTACAATAAAATCTGTGTCCCATGTATTCTGTCTGTCCAGCTGCCTGAAGAACGAGCGCGGACTTTGAAAGCTTGGAGTTGCAAATAAATCTATAACTCAGTCATGTGATTTTTGTGGAAGAAAAGTTAAATATACTGGCATTGGAGATCGTCCAGAGAAGATTCATGAGGCTGATATGAGGAGTGGAGGAACTGTCAGATGAAGAAAATAACTAGTAACATTACCACTATGTCACTTCCTCCCACTTCCACCAAGAGTTCTCATAATTTGCTGAAACAAAAATACAGTGATGCAGTGAGATATTAGAACCAAAGACAATGTGGGGAAAAGTTGTCTTGTGCAGCAAATGGTTAAGATTTGGAATGTCCTGCTCAAGATTGTGTGGAACAAGATTCGGCTTGAGCTGTCAATGAGAAAGTGTTCTCCTGGCTTAGAGTAAAAGGCAAGACAGCGGGCACTAGCTGAGTTCCTTTTGCAGAGGCTGAACGTGTGTGACAGGCTAAAAAGCTGGCTTCTGTACTGCAGCTGTTGTATGAAATGTTTTGATAGTCTTGACTGTGTGTATTCAACTTTGCTGCCTTGACAGCATTGTAGGCCTCAAATCAGAATACAGAGCAACATCGATTATCCGAATTTATCTGCAGGGGGTGGGTGGGGTGGGAGCAGCGAGGTCAGGGGCAGATGGCATTGGGGAGTCGGGGGTGGTTGGGGTTGAAGGTTGAGGGGTGGGGTCGGAGTGGATGGGGGGCAGGGGTGGGACAGTATTGGACGGGATTGGGTAGGGTGGGGGCGCTCGTGTGATGTGCTGCTGCCTCGTTCCCTGAACAGGGAGCAGATTACACAGTAAACTCCGAGCCCCGGGGAAATGAATTAACAAAATAATTAATTATCCAAGCGAAATAGTGCCGGCCCGTCTCATTCGGATGATGGAGGTTCCTCTGTATTAGTTCAGACTCCACACTTGGCCACAAAAGCACAATGAAACAGTGATGACATAGGACATTGGACATCTTGCAACTTGACCCTGTTTTGTCACCTCAGGATTGCACTAAAAGGAATCCAGATACAATAACACTGTTCGTATTTCAACCAACATCCAAAAATGTTACAGGTTTTCTGAACATTGAAATGTTCAATTATTTTCGGTGGAAAAGCTGTTTGCTTTCATAGCAATAGTGAAGTAAACAGAATTAAAAGCACAGTGGAGTGTTGTGAAATTCACTGAATTATGTTAGGGTGCTGTGAATTTGCACATTGAATTAAACTGGATGAAATAATCTTAAGTTCCACGGCTCGCTCATCTTGTTTTTTTTCATCTTCAGCTCCTCTTTTTCTAGGCCTGAACACCCTTAACTTTAGTTGTTCAATCATTGCTGGTCTTGCCTTCGGTCACCCATGTCCGAAGCTCTGAAGTTCCCTTGTCAAACCTCTTGATTCCACCCCGCTCCCAGCATTTAAAAGCTATTTGTCTCTTGGTTGTCCTAATGTAGGTTTGGCCTATTTCCAAGTCAAAGTATCAGTTTTTGCCTGAGCATGTACCTCCGGACAACTTGACTTTTTTTTTGTTATGTGCTTAAAAAATGGAAGATCATTGCTGAACTGTGGCCTAACTCCATTAACACATATCCCTTTGACCCGTATCCCTTAATACTATTGCTTAACAAAAAAAAAGTTATCCATCCCTGATATAATTAGAAGATTCTGGTTGAGCAAGGACATAGTGGGCTATGGACCAAGTGCAGGTAAATGGGATTAGTTCAGTGTTTATTTGTCAGTAGTTACATTTAGGGCTGAAGGGTTTGTTTCTATGCTTTGTGACTATGACTGTGACTTAAACGAACAAATGGAAGTTGGATGGAAATTTTCAAAGTGACTTGGGTGGGGGGGGGGTGCGGAATAGCCCTCGCAACTTCGTTATTTTATTCAGTGTCAACTACAGAAATTTTGACAAAATCTCATAAGTTACTTGTTTTAAATGAAGAGCTCAAGGAGTTCCTTTGAATATTATGTAGGTGACTTATGACAATTCATTACGGAACTGTGCTAATGATTTGGAGTATTTGACAGGAAATGTCCATTATGTTGATGTTTCAAATCTTTTCATCAACTCGTTTGCATTTTTGTAGCTTGTTGAAGTTGTAATTGTTTTGACATAAATGTTTGGCCTGAGCTACATTTTATTATTCAGGAGATGTGGTATCAGTTGTGCCATTACTTACTGCCCATTCGTAATTGCCCTGGAGCAGTGGTGGTGGGTTGTCTTCTTAAATTGTTGTAGTTCATTTGGTGTGTGCACAGCCACAATACAGTTCGGATGGAAATTCTAGGGTTTTGGCCAAACAACAGTGAAGAAACGGCAATATATTTACAAGTAAGGCTAATAAGTAACTTTGAGTGAAATTTGCAGGTAGTGGTGGTGCTGTGCATCTGTTTCCCCTGTCCTTCAAGACATTTGTGAATTTGTGCAGTGTCGCCTCTAAGTAGAACACTGCTGCTACTGAGAGTTGGTGGAAGAGAAAATTAATACGAATGTTGTTAATCAAGTCAGTTGTTAACGTGGTGTGTGGATTGATGAGTGGTGTTTGAGCCATTCTCGTCCAGGCAAGTAGTGTTTTCCATCCTGCTTTCTGTGCCTTGCAGATGGTGAGGAGGCTCTGGTGAACTACTGAAGGTAATTCTATTTTATGTCTACAGGACATTATCATTTCCTGCCACTTGTGAGACACAAAAGTGACTTTGTACTTGTCAGCCCAAGCCCAAACCTAAATATTGTCCAGGTATAGCTGCATTTGGCCGTGGGCTGCTTCAGCACCTGAGGAGTTGCAAATGATACTCAGCATGACATGCTGAGTCAATGTTCCTATTTATGACTTTACGGTTCATTCATGACTATGGACTATAACTCCATATGGATATATCAGAATTCACCGTCAACAGATTAGGTTGTTAAAAAGCGGAATGACTGCAGTTATAAATTTGTTGACCAGCTGGAGAGAGACGCACCCTTGAATTGACACATCTGATGAGTTGTTAAGGAAACTTAAAAGCTCGAAAAGGGAGCAAATGCACCACAAACTGTGCTATTGTCTTCTTGGAGTTAACTAAAACCGTGCATGTGGTGTTAGAAAAGGCTGCTGTCTGGGCAATAGACGTGTTGTCTTCCCTTTTCAAGAACAACAAGAACTGCCATCAAAAACCAGTCAAAACCTGATGCATGCATGTTGGTGTGCTGTGAAGATCACAGTGGATAAATTACTCACTGCATTGGAAGGAAAAGACTCTGGCGCTGAGTGCAAGAAGACGGCTTGCCAGCAAACCACTTGAAAGGAAACAACAAAAGGATTACAATGAACGTGCATATTCAAGAACTTCGAATTAGACTGCTTGAATATCAACATTCCACAATCTACTCTTCTTGAGCAACGAGAAACTGAACTGTATATCCTTAATTCATTTTTTGCACTCTTTTGTCATTTCTGTTGTTTTGTGCATGATTGTATGAGTATCACTGCTTACTTTTAGTTAACAAATTCACTCTGTTAGTTAGAAAAAGCAGAGTTAAGTTGAAAAAGTATCCACAAATGAGAAAATCCTTTAGAAGCTAATGTTGTTGCAACCAAACAGGGACCGGTGAATAAAGAAGCTTGACAATTCGGAGTATCCTTCCTGGGACGATACTACTGTAAGAAACTTTGCCCAAGGTCTAGTTGTAATTGTGGAGGGAAAGTCACTAATGAAGCAAGTTAAGATAGTTGGGCCTTGGATGCTACATTGATCCCTAACAGTGAGCTGGGAGGTTCAGGTTCAAGTTGCACTTGCTCCAGAGATGTATAGTAACAGCACTGATCAGGTTCATTAGAAAATGCCTTGAGAAACTCGCATAGTGATGTTCTGAAATTATTTTCATCCTTCGGGCTGCTCTGTCCACAGGTGCTTTAGCCACTGAGGATATTTGTGGAACCATTTCTTCCGGTGAGTTGTTTAATTGTCCACCACCATACACCCACCGCAGAGCTTTGATCACATCTGTTACAAATGGAATTGCTTAGCTCTGTCTGTCACTTGCTACTTATGGTATTTGGTTTACACACTGTTCTGTGTTGAAGCACTAAGCAGTTGACGCCTCATTTTTAGGTCCGCTGCAATAGGCATCCCTTCCACATTCTTCATTGAAGTAAAGTTGATTTTCTGGAGCAATAGTAATGGTAGATGGGGAAATATGCTGGCATATTAAGTCATAGTCTTACTGGAATACATCTCTACTGTTGTTCTCCCACAGCACTTCTTCAAAATCTATCTTCTTTAACATAGTGATTTTTTAAAAAATTCATTGCTAGGAAATGGGCAACATTGGCTGGGCCATCATTGGTTGCCTGTTCTGAGTTGCTCTTGAGAAGATGGCGGTGAGCTGTCTCGAACTGTTGAAGTGCATGTGCTGTAGGTAAGCAAGTCCAGGTGGGAACCTTCACTGCCAAACAACATGCATGGTATCTTCAAAGTGAAGCTAGGACTTCAACTCCAGAATGACTTTGTGCAGTGGTCACTTTTAATTTATTTCCGTATCAATCAGCTCAGATGTTATGACATACCTCTGGTGCAAGTGGGACCCAGGCCACTGTGGCACAAGAGGGCCCTTAGTGGTCACTTTTACTGAAACTATTATGGACAGCTGTATCTGCAGCAAGCCAGTTGATGGGTTTGAAGTTAGTTATGTTTTTCCCTTTGGTTTCCACAGCACTTGCTGTAGATCCAGTCTTGCACTTAGTTTGTTTAGGACTCAGTTAGACCTAGTCAGTCATGGTTTTGCTGCACTATAATTCATACAGATTCACGTCCCCCACCCTGAGTACATTCTGCACACTTGCCACACTCATTCCAAGTGGTAATCAGTATGAAGCAGAGCTAATGAATCAGTTGAGGGGGTGAAAGGTCACATGATTGACAATAGGAGGTTTCCTTGCCCATATTTCATGTGATGCTATGAGATGATGCAGGGTCCAGAGTCAGAAAAGGAAATAACTTTTCTTCTCTGTTTCTATTTTGCACCTGGCACCTTCTGCCCTTTATTGTGTTCCAGCTGATTAGTTATTGCTGCAGGGAAGCAAGAAATTCCTTTATATATGGATTGAAAAAAGAGAAATGTTTTGTAAACCCAGAATCCAATATACTTTAAACAAAGTGAGTGTAATTTTTGTTTTGAATTTCAAAGAGAAATTGGGTTAAGACCAAATGCAAAAAAATTGCACAGCTTCAAGGACACGATTAGAGAGTGGGACTTGGTAATTTGTCCTTGGACAGAAGTAGCACAGAATGGCCTCCTTCCTGACTGCACTAAATCTAATTTGCAATCAAGTTCCACATAATCTCCCTGTATTCCACATGCTCCTTGAGACGTTGAATGTTTGTTATACGGTTTAACAGACCAAAATTTTTTTGTTTCTTCACTTCAAGTAGATACTTGTGTTAAAGCCTTGATGGTTAAGTGTTGATGGGCAAGCTCATGATGTGTGCATACACAGTTCCAGTAAAAATCTATGGATATTTGTCAGGAATTAGAACCTAGCTTGATTTAATCAATCATTTTTTTTCTGTTACTTGGGTATATCCAACACAATTTTTAAAAAAGACCTTATATTGCACCTTTTATTATCTTAGCTGTGAAGTGCGTTGGGAAAATAACGTATTGTTCTAATGGGAGAAGAGCAGCAGCCACTCTGCAAGCAAGGTTACAATCATATAATGTATTTTCTTGACATTGTTTGAGGGATAATTGTTTTGCTAGATGATCGACTTGATCGCATTGGACATGTAGAACTACTGTGTGGTTTCGAAAATTGTGGCAACTATTTTGAAAACATTGAAAGGAATTACGTAATTTTTTTGAACTGACTTGATAGTGATACAAAAAAAATTAAATCAGACTAGTCCAATCTGCACATTTCAAATTTATGATTTTCCAAAGTTTAGTCATTGTCAAGTGATCAGAGTGATGCCAACAGTGCTGTACTGTTGGCAGTCCTGTACTGTCTTTTGGTTACGATGAAGACCTCGCCTTTTCGATGCCTCCCCTCACTTGAGGCATGGTGACTCTCTAGTTAAAGTCCACCACCTGTCATCTCTCCAATGAGAGCAGAACCCACGATCCTCTGGGATTATGGCAACTTCTAGTTTTTACAATTAATGTGGTTTGTTACATTGCACCAAAACAGGGTGGTTTGGTGCATAACATAAGCTTGTGCCAAGGGGGGGAGGTGTAGACTGGAATACTGACTTTGGCTACTGTTGTGGCTTGTGGAAGATAGGAAATTGGGCTCTCAGTTTGTTGATCTAGAATGGTAAAGGATGTTAAGCCACAAGTAAATGAAGCCATATATTAAACTGTATTGTAAAACTAAATGTCAACAAGATCTGTTCTAAACAGGGTCCACTGGGCCTGAAATGTTAACTATATTTTCTCTTCAGGGTTACTGCCAGATCTGCAGAGTTTTTCCAGCAATATCTGTTTTTATTTCTCATTTCCAGCATCTGTGGTGCTTCAGAGTTTTTTTTTAACAAATCGACTTATGTAATTATAACGCCTTTGACGTAACCTAATGTCCCAAAGCTCTTCTCAGAAATGTGGCAAGACCAAAACTAAATCCAAGGAGAGGATAAGTCCAATGACTAAGAGCTCATTGAAAGATAAAAGTGTTCAAAATAATTTTTTTGGAACAAGGAATAAGTGCAAGCTGAGCTAGCAATGGTTACATCCCATGAAAGAATAAAATTTCAAAGAGAAGGAAAGTGAGGTGTGGAGATGGAATTCCAAAGCTTGTGGTCTGGACAACTAAAGCTAACAATAAAAGTTAAATTTGGGTATAGAAGGTTAGGTATCCGACCAAGATGTGAAATTTGGGGAAGATTGTCGAGATAGTCATATTCGGGGCTTTTAAACGATTTGAAAATGAAGATGAAACCTCAAAATCAGGACATTGCTTCACTGGGAATCTGTGCAGTCAGTGAATGCAATTTTATTGGAACTTAAGTTTATGGAGGATAAGTGCAGGAGGACAGCCAGGTGTGCACAGGAAAAGTCAAACCAAAAGAAAACAGAAGCATGGATGAGGGTTTCAACACCAGAAGAGCTGAGAACAAAATAAAGTTGAGCATAAATTTTGAAGGGCATACATGTGTTGAAATTAGTGCCAATGGACTTGAGGGAGAACAGCTGAGATGGAAGCTCTGGGTTTTGTCAGTGGTGCCAGGCTGTAATTACATAATGACAAGCTGGAAAATGATAGATATTGTAAATTGGAAAATTTGTCACTTGGAAAGTTGATGCATAAATTTGTTTTCTAAATGTTGACACAAAAATTAAATCCATTTGCTGTATCCAAGTCATTTATGAAAAGCAGAAGTAATACTATTCTCCAAATAGCTACTTTCCAATTATATAATCAAAAGATCACTTTATATGTGTTGGGAATAAAATAGAAATTTTTTGTCCCATGTACTTTTACATGAAAAAGAGTGAGAAGTTTTATGTGTTGCTGCACTGTGGCACTGATACTAATGACAGGAGTCATACCTAAAAGAAAAGTGAAATTAAGGCAAAGTTCATCATGGTTCAATTAACGGTTTCTGGGCCCAAGGAAAGTTGGTTTCGGGGCAGATGGAATATCCTGAGAATGCAGTCAGTAAGAGAATGCCATGCTGGGATGAGACCCACCCCACCAAACTGCGAAAATACAGGCTGGAAGCCTTCACTAAAGAAACTGCCATGCGAGGCTAAGACTACCACACCAGGGTGCTAGTCTGCCATCTCATCATGAGAACGGGATAAGCCTCCTATTCCCCATCTGATGCTCCTCCAGATGCTGCTGCCAATCTCTTTTGCTGATGCTTCCATTCCTTCAGGTACCTGTTTTCAGCTGCAGACCTGGAGCCTCAGGCCACCTGTGAATCCAGGATGGGGGAGTCAGCCCAGGACTTGATAGGAGGTCCTGGCTGGGGTGGAGCAGTGTTCAGTTTATCCTAGTGTTGCTGCCACAGAGGTTGCCTCCTCACCTGCTACTCTCTAGACTTTAAAGAAAAGAAAACAAAGAAAAAAGATAAAGAGCAAAAGAAAGAAGGAAATAAAAAGAGTAGTTGCCATGTTTTTAGTGAAGTTTATCTTCCACGAGTTGGTGCAACATGGAGGGATGAAAGCTCTGTATTGTGCTGTAATGTTCTATGTTCTAATATGTTGAGATAATACTTGAATTGCGTGGATGAGTGCTGCAGAAAGTTGAGGCTTGACACGTCCAGGTACTGACATCCTGACCCACTTGATCTGTACCTTGATCACCAGTGCAGATTACACAGCTTCTATAAAATATACGGCAATGATGAAACAAACTTTGTATAAGAGCATTTTCCAAACTCATGATCATTATCTCCTCCAAGAGTAAGTGTAGCCGTAAAGGGACACACCTCCATGATAGGTTTCCCCTTCGAGTCTCTCCACATCCTGATTTGGAATTTTATTGCTGTTTACTCATTGTTGGGTATCAGTCCTGGAACTTGCTTCTTTCAAATAGTTCATTTTGTTGGCTATGACAGTTCAAGAAGGAAGGTCAACACCAGCTTTTAATGAGCAGTTATGGATATGAAATAAATACTGCTCTTGCAAACCATGGGGACACTTATCAAGACACTTTTTCTCCTCAACCTAGTGGAAGCCTTTTTATTAAAAACAAACATGAGCTGTTAACTCAGCAAGCTACTGCCTAGTTCCAAGTTGCCTTTAGTCATGTAATGGCAGTGTCAAATTCTAACCTGGTGACTCAATCTCTCAGATACACAGTTTCTCTGGAGCCAAGTAGAATTCAGCTAAATGTCTGACCTCTACCTCAGCTTAGCTAAAACACAAAAGTATGTATTGCCTCGGTCAGGGTCTAGCTAGAGATTTTTTTTGTTTCATACTATTGGAGCCATATTCTGGTTCAGACAGTGGTTATTAGAGAGAAATAAATTATGTTTCAGGTCACTGACTTTTCATCAGAACTGAAAGAAATGTAAAAGTTTTTAAACTAGAAACTGAGGGGACAGGTCGAATGGGGGCTACTTAGAGTTGTAGTCATAGAGATATACAGCTCAGAAACCGACCCTTCAGTCCAACTCGTCCATACCGACCAGATATTCTTAGCTAAGCTAGTCCCATTTGCCAGCACCTGGTCCAGATCATTCTGAACCCTTCCTATTCTTAGACTCATCCAGATGTCTTTTTAAATGCTGCAAATGTACCAGCCTCCACTGCTCCCTGGCAGCTCATTCCATGCACTCACAGAGCTCTGCGTGAAATAGTTGCCCCTTAGATCCCTTGTTAAATCTTTCCCTTCTCACCCTAAATTTATGCCCTCTAGTTCTGGACTCTCCCACTGCAGGGAAACTACTTTCTCTATTTATTCTATCCGTGATCCTCATCATTTTGTAAACCTCAATAAGGTCACCCCTCAGCCTCCGACGCTTCAGGGAAAACAGCCCCAGCCTATTCAACCTCTCCCTATACCTCAAATCCTACAACCCTGGTAACATTCTTGTAAATCTTTTCTGAACCCTTTCAAGTTTCGCAACATCCTTCCTATAGGAGGGAGACCAGAATTGCTATCCTATCTACCTGTGATTGTACTTTCAAGGAACTATGAACCTGTACTCCAAGGTTTCTTTGTTCAGCAACGCTTTCTCAAACCTTACCATGAAGTGTATAAGTCCTGCCAAGATGTGCATTTTCAACCGGCAGCACCTCGCATTTATCTAAATTAAACTTATCTGTCATTCCTCAGTCCTTTGGCACGTTCGATCAAGATCCCATTGCCCTCTGAGATAACCTCATTCACTGTCCAATTTTGGTGTCATCTGCAAACTTACTAATTATACCTCCTGTGTTCACATCCAAATCATTTGTATAAATCATGAAAAACGGAGTAGACCCAGCACTGATCCTTGTGGCACTCCACTGGTCACAGGCCTCCAGTCTGAAAAACAACCCTCCATCACCACCTCCCTCTGTCTTCTAACTTCAAGCCGGTTTTCTATCCAAATGGCTAGTTCTCCCTGTATTCCATGAGATGTAACCTTGCTGACCAGTCTCCCATCGGGAACCTTGTCGAACGCCTTATTGAAGTCCATATAGCTCACATCTAGCGCTCTGCTGTCATCAATCTTCTTTGTTACTTCAAAAAAACTCCAGGTTTGTGAGAAATGATTTCACACTGACAAAGCCATGCTGACTATTCCTAATCGCACCTTTTCTTTGCAAATACATGGAAATCCTGTCCCTCAGGATTCCCTCCAAAAACTTGCCCAACATGGACATCAGGCTCACCGATCTATAGTTCCTGGCTTTTCCTTACCATCTTTCTTAAATAGTGATACCAAATTAGCTGACCTCCGGTCTTTGGCACTTCACATGTGACAATCGATGATACAAATATTCTCAGCAAGGGGCCCAGCAATCACTTCTTTAGCTTCCAACAGAGTCTAGGGTACATCTGATCAGGTCCTGGGGATTTATTCACCTTTATGCGTTTCAAGACATCCAGCACCACCTCCATAATATGGATATTTTGCAAGATGTCACCATTTATTTCCCCACCTTCTATATCTTCTATGTCCTTTCCCACAGTAAACACTGATGCAAGATACACAGTTAGTATCTCCCCTATATCTTGCAGCTCCACACACAGGCTGCCTTGCTGATCTTTGAGGAAGTCTTACTCTCTCCCTAATTACCCTTTTGTCCTTAATGTATTTATAAAAACCCTTTGGCTTCTCCTTAACTCTATTTGTCAAAGCTATCTCATGTCCCCTTTTTGCCCTTCTGATTTCCCTCTTAAGTATACTCCCACTGCCTTTATACTCTTCTAAGGATTCATTCAGTCTCTCCTGTTCATACCTGACATATGCTTCCTTCTTTATCTTAACCAAACCCTCAATTTCTCAACTCATCCAGCATTCCCTATAACTTCTAGCCTTTCCTTTTACTATAACAGGAATATACTGTCTCTGGACTCTTTGTTTTCTCATTTCTGAAGGCTTGCCATTTTCCAGCCATCCCTTTATTTGCAATCATCTGCCTCCAATCAGCTTTTGAAAGGTGTTGCTTAAGACTGTCAAAATTAACCTTCCTCCAATTTAGGCCTTGAATTTTTAGATCTGATCTGTCCTTTTCCATCACTGTATTAAAACTAACAGAATTATGGTTGCTGGCCCCAAAGTGCTCCCCCACTGATGCCTCTGTCATCTGCCCTGCCTTATTTCCCAGGAGTAGGTGAAGTTTAGCATCTTCTCTAGTAGATACATCCACATACTGAATCAGAAAATTTTCTTGTACACACTTAACCAATTCCTCTAAACTCTTTAACACAATGGCAGTCCCAATCTGTTTGGAAAGTTAAAATCCCATTACCATAACCACTCTATCATTCTTACAGATAACTGAAATCTCTTCACAAATTTGTTCCTCAATTTCCCACTGACTATAGGGGGGAATGTCTATAAATACAATCCCAATAAGGTGATCATCCCTTTCTTATTTCTCAGTTCCACCCAAATAACCTCCCTGGATGTATTCCCAGGAATATCCTCCCTTAATACATCAGTAATGCTGTATTAAAATGGCACTTCCCCTTATTCTCTTGCCCCTGTTTCTATCTGACCGATATCATTTGCAACCTAGCACATTAAACTGCCAGTCCTGTCCATCCCTGAACCACATTTTGTAATTGCGATGATATTCTAGTCCCATGTCCTGAGTTCATCTGTGATCCCTGTTAGGTCTCTTGCATTGAAGTAAATACAGTTTAACTTATCAGTCCTACTTTGTTCCTTCCTGCCCTTTTCCAACTGTATCAGTCTCAGATTGATCTTTTTCCTCACCATTTTCCTGGTCCCAACCCCCCCAAAACCGCTGGACCTGAGTAGTTTAAATGCTCATGCTCAGCTGTGGCAAATCTCCCTGCCAGAAAAATAGTCCTCTTCCAAGCCAGGTAAAAACCATCCTCATTGTATAGGTCACGTCTGCCCCAGAAGAGATTCCAATGATGTAAAAATGTGAATCCCGTTCCATTGCACCAGCTTCTCAGCCACACATTCATCTGCTCTATCCTCCTATTTCCTACCCTCATTAGCTCAAGCACCAGGAGTAATCCAGATAATACTATCCTTGAGAACCTCCTTTTTAAATTCCTGCCTAACTTTGTATATTCTCCCTTCAGAATCTCATCTTTTTTCCTTCCTATGTCATTGGTTCCAATGCGTATAATGACTTCCTGCTGGTCCCTCTCCTCTTTGAGAACATTCTGCACTCTTTCTGAGACATCGTTGATCCTGGCATTCGGCAGCCAATATGCCATTCTGATTTTTTGCTGCTGGCTGCAGAAACATCTGTCTGAAGATAACAGTGAATAACTAGCAGAAAATTTCATGGTGCATAAGCTAAATTGTTTTAATGGGTCTGGTTACAAGAGAGGCTGTCGAGATGAAGTTTTAACTGTATAGCAAATGTCTGAATGCAACATGAAGGAATACAGAAAAAAATGCACTTAACATTGTTTATTATGTAAATTTGGTGAACTCAATATTGAGACGAGAACACTTGAGTGGTGAGATGAAAGATCAAGGGCTGTTCCTTGACTTTATGTTAAACTTCATTTGAACTCTTAGCAGACCACAGGTGGAGGTTACTGTGGGAGCAGGGTAGAGAATTGGGTTTACTCTTCTTGGAGCAGAGAAGATTATGACAGGACCCTGTTGAGATGTTCAAAATTTTGCCAGGGTAAAAAGTTGCTTCCCATTTCAAAACTCCATTGTGTTCACTGATCAACATCTGTATCTGGCTTGATAATAACTCAGTACTTTTACAATTTTAGGGCCTAAGCATCTTCTCCCATGAAATTCTCCCAATTTCCACACAATAAGCCTTGTTGTCATATGAATTGCTACCATAAACCCCTCAATATCAGCCACTAATGATCCCCATTGGCAGCTATTCATTCTCATAGACTGACCTTTGCCCACTTCTTTGCCCAAATGATTTTCACTTTCCCTCTTAGCCCCATCCCCATCTGTCGTTTACTCCTCCTCTCTCCTCTCTCCCCTCACCCTTCTCTATCACATTTTAACCTTTTCCTAGCTACAAACAGTTCTCAAGAATTCTCAAGAGTTGGGAGGTCATGTTGTGGCTGTACAAGAGGTTGGTTAGGCCACTTTTGGAATATTGTGTACGGTTCTGGTCTTAGTCCTATCAGAAGGATGTTGCGAAATTTGAAAGGGTTCAGAAAAGATTTACAAGAATGTTGCCAGGGTTGGAGGTTTTGTGCTTTTGGAGAGAATGAATATGCTGCGGCTGTTTGCCCTGAAGTGTCGAAGTCTGAGAAGTGACCTTAGACGTTTATATAATCCTGAGGGACACGGATAGGATAAATGGACAGATCGTTTCCCTGGGGTGGGGGAGTCCAGAGCTAGAGGGCTTACGTTTAGGGTGAGGGGGGAAAGATATAAAAGGCACCTAAGGAACAACTTTTTCACGCAGAGAGTGGTGCTTGTATGGAATGAGCTGCCAGAGGAAGTGGAAGCTGGTACAATTGCAACATTTAACAGGCATCTGGATTGCTATATGTAGAGATTAAGTTGGGATATCTGGTTGGCATGGACAAGTTGGACTGAAGGGTCTGTTTCCATGCTGTACATCTTGAAGTCTCTGTGACTCTTAAGTGGGACTGGACCTGAAAATTTAATTCTGTCTTCTGTCCAGAGATGTTGCCTGACCTGTTGAGTTTTTCTGGCAGTTTCTGATCTCCAACAGTTGCAGATCTTGGGTTTTTTTTGTAGTATTCTCAAAATTCGGTAGTATTTGTTTCTCTAAGATTTCCTCCTTAAATTTGGTATCTGATTTTTTTTTTTTCTTCTCTTGTTATTTCTTTGAGGGAAGGGCTTGTTGTTTGTGTCCACTGACAATGCACCATCTGAAATTAACAATGCAAGGTCAGAATCAAACCTACCTTCTGGCAGTAATATACCCTCAAATGACTGATTCGTAATTTTTTTGTGATTAAAGATCAAGTTGGTCTTAAGTTTGGCTACAAGCATCCTTATTGTCCCATTTTTATAACCTCGCCAATTTGCGAGGAGCGCAAGTTGTGTTAATCTAATGTTGTTAAGAATCAATATTGTTTATTAATAAAATGCGTCATAATGTTAGGTAACATCTGTGGCATGCATTAAAATCACATTTGTTTAAATTTATTGCTAAATTTTGCCAGGAGATACCTTGTGAAAATACTGATAAGGATATATATCTCTGGTCTGCATCCAATAGACATGATTTCTCTGATAAATTTCTGTGAAGCTTGGTATATTGGTCATGGTTGCAACTGTTGAATTTCCAAATTCAGAATCCTTTCAACAGTTTTTAATTGATTACTTGATCAGTCTGTTGGGTTTCTGTTTTGCCAGAATGTACTTATTTAATTTGGCATTTTCCTTGTTCATGCTCGAAATGATAATTTATCAGTTTCTATCCCATCCACTTTCTCTTCATGCATTTCTTTTGCTTTTCAATGATGGAGATGGGAAGTATTATATTGAAATGAAAGCTGCAAATGTGTTGCTGGTCAAAGCACAGCAGGTTAGGCAGCATCTCAGGAATAGAGAATTCGACGTTTCGAGCATAAGCCCTTTTTTACTCGAAGATTTTATTGAAATGAAAGAACTGGATTTTTGCTTGCTTTGAAATCTTTTTTTCCCACTTCTTTGCTTAGCATGTGGGCATACCTTACGGGTCATTCACATTGCTGTGGGTCTGATCTCAGATATAGATGAGGTAAAGATGGCATAATCTAATTACCTAAAGGGCATAAGTGAACCACATGGGGTTTTTAATGACAAAAGGCACTGATAACACAGTCTGCATTCGATGATCTTTAAATTCATTTAAGTGATTGAAGTCAGTGAGGTAAATTAAAATCCAGTGCTTAAGAGAAATAGATCCATCAATGTCGTTTCAAGATTAATCCATTTTCGAGATCTATCCATAAACATCAAATCTTTTGACTTCCATTGCAAACAAAAAAGGCAATGGACTCGCTTCTCTGCTTGTTGATAACTCAACTCGGAGCACCTGTAGAATTATTCAGTTTGGGAAGAGGTGATGGTGGTTGTCTGAACCACATTTCCAGAGGAAATCATTACTTTCAGACTACGGAAAGCTCAAACATTGATTCTTGCATCCATTCCTGTAAATAAAATCTAACTGTTTTGGCTAAATTGTGGTGTGGAGGTGACAGTGTTGGCTGGAATAGACAAAGTCAGAAGTCACGCGACACCAGCATCTAGTCCAACAGATTTATTTGAAATTCCAAGCTTTTGGGGCGCTGCTTCTTCATCGGGTGAAGTGGCTAAATTAGCATTCATAACAGCAGAAACAAAAGGCACTGCAGGTTCTAGAGTCCAAGATAGAGACAAGCAGGAAGGTAGAAGCATACAACAACACAGGCAGCAGCAGGAGGTGGAGAAGTTAACATTTCGGAAATAACCCTTCCTCAGGACTGGGGGTGGGTGTAAGGGGAGGTGAGGGAGGGTTTAGGATGGGAAGAGGGCCACGGAGTGGTGAGGGAGAGATATAGAGATAGTTGAGCACAGGTAGAGAATATGACCAGGTTGGTCAATGGGCGGTATTAATCCAGTCCTTCAATGGAAGGAAGGATTAGTCGAGGGAATGGAAGGCAGCGGGGTGGCTGGGGCTGGAGAGCGAGTTGAGAGATGGCAAGGGAGTCTAGTTGAAATTGGGGAATGTTGAGCACTTTGGGCTGTAGGCTGCTTGGGGAGAAGGTGAGGTGTTCTTTCAATCGGCCATCTGCTTCACTGTGGCAATGGAGGAGGTCAAGATTGCCATGTCAGAAAGAGTGGGAGGAGGAATTGAAATGGGTGGAGACTGGGAGGTCAGGTCGACCCCTGTGGGCCTGGCTGAGATGCTCAGTGAAACGTGTTGAGTTTACGATAACAGCAAGCCACAAAAAAACGTTTATCTAAGTATCTTATCCAAAGAAAGTGACAGTCATGACCATGTTCCCAACATGGAATTGAGAACAATGTCTGTTCTGTTCATCACCTTCACTCTCGCTATCGCCTGATGCTGCTCCCTGTTTAGGTGATGCAAAAGCAGCAACAGCAATCTGCCTTAATCCCCTAAGTCTAGTAAGGTTGTAAATAGTAATCAGGCCTGTATTGGGGAAGACAGACTTTAAAAAGTGTGAAAGGGAGTTATGGAACAAATCTGGGAAAAATGAGGCTTCATGTGTACCCAAGAACTCTGTGGGAAGCTCAAGAAGTGACTGCTGGACCTCTTGCTGAGATATTTGTATCATCGATAGTCACAGGTAAGGTGCTGGAAAACTGGAGGTTGGCAAACGTGCTGCCACAGTTTAAGAAGGGTGGTAAGGACAAGTGAGCCTGTCATTGGTGGTGGGCAGGTTGTTGCGGGGAGTCCTGAGCGACAGGATGTACATGTATTTGGAAAGGCAAAGACTGATTAGGGATAGTCAACGTGGTTTTGTGCATGGGAAATCATGTCTCACAAACTTGATCGAGTTTTTTTGAAGAAGTCACAAAGAGGAATGATGAGGGCAGAGCATTAGATGTCGTCTATATGGGCTTCAGTAAGGCTTTCGACAAGGTTCGCGTGGGAGACTGATTAGCAAGGTTAGATCTCATGGAATACAGGGAGAACTAGCCATTTGGATACAGAACTGGCTCAAAGGTAGAAGACAGAGGGTGGTGGAGGAGGGTTGTTTTTCAGTGTGGAGGCCTGTGACCAGTGGAGTGCCAGAA